>NW_027490102.1:1679397-2015276 GCF_050948175.1 Xylocopa sonorina | reverse complement strand
CATTGATGAAAACCATCGCCGCTAGATTCAGAATTCAACAATATAAAACAACGGCTTTCCACCCCCAGACCAACGGTTCTGTGGAAAGATCACATCACGTGTTAGCGGAATATTTAAAACAATTCATAGGCAATCGGAACAATTGGGAAAAATGGCTGCCATACGCTATGTTTTCCTACAATACCAGTACACACGAAGGAACACGTTACACGCCATACGAACTGGTTTTTGGGAAAATAGCACGAACTCCCTCTGCCATACCTTTCAGAGACACTTCGGAAAACGAATCGTACGCCGCGTATTTAGATGAACTCAACGATAGAATACGTACTTCACAAGAAATAGCGAAAACAAACTTAGACGGTGCAAAAACACGCGCTAAATTCTATTACGATAAGAAGCTTAATGTAAAGGATTTCCAAGTCGGACAATGGGTTTATTTGCTCCGCGAACCACTTAGACATAAATTCGATTCTCAATACACAGGCCCATATAAGATCTTGGAGATTCTGCCTAATAATAATGTAAAAATTAATGTTAAGGGGAGGCACAAGATTGTGCATTCAAATAAATTAAAAAATTGTAAGCGCCTACAAACGATGAGTGCACGTACGAGAGTTCGATCGAATGTAGGAGACAGTGAAAAGTGTAAGTCAAAATCAAAAACTGAAAATCTTAATGAACAAAGAGTAAAAGAATCGGTGACAGTGACAAACGAACAAAGTGCACCACAGAAGAAAAGTGCAACCAAACAGAGTGCAGCCGTAGCAGCACAACATACGCAGAGACCACAGCATCCACGAGACGAGAGCCCACAGCATCCACGAGATGAGAGACCACAGCATCCACGAGATGAGAGACCACAGCATCCACGAGATGAGAGCAGCATACACGCCAAGGAGGACCAATCTCCTCCACAGCACACGAGACGAGTAGCATCCCACATCGAGCCCACATCAGTCCAGAGATTTCGCTATAGGCGAAATTCTTTCTCTAAGGGGGAAGGTGTGACGTCAGGCGTGCCGCCTGCCACACTCTCAACGCACCACAGCAACCACCCTCACGCGCCTGCACCACAGGCAACACCCAGGCGCAACTCGCCGTCTCACTCAGGCCAAAGGCTACGACCATCGTCTCACTCGCACCCGCAGAGGTGCTCGCCGTCTCTCTCACTCCAAGGGATATACCCTCCGACTCACTCGCACCCGCAGAGGTGCTCGCCGTCTCTCTCACTCCAAGGGACCTACCCTCCACTCAAGGAGCCATCCACCGTCTCACTCTTACCTGCAGGGAAACTCGCCCTCTCGCTCACTCCAGGGACATACCAGGAGAATCAACCTCCACGAGATCCGACGACGGGAACCCTCACCGTACAAAGGACTCTACGATTTCACCATCCCAGATCTGCCATGCCCAAAATACTATTTCTAAGATTATTAATTAACATTATATATATACTCCTACATTCTAAGCTCTGTATTCCTAGCTCATAGAATTTACACGACACTACTTTATAACGACACAAACAACACACATTTTACATTTAAGGCGTAATTTCTAATTTCATACTTGTATCTCTATATTCATAAGTTGCGCTAATTAAGTAACCCGCGACGCGCCAGATCGCGACCGCCTCAGCGGCACGCGCCGCTAACCCCACCACGCAACGCCGAGAACCCACTCGGGCGTCCACATACTCCCACCTACGTTCGCACGCGACCGAAGCGCTCCGAGAGTCGAGGAGGTCGCAGACGCATCTTGGGAGACACAGTCAGTCAGTACCGTCAGTACGGTACAGTTCTATCTCGCCTTCGGGCACTTCCAATTCCAAGTCTCTTCCAAGTCGCGCCTTAGGGCCGTCGCGCAGCCTCGATGAGGTTCCTAGTTCTAAAGTCTTTGTTCTAATTCCTAATTCATAGTTAACCTAGTCTTAATACTTAGAAATAATTGTTCTTGTACTCTTTGATTTAGAATATACTTTATTATTTTTCTACCACATCAAGTTCTAGTTCATTCCAACTCCATTTCTAAATTCAATTATATTTTAATACAAATTCTTCCAAGTTCGCAACAACTTGAGTGTTTATAAACGAACTCTTCGCGCCGGGAGGAAGAATTTAATCTATTATCTCGTGCGGAATACGTTGGTGAAACGCCAGAATTCTTCGTTCATCGACGGACGGCGACATACATCGCAGCTCCACCGTCACAACGCCGATTTCAGCCAGCCGTACGCCGACTCCTCCCCCGAGAACGACACTCGACGATCGCCACATCTGAAAGCAGAAGAGGGAAATCAGCGAAAGGTAAGTAAAATCCCTCCTTACACGCGTTCGCGATTGTTTACTGTGCCCGCGTCTTGCCAGAATCGACGAACCCGGTCATACGCGTTTTATACCGGACCAAATTCTCGACTAAAAGGCTTGTGTCATACAGCCTCCTGGGATACGAATAATTTGTTCGCCAGGACGTGACACTACTTCCTAGCAAGGAAGTGTCGCAATTACATGCAATTGAAGTGTTTGCGAGGTATACATGACACTTCGCAATGAATATTATATCTTATCATGAAACATAGAAATGAGATGCGATATCGCGTTTTGAGAAGCATTAGAACTCTAATGCTACGATACGTAGACATCTGCAAACGCTATTTCCTAGCAAGGCAGTGTCGCATTTACATTCATTTGAAGTGTATGCGAGGTATACATGACACTTCGCAATGATTATTATATATTATCATGAAACATAGAAATGAGAAGCGATATCGCGTTTTGAGAAGCATTAGAACACTAATGCTACGATACGTAGACATCTGCAAACGCTACTTCCTAGCAAGGGAGTGCCGCATTTACATTCTTTTGAAGCGAATACGAGGTTATGATAACACTCCACAATGTATATTATATCTTATCATGAAACATAGAAATGAGATGCGATATGAAGATATAAGAAGCAATAGATCCCTATTGCTTCGATACGTAGGCATCTGCAAACGCTATTTCCTAGCAAGTAAGTGTCGCATTTACATTCTCTTGAAGTGAATACGAGATAAACATAACACTGCATAATGAATATTATATCTTATCATGAAACATAGAAATGAGATGCGATATCGCGTTTTGAGAAGCATTAGAACTCTAATGCTACGATACGTAGACATCTGCAAACGCTATTTCCTAGCAAGGCAGTGTCGCATTTACATTCATTTGAAGTGTATGCGAGGTATACATGACACATCGCAATGATTATTATATATTATCATGAAACATAGAAATGAGAAGCGATATCGCGTTTTGAGAAGCATTAGAACACTAATGCTACGATACGTAGACATCTGCAAAAGCTATTTCCTAGCAAGGGAGTGTCGCATTTACATTCTATTGAAGTGAATACGAGGTTATGATAACACTCCACAATGAATATTATATCTTATCATGAAACATAGAAATGCGATGCGATATGGCGATTTAAGAAGCAGTAGATCTCTATTGCTTCGATACGTAGACATCTGCCAACGCTATTTCCAGGCAAGGAAGTGTCGCATTTACATTCATTTGAAGTGTATGCGAGGTATACAAGATACTTCGCAATGAATATTTTACCTTATCATGAAACATAGAAATAAAATGCGATATTGCGTTTTAAGAAGCATTAGAACTCAATTGCTACGATGCGTAGACATCTGCAAACGCTATTTCCTATAGAAATTAAGTGACACATTTACATTCATTTGAAGTGTATGCGAGTTGTATGTGACAGTTCGCAATGAATATCATATCTTATCATGAACCATAGAAATGAGTATCGATATCGCGTTTTAAGAAGCATTCTAACTCTATTGCTACGATATGTATATATCTGGAAACGCTAATTCCTAGCAAGGAAGTGTCGCATTTACATTCATTCGAAGTGTATGCGAGTTATACATGACACTTCGCAATGAATATTATATCTCATCATGAAACATAGAAATGAGGTGCGACATCTCGTTTTAAGTAGCATTAGAACTCTACTGCTACAATACGTAGACATCTGCAAACGCTATTTCCTAGCAAGGAAGTGTCGCATTTACATTCTTTTGAAGTGCATACGAAGTATACATATCACTCCACAATGAATATTATATGTTATCATGAAACATAGAAAGGAGTTGCGATATCGCGCTTTGCGAAGCATTAGAACTCTACTGCTACAATACGTAGACATCTGCAAACGCTATTTCCTAGAAAGGAAGTGTCGTATTTACATTCTTTTGAAGAGAAAACGTGGTATACATGATACACCGCAATGAATATTATGTCTCATAATGAAACATAGAAATGAAATGCAATATCGCGTTTTAAGAAGCATTAGAACTCTATTGCTTCGATACCTAGACATCTGCCATTGCTATATCCCAGCAACGAAGTGTCGCACTTACATTCATTTGAAGTGTATGCCAGGTATACATGACATTTCGCAATGAATATTATATCTTATAATGAAACATAGAAAGGTGATGCAATATCGCGTTTTGAGATGATTTAGAACTCTAATGCTACGATACGTAGACATCTGCAAACGCTATTTCCTAGCAAGGATGTGTCGCATTTACATTCTTTTGAAGTGTATGCCAGGTATACATGACACTTCCCACTGGATATTATATCTTATCATGAAACATAGAAATGAGATGCGATATGGCGATTTAAAAAGCATTAGAACTCTATTGCTTCGATACGTAGACACCTGCAAGCGCTAGTTCCTAGCAAGGAAGTGTCGCATTTACATTCATTTGAAGTGTATGGAGGTATACATGACACTTCGCAATGAACATTATATCTTATAATGAAACATAGAAATGAAATGCAATATCGCGTTTTAAGAAGCATTAGAACTCTATTGCTTCGATACCTAGACATCTGCCATCGCTACTTCCTAGCAACGAAGTGTCGCATTTACATTCTTTTGAAGTGAATTCGAAGTATATATAACACCCCACAATGAATATTATATCTAATCATGAAGCATAGATATGAGATGCGATATCGCGTTTTGAGAAGCATTAGAACTCTACTGCTACGATACGTAGACACCTGCAAACGCTAGCTCCTAGCAAGGAAGTGTCGCATTTGCATTCATTTGAAGTGTATGGAGGTATACATGACACTTCGCAATGAACATTATATCTTATAATGAAACATAGAAATGAAATGCAATATCGCGTTTTAAGAAGCATTAGAACTCTATTTCTTCGATACCTAGACATCTGCCATCGCTACTTCCTAGCAACGAAGTGTCGCATTTACATTCATTTGAAGTGTAGACGAGATATACATAGCACTGCACAATTAATATTATATCTTATCATGTAACGTAGAATTGAGGTGCGATATCGCGATTTAAGAAGCATTGGAATACTATTGCTTCGATACGTAGACATCTGCAAACGCTACTTCCTAGCAAGGATGTATCGCATTTACATTCTTTTGAAGTGAATACGAAGTATACATGACACTACGCAATGAATATTATATCTTATCCTTAAACATAGAAATGAGATGCGATATCGCGTTTTAAGAAGCATTAGAACTCTATCTCTACGATACGTAGACATCTGCAGACGCTATTTCCTAGCAAGGAAGTGTCGCTTTTACATTCTTTTGAAGTGAATACGAGGTATACATAACACTCCACAATGAATATTACATCTTATCATAAAGCATATAAATGAGGAGCGATTTCGCGTTTTAAGAAGCATTGGAACTCTATTGCTACGATACGTAGACATCTGCAAACGCTAATTCCTAGCAAGGAAGTGTAGCATTTTCAATCTTTTGAAGTGAATACGAAGTATACATGACACTTCGCAATGAATATTTTATCTTATCATGAAACAGAAATGAGATGCGATATCGCGCTTTGAGGAGCATTAGAACGCTACTGCTACAATACGTAGACATCTGCAATCGCTACTTCGCAGCAAGGAGGTGTTGTATTTACATTCTTTTGAAGCGAGTACGTGGTATACATAACACTGCACAATGAATATTATATCTTATCATAAGACATAGAAATGAGATGCGATATGGCGATTTAAGTAGCATTAGGACCCTCTTGCTACGATACGTAGACATCTGCAGACGCTATTTCCTAGCAAGGAAGTGTAGCATTTTCAATCTTTTGAAGCGAATACGAGGTATACATAACAATCCGCAATGAATATTATATCTTATCATGAAAGATAGAAATGAGATGCGATATCGCGATTTTTGAAGCATTAGAACTCTATTGCTTCGATACATAGTCGTCCGCAAACGCTACTTCCTAGCAAGGATGTGTCGGATTTACATTCTTTTGAAGTGAATACGAAGTATACATGACACTTCGCAATGAATATTATATCTTATCATGAAAGATAGAAATGAGATGCGATCTCGCGTTTTAAGAAGCATTAGAACTCTATTGCTACGATCCGTAGACATCTGCAAACGCCATTTCGTAGCAAGGAAGTATCGCACTTACATTCATTTGAAGTGCAGACGAGATATACATAACACTGCACAATGAATATTATATCTTATCATGAAACATAGAAGTGAGATGTGATATCGCATTTTAAGGAACATTAGAAATCTATTGCTTCGATACGTAGACATGTGCAAATGCTATTTCCTAGTAAGGAAGTGTCGCATTTACATTCTTTTGAAGTGAATACGAGGTATACATGACACTTCGCAATGAATATTATACCTTATCATGAAACATCGAAATGGGATGCGATATGGCTATTTAAGAAGCATTAGAACTCTATTTCTTCGAGACGTAGACATCTGCAAACAAAATTCCCCTCCAAGCAAGTGTCGCATTTACATTCATTTGAAGCGTAGACGAGATATACATATCACTGCACAATGTATATTATATCTTATAATGAAAAATAGGAATGAGATGCGATATCGTGAATTAAGAAGCATTAGAACACTATTGCTTCGATACGTAGACATGTGCAAACGCTACTTCCTAGCAAGGGAGACTCGCTTTTGCATTATTTTCGATTGAATACGAGGTTTACATAACACTGCACAATGAATATTATATCTTATCGTGAAACATAGAAGTGAGATGCGATATCGCGATATAAGAAGCATAAGAACTCTATTGCTTCGATACCTAGACATCTGCAAACGCTATTTCCTCGCAAGGAAGTGTCGCATTTACATACTTTTGAAGTGAATACGAGGTATGCATGTCACTTCGCAATGAATATTACATCTTATCATGAAACATAGAAACGTGACGGGATATCCCGTTTTAAGAAGCTTTAGAACTCTATTGTTTCGATACGTAGACATCTGCAAACGCTCTTTCCTAGCAACGAAGTGTCGTATTTACATACTTTGAAATGAATACGAGATATACATAACACGGCACAATAAATATTATATCTTATTATGAAACATAGAAATGATATGCGACATCGCGATTTAAGAGGCATTAGAACTCTACTGCCCCGATACGTAGACAACTGCAATCGCTACTTTCTTGCAATGAAGTGTCGCATTTACATTCTTTTGAAGTGAATACGAGGTATACATGAAACTTCGCAATGAATATTATATCTTATCGTGAAACATAGAAATGAGATGCAACGTCTCGCTCAAGAAGCATTAGAACTCTATTGCTTCGATACGTAGACATCTGCCAACGCTATTTCCTAGCACGGAAGTGTAGCACTTACATTCATTTGAAGTGTATGCGAGGCATAAGTGACACATCGCAATGAGTGTTATATCTCATCATGAAACATAGTAATTAGATGCGATATCGCGTTTTAAGAAGCATTAGAAGACTATTGCTACGATACGTAGACATCTGCAAACGCTATTTCCTAGCAAGGAAGTGTCGCATTTACATTCGTTTGAAGTGAATACGAGGTATACATAACACTCCACAGTGAATATCATATCTTATCATGAAACATAGAAATGAAATGCGATATGGCGATTTAAGAAGCATTAGAACTTTATTGCTTCGATACGGAGACATGTGCCAACGCTATTTCCTAGCAAGGAAGTGTCGCATATACAATCATTTGGAGTGTATGCGAGGTATACAAGAAATTTCGCAATGAATATTATATCTTATTATGAAACATAGAAATGAGATGCGATATCGCATTTTGAGAAGCATTAGAACTCTAATGCTACGATACGTAGACATCTGCAAACGCTATTTCCTAGCATGGGAGTGTCGCAATTACATTCTTCTGAAAGGAATGCGAGGTTTACATAACACTGCACAATGAATATTATATCTTATCATGAAACATAGAAGTGAGATGCGATATCGCGATATAAGAAGCATAAGAACTCTATTGCTTCGATACCTAGACATCTGCAAACGCTATTTCCTCGCAAGGAAGTGTCGCATTTACATTCTTTTGTAGTGAATACGAGGTATGCATGTCACTTCGCAATGAATATTATATCCTATCATGAAACATAGAAACGTGATGGGACATCTCGTTTTAAGAAGCTTTAGAACGCTATTGTTTCGATACCTGCAAACGCTCTTTCCTAGCAAGGAAGTGTCGTATTTACATACTTTTGAAATGAATACGAGGTATACATAACAGGGCACAATAACTATTATATCTTATTATGAAACATAGAAATGATATGCGACATCGCGATTTAAGAGGCATTAGAACTCTACTGCCCCGATACGTAGACAACTGCAATCGCTACTTTCTTGCAATGAAGTGTCGCATTTACATTATTTTGAAGTGAATACGAGGTATACATGACACTTCGCAATGAATATTATATCTTATCGTGAAACATAGAAATGAGATGCGACGTCTCGTTCAAGAAGCATTAGAACTCTATTGCTTCGATACGTAGACATCTGCCAACGCTATTTCCTAGCAAGGAAGTGTCGCATTTACATTCATTTGAAGTGTATGCGAGGTATAAGTGACACTTCGCAATGAATATTATACCTTATCACGAGACATAGAAATGAAATGCGATATTGCGATTTAAGAAGCATTAGAAATCTATTGATACGATACATAGACATCTGCGAACGCTATTTCCAAGCAAGGAAGTGTCGCATTTACATTCTTTTCAAGTGGCGACGAGGTGTACACAACACTCCACACTGAAAATTATATCTTATCATGAAACATAGAAATAAGATGCGATACGGCGATTTAAGAAGCATTAGAACACTATTGCTACGATACGTAGACATCTGCCAACGCTATTTCCTAGCAAGGAAGTGTCGCATTTACATTCAGTTGAAGTGTATGCGAGGTATACAAGACACTTCGCAATGAATATTACATCTTATCACAAAGCATAGAAATGAGATGCGATATCGCGTTTTGAGAAACTATAGAACACTATTGATACGATACGTAGACATCTGCAAACGCTATTTCCTAGCAAGGAAATGTCGCATTTACATTCAGTTGAAGTGGATACGAGGTATACATGACACTTCGCAATGAATATTATATCTTATCGTGAAACATAAAGATGAGATGCGATATCGCGTTTCAAGAAGCATTAGAACACTGTTGCTTCGATACGTAGACATCTGTAAACGTAATTTCCTAGCAAGGAAGTGTCGCATTTACATTCATTTGAAGTGTATGCGAGGTATACATGACACTCCGCAATGAATATTATATCTTATCATGTAACGTAGAAATGAGATGCGATATCGCGTTTTAAGAAGCATTAGAATTCTATTCCTTCGATACGTAAACATCTGCCGTCGTTACTTCCTAGCAAGGAAGTGTCGCATTTACATTCTATTGTAAGGAATACGATGTATACATGACACTTGGCAATGAATTTTACGCGAAATAATATGCGATATCGCGTTCTAAGAAGTAGTAGAACTCTACTGCTACGATACGCAGACATCTGCAAACGCTATTTTCTAGCAAACAAGTGTCGCACTTGCATTCCTTTGAAGTGAATACGAGGTATACATGACTCTTCGCAATGAATATTATATCTTATCATGAAACATAGAAATGATATGCGATATCACATTTTAAGAAGCATTAGAACTCCATTGCCTCGATACGTAGTCATTTGCAAACGGTATTTCCCTACAAGGAAGGGTCGCATTTACATTCATTTGAAGTGTATGCGAGGTATACAAGACACTTCGCAATGAATATTATATCTTATCATGAAACATAGATATGAGATGCGAAATCGCGAATTAAGAAGCATTAGAACTCTGTTGCTTCGATACGTAGACATCTGCAGACGCTATTTCCTAGCAAGGAAGTGTCGCATTTTCATTCCTTTGAAGTGAATACGAGGTATACATAATACTCCACAATGAATATTATATCTTATCATTAAACATAGAAATAAGATGCGATGCGGCGATTTAAGAAGCATTAGAACACTATTGCTTCGATACGTAGACTTCTGCCAACGCTATTTCCTGACAAGGAAGTGTCGCATTTACATTCAAGGCACTTCGCAATGAATATTATACCTTATCATGAAACATAGAAATGAGATGCGATATCGCGTTTTGAGAAGCATTAGAACTCATATGATAGGATGAGTAGACATCTGCAAACGCTATTTCCTAGCAAGGAAGTGTCGCATTTACATTCATTTGAAGTGTATACGAGGTATAAATGACACTTCGCAATGAATATTATATCTTATCATGAAACATAGAAATGAGATGCGATATCGTGTTTTAAGAAGCATTAGAACACTATTGCTACTATACGTAGATATCTGCAGACGCAACTTCCTAGCAAGGAAGTGTCGCATTTACATTCTTTTGATGTGAATACGAGGTATACATAACCCTCCACAATGAATATTATATCTTATCATGAAACATAGAAATGTGATGTGATAGCGCGTTTTAAGAAGCATTAGAACTCTATTGCTACGATACGTAGACATCTGCAGACGCTGTTTCTTAGCAAGGAAGTGTCGCATTTACATTCTTCTGAAGTGTATGCGAGGTATAAGTGATACTTCGCAATGAATACTATATCTTATCATGAAACATAGAAACGAGATGCGATATCCCGTTTGAAGAAGCATTAGAACTCTATTGCTTCGATACGTAGACCTCTGCAAACGCTATTTCCTAGCAAGGAAGTGTCGCACTTACATTCATTTGAAGTAATACGAGGAATACATGACACTTCGAAATGAATATTATATCTTATCATGAAACATAGAAATGTGATGTGATATCGCGTTTTAAGAAGCATTAGAACTCTATTGCTACGATACGCAGAAATATGCAAACGCTATTTCCTAGCAAGGATGTGTCGCATTTACATTCTTTTGAGGTGAATACGAGGTATTCATAACACTCCACAATGAATATTATACCTTATCGTGATACATAGATTTGAGATGCGATCTCGCGATATAAGAAGCATTAGAACTCTATTGCTACGAAACGTAGACATCTACAATCGCTATTTCCTAGCAAGGAAGTGTCGCATTTATATTCTTTTGAAGTGAATGCGAGGTAAACATAACATTACACAATGAATATTATATATTATCATGAAACATAGAAATGAGATGCGATATCGCGGTATAAGATGCATTAGATCATTATTGCTTCGATACGTAGTCATCTGCAAACGATATTTCCTAGCAATGAAGTGTCGCATTTACATTCTTTTGAAGTGAGAACGAGGTATACATAACACTCCACAATGAATATTATATCTTATCATGAAACATAGAAATGGGGGGTGATATTGCGTTTTAAGAAGCATTAGAACACTAATTCTTCGATACGTAGACATCTGCAAACGCTACTGCCTAGCAAGGAAGTGTCGCATTTACATTCATTTGAAGTGTTTGGGAGGTATACATGACACTTCGCAATGAATTTTGTATCTTATCATGAAACATAGGAGTAAGTGGCGATATCCCGTTTTAAGAACCATTAGAAATCTATTGCTGCGATACATAGACATCTGCAAACTCTACTTCCTAGCAAGGAAGTGTCGCATTTACTTTCTTTTGAAGTGAATACGAGGTTAACATGACACTTCGCAATGAATATTATATCTTATCATGAAACATAGAAGTGAGATGCAATGTCGCATTATTTGAAACATTAGAACTCTTTTGCTTCGATACGTGGACATCTGCAAACGCTATTTAACAGGAAGGAAGTGACGCATTTATATTCTTTTGAAGTGAATACGGCGTATACATAACACTCCACAATGGATATTATATCTTATCTCGAAACATAGGAATGAGTTGCGATATCGCGATTTAAGAAGCATCAGTACTCTATAGCTTCGATACGTAGACATCTGGAAACGTAATTTCCTAGAAAGGAAGTGTCGCAGTTACATTAATTTGAAGTGTAGAAGAGGAATACATAACACTTCGTAATGGATATTATATCTTATCATGGCACATAGAAATGAGATGCGATATTGCGATTTAAGAAGCTTTGGAAATCTATTGCTTCGATACGTAGACATCTGGAAACGTAATTTCCTAGAAAGGAAGTGTCGCATTTACATTCATTTGTCGTGTGGAGGAGGAATACATAACGCTTCGCAATGAATATTATATCTTATCATGAAACGTTGAAATGAGATGCGATATCTCGATTTAAGAAGCATTAGAACTCCATTGCTTCGATACCCAGACATCTGCAAACGCTATTTCCTAGCAAGGAAGTGTCGCATTTACATTCTCTTGAATTGTATGCGAGGTATGCATACCACGCCACAATGAATATTATCTCTTATCTCGAAACATAGAAATGAGATGCGATATCTCGAATCAAGAAGCAATGCAAAGCTATTGCTTCGATACGTAGACATCTGCCAACGCTACTTCTTAGCAAGGAAGTGTCGCCTTTACATTCTTTTGAAGTGAATACGAGGTATGCATGTCACTTCGCAATGAATATTATATCTTATCATGAAACACAGAAATGAGATGCGATATCGCGATTTAAGGAGCATTAGAACTCTATTGTTTCGATACGTAGACATGTGGAAACGCTATTTCCTAGAAAGGAAGTGTCGCATTTTCATTCTTTTAAAGTGAATACGAGGTATTCATGACACTTCGCAATGAATATTATATCTTATCGTGAAACATACAAATGAGATGCGACATCTCGTTTTCAGAAGCATTAGAAATCTATTGCTTCGATACGGAGACATCTGCAAACGCTATTTCCTGGCAAGGAAGTGTCGCATTTACATTCTTTTGCAGTGAATACGAGGTATACATGTTACTTCGCAATGAGTATTATATCTTATCATGAAACGTAGAAATGAGATGCGATATCGCGTTTTGAGAAGCGTTAGAACTCTATTGCTGATTCTACTCTATTGCGATACGTTGACAACTGCAGACGCTATTTAATAGCAAGGTAGTGTCGCATTTTCATTCCTTTGAAGTGAATACGAGGTATACATAACACTCCCCAATGAATATTAAACCTTATAACGAAACGTAGAAATGAAGTGCGATATCGCGATCTAAGGAGCATTAGAGCTCTATTGCTTCTATACGGAGACATCTGCAAACGCTACTTCCTAGCAAGGAAGTGTCGCATTTACATTCATTTGAAGTGTATGCGAGGTATACATGACACTACGCAATTAATATTATATCTTATCACGAAGCATAGAAATGAGATGCGATATCCCGTTTCAAGAGGCATTAGAACTCTATTGCTTCGATACGTAGACGTCTGCAATCGCTATTTCCTAGGAAGGAAGTGTCGCATTTATATTCCTTTGAAGTGAATGCGAGGTATACATAACATTGCACAATGAATATTATATATTATCATGAAACATAGAAATGAGTTGCGATATCGCGATATAAGATGCATTAGAACTTTATTGCTTCGATACGTAGACATCTGCCATCGCTATTTCCTAGCAAGGAAGTGTCGCATGTACATTCATTTGAAGTGAAGGCGAGGAATACATGACACTTCGCAAGGCATATTATATCTTATAATGAAACATAGAAAGAAGATGCGATATCTCGTTTTAAGAAGCATTATAACACGCTTGCTACGATACGTAGACATCAGCAAACGCTATTTCCTAGCAAGGAAGTGTCGCATTTACTTTCTTCTGAAGTGAATACAAGGTATATATGACACATCGCAATTAATATTATATCGTATCAAGAAACATAGAAATGAGATGCGATATCCCGTTTCAAGAGGCATTAGAACTCTATTGCTTCGATACGTAGACATCTGCAATCGCTATTTCCTAGCACGGAAGTGTCGCATTTACATTCATCTGAAGTGAATACGAGGAATACATGAATATTCGCAATGAATATTATATCTTATCATGAAACATAGAAATGTGATGTGATATCGCGTTTTAAGTAGCTTTAGAACTCTATTGCTACGATACGTAGATATCTACAAACGCTACTTCATAGCAAGGACGTGTCGCATTTACATTCTTTTGAAGTGAATGCGAGGTATACATAACATTGCGCAATGAATATTATATGTTATCATGAAACATAGAAATGAGATGCGATATCACGATTTAAGATGCATTAGAATCTTATTGCTTCGATACGTAGACATCTGCAAACGCTATTTCATAGCAAGGACGTGTCGCAGTTACATTCTTTTGAAGTGAATGCGAGGTATACATAACATTGCACATTGAATACTATATGTTATCATGAAACATAGAAATGAGATGCGATATCACGATTTATGATGCATTAGAACTTTATTGCTTCGATTCCTAGACATCTGCAAGCGCTATTTCCTAGCAAGGAAGTGTCGCATTTACATTCATTTGAAGTGAAGACGAGGAATACATGACACTTCGCAATGCATATTATATCTTATCATGAAACATAGAAATGTGATGTAATATCGTGTTTTAAGAAGCATTAGAACTCTATTGCTACGATACGTAGACATCTGCAAACGCAATTTCCTAGCAAGGAAGTGTCGCATTTACATTCTTCTGAAGTGAATAGAGGGTATACATGAAACTGCGCAGTTAATATTATATATTATCATGAAACATAGAAATGTGATGTGATATCGCGTTTTATGAAGCATTAGAACTCTATTGCTACGATACGTAGACATCAGCAAACGCTATTTCCTAGTAGGGAAGTGTCGCATTTACATTCATTTTAAGCGAATACGAGGAATACATGAAACTTCGCAATGAGTATTATATGTTATCATGAGACATAGAAATGAGATGCGATATCTCTTTTTAAGAAGCATACAACACGCTTGCTACGATATGTAGACACCTTCAAACGCTATCTCCTAGCAAGGAAGTGCCGCATTTAGACTCATTTGAAGTGAATAGGTGGAATACATGGAACTTCGCAAAGAATATTATATCTTATCATGAAACATAGAAATGAGAAGCGATATCTCGTTCTAAGAAGAATTATAACTCTATTCCTACGATACGTAGACATCTGCAGGCGCTACTTCCTAGCAAGGAAGTATCGCAATTACATTCTGTTGATGTGAATACGAGGTATACATGACACTTAGCAATGAATATTATATCTTATCATGAAACATAGAAATGAGGTACGATATCGCGTTTTAGGAAGCATAAGAACTCCATTGCTACGATACGTAGATATCTGGAAACGCTATTTCCTGTCAGGGAAGTGTCGCATTTACATTCTTTTGAAGTGAATACGTAGTATACGTGACACTTCGAAATGAATATTATATCGTGTCATGATACATAGAAATGAGATGCGATATCCGGATTTAAGAAGAATAAAACTCTATTTCTTCGATACGTAGACATCTGTAATCGTAATTTTCTAGAAAGAAAGTGTCGCATTTACAATCATTTGAAGTGTGTGCGGGGTATACATGACACTTCGCAATGAATATTATATCTTACCATGAAACATAGAAATGTGATGTCATATCGCGTTTTAAGAAGCATCAGAACTCTATCGCTACGATACGTAGACATCTGGAAACGCTATTTCCTTGCAAGGAAGTGTCGCATTTACATTCATTTGAAGTGTATGCGAGGTATACATAACACTTCGCAATTAATATTATATCTTATCATGAAACATAGAAATTAGATGCGATATCCCGTTTCAAGAAGCATTAGAACTTTATTGCTTCGATACGTAGATATCTGCAAACGCTATTTCCTAGGAAGAAAGTGCCGCATTTACATTCATTTGAAGTGAATACGAGGAACACACGAAACTTCGCAATGAATATTATATCTCATCATGAAGCATAGAAATGTGATATGATATCGCGTTTTAAGAAGCATTAGAACTCTATTGTTACGAAACGTAGACATCTGCAAACGCTATTTCCTATCAAGGAAGTGTCGCATTTACATTCTTTTGTATTGAATGCGAGGTATACATAACATTGCACAATGAATATTATATATTATCATGAAACATAGAAATGAGATGCGATATCGCGATATAAGATGCAGTAGAACTTTATTGCTTCGATACGTAGACATCTGGAAACGCTATTGGCTAGCAAGGAAGTGTCGCAGTTACATTCATTTGAAGTGAATACGAGGAATACATGAAACTTCGCGATGAATATTATATCATGAAACATAGAAATGTGATGTGATATCGCGTTTTAAGAAGCATCAGAACTCTATTGTTTCGATACCTAGATATCTGCAAACGCTATTACCTACCTAGAAAGTGTCGCATTTACATTCTTTTGAAGTGAATACGAGGTATACATAACACTCCACAAAGAATATTGTATCCTATCACGAAACATTGAAATGAGATGCGATTACGCTATTTAAAAAGCATTAGAACACTATCCCTACGATATGTAGATATCTGCAAACGCTATTTAATAGCAAGAAAGTGTCGTTTTTGCATTCGTTTGAAGTGAATACGAGGTATACGTAACAATCCACAATGAATATTATATGTTATCCCAAAACATAGAAATGGAATGCTACATCGCTGTTTAAGAAGCATTAGAAATCTATTGCTTCGATACCTAGACATCAGCAAACGCTCATTTCCTAGCAAGGAAGTGTCTGTATTTACATTCATTTGAAGTGTATGCGAGCTATACATTACACATTGCAATGAATATTATATCGTATAATGAAACATAGAATTGAGTTGCGAAATCGCGTCTTAAGAGGCATTTGAACACTATTGCTGCAATACCTAGACATCTGCACACGTTATTTCCTAGCATGGAAGTATCGCATTTACATTCTTTTGAAGTGAATACGAGGTATACTTGACACTTCACAATGAATATAATATATTTTCGTGAAACATAGTAGTGAGATGCGACATCGCGTTTGAAGAAGCATTAGAACTCTACTGCTTCGATACGTAGACATCTGCCAACGCTATTTCCTAGCAAGGACGTGTCGCATTTACATTCATTTGAATTGTATGCGAGGTATACATGACACTTCGCAATGAATATTATATCCTATCATGAAACATAGAAATGTGATGCTATATCGCGTTTTAAGTAGCATTAGAACCCTATTTCTATGATACGTAGACATCTGGAAACCCTAATTCCTAGCAGGGTAGTGTCGCATATGCATTCTTTTGAAGTGAATACGAGGTATACATGACACTTCGCAATGAATATCGTTTTTTATCATGAAACATAGAAATGAGATGCGATATCGCGATTTAAGAAGCATTAGAGCTCTATTGCTACGATACGTAGACATCTACAAACGCTATTTCCTATCAAGGAAGTGTCGCATTTACATTTATTTTAGTGTAGACGAGAAGTACATAACACTTCGCAATGAATATTATATCTGATCATGAAACATAGAAATGAGATGCGGTGTCCCGTTTTAAGAAGCATTAGAACTCTATTGTTTCGAAACGTGGACATCTGCAAACGCTATTTCCTAGCAATGAAGTGTCGCACTTACATTCATTTGAAGTTTATGCGAGGTATAAGAGATACTTCGCAATAAATATTATATCTTATCATGAAACATAGACGCGAGACGCGATGTCGCGTTTTAAGAAGCATTAGATCCCTATTGCTTCGATACGGAACATCTGCAAACGCAATTTCCTAGCAAGGAAGTGTCGCATTTACATTCTTTTAAAGTGAATACGAGGTATACATAACATTTCACAATGAATATTGTATCTTATCATGAACCATAGAAAAGAGATGCGATATGGCGATTTAAGAAGCATTAGAATTCTATTGTTTCGATACGTAGACATCTGCCAACGCTACTTCCTAGCAAGGAAGTGTCGCATTTACATTCTTTTGAAGTGAATACGAGGTATACATAACACTCCACAATGAATATTATATCTTATCATGAAACCAAGAAGTGAGGATCGATTTCGGGTTTTAAGAAGCGTTAGAATTCCTTTGCTACCAATCGTAGACATCTGCAGACGCTATTTCCTAGCAAGGAAGTTTCGCATTTACATTCCTTTGAAGTGAATACGAGGTATTCATAACACTCCACAATGAATATTATATGTTATCATGAAACATAGAAATGAGGATCGATTTCGTGTTTTAAGCAGCATTAGAATTCCTTTGCTACGATTCGTAGACATCTGCAAACGCTATTACCGAGGAAGGAATTTTCGCATTTACATTCATTTGAAGCGTATACGAGGTACACATAACACTCCGCAATGGATATTATATCTTATCATGAAACATAGAATTGAAATGCGATATCGCGTTTCAAGAAGCATTGGAGCTCTATTGCTTCGATACGTAGACATATGGAAACGTAATTTTCTAGAAAGGAAGTGTCGCATTTACATTCATTTGAAGTGTAGACGAGATATACATAACACCTCACAATGAATATTATATCTTATCATGAGACATAGAAATGAGATGCGACTTCTAGCTTTAAGAAGCATTAGAACTCTATTGTTTCTATACGCAGACATCTGGAAACGCTATTTCCTAGCAAGGAAGTGTCGCATTTACATTCATTTGAAGTGTACGCGAGGTATACATGACACTTCGCAATGAATATTATATCTTATCATGAAACATATAAATGAAATGCGATATCGCGTTTTGCGAAACATTAGTACTTTATTGCTACGATACGTAGGCTTCTGCAAACGCTATTCCCTAGGAAGGAACTGTCGCATTTACACTCTTTTGATGTGAATACGAGGTACACATGACACTTCGCAATGAATATTATATCTTATCGTGAAACGTAGGAATGAAATACGATTTCTAGTTTCAAGAAGCATTAGAACTCTATTGCTTCGATACCTAGTCATCTGCAAATGCTACTTCCTATCAAGAAAGTGTCGCATTTACATTTATGTGAAGTGTATCCGAGGTATACATGACACTTCGCAATGAATATTATATCTTATCATGAAACATAGATATGAGATGCGATATCGCGTTTTGAGAAGCATTAGAACTCCAATGCTACGATACGTAGACACCTGCAAACGCTATTTCCTAGCAAGGAAGGGTTGCATTTACATTCATCTGAAGTGTAGACGAGATATACATAACATTGCACAATGAATATTATATCTTATCGTGAAACGTTGAATTGAGGTGCGATATCGCGATTTAAGATGCTTTAGAACTCTATTGCTTCGATACGTAGACATCTGCAGACCCTACTTCCCAGGAAGGAAGTGTCGCATTTACATTCTTCTGAAGTGAATACGTGGTATAACTAACACTCCACAATGAATATTATATCTTCTCATGAAACTAAGAAATGTGGATCGATTTCGCGTTTTAAGAAACATTAGAACTCCTTTGCTACGATACGTAGACATCTGCAAACGCTATTTCCTAGCAAAGAAGTGTCTCATTTACATTCATTTGAAGTGTGTGCCAAGTACACATGACACTTCGCAATGAATATTATATCTTATCATGAAACATAGAAATGAGATGCGATAACGCGTTTTAAGAGGCATTAGAATTCTATTGCCTCTATATGTAGACATCTGCAGACGCTATTCCCTAGCAAGGAAGTGTAGCATTTACATTCATTCGAAGTGAATACGAGGTATTAGTGACACTTCGCAATGAATATTATAACTTATCATGAAACATAGAAATGAGATGCGATATCGCGTTTTAAGACGCGTAGGATCCCTACTGCTACGATACGTAGACATCTGCAATCGCTATTTCCTAGCAAGGAAGTGTCGCATTTACATTCTTTTGAAGTGAATACGAAGTATACACAACACTCCACAATGAATATTATATCATATCATGAAACATAGGAATTAGATGCGATATTTGGTTTAAGAAGCATTAGAACTCTACTGCATCGATACGTAGACATCTGCCAACGCTATTTCCTAGCAAGGAAGTGTCGCATCTACATTCATTTGAAGTGTTTTGCAGGTATACATGACACTTCGTAATGAATATTATATCCTACCATGAAGCATAGAAATGAGATGCGATATCGCGTACTAAGAAGCACTAGAACTCTACTGCTTCGTTACGGAGACATCTGCAAACGCTATTTTCTAGCAAGGAAGTGTTGCATTTACATTCTTATGAAGTGAATACGAGGTATACGTAACACCCCACAATGAATATTATATCGTATCACGAGACATAGGAATAAGATGCGATATCGCGTTTTAAGCAGCATTAGAACTCTGTTGCTTCGATACGTAGACATCTGCAAATACAATTTCCTAGCAAGGAAATGTCGCATTTACATTCATTTGAAGTGTATGCGAGGTATACATGACACTTCGCAATGAATATTATATCTTATCATGGAACATAGAAATGAGATGCGATATTGCGTTTTTAGAAGCATTAGAACTCTAGTACTACGACACGTATACATCTGCAAACGCTATTTTCTAGCGAGGACGTGTCGCATTTACATTCTTTTGAAGTGAATGCGAGGTATACATATCACACCACAATGAATATTATATCTTATTATGAAACATAGAGATGAGATGCGATATCGCGTTTTGAGAAGCATTAGAACTCTATTGCAACGATTTGTAGACATCTGCATATGCTATTTCCAAGCAAGGAAGTGTCGCATTTACATTATTTTGAAGTGAATACGACGTATGCATAACACTGCACAATGAATATTATATCTCATTATGAAACGTAGAAATGGGATGCGATATCCCGTTTTAAGAAGCATTAGAACTCTATTGCTTCGATACGTAGACATCTGGCGACGCTATTACCTAGCAAGGAAGTGTTGCATTTACATTCTTTCGATGTGAATACGAAGTATACATGACACTTCGCAATGAATATTATATCTTATAATGAAACATAGAAGTGAGATGCGATATCGCGATATAAGAAGCATTAGAACACTATTGCTACGATACGTAGACATCTGCAGACGCTATTTCGTAGCAAGGAAGTGTCGCATTTACATTCCTTTGAAGTGAATGCGAGGTATACATAACACTGTACAAAGAATATTGTATCTTATCATGATACATAGAAGTGAGATGCGATATGGCGATTTAAGATGCATTTGAACTCTATTGCTTCGATACGTATACATCTGCAGACGCTACTTCCTAGCAAGGAAGTGTCGCACTTACATTCATTAGAAGTGTATGCGAGGTATACGTGACCCTTCGAAATGAATATTATATCTTATCATGAAACATAGAAATGGGATGCGATGTGACGACATAAGAAGCATTAGAACTCTATTCCTTCGATACGTAGACACCTGCAAACGCTATTTCCTAGCAAGGAAGTGTCGCATTTACATTCTTTTGAAGTGAATACGAGGTGTACATAACACTGCACAATGAATATTATATCTTATCATGAAACATAGAAATGAGATGCGATTTCGCGTTTTGAAGCATGGGAAGTCTATTGCTTCGATACGTAGACATCTGCAAACGCTATTTAATAGCAAGGAAGTGTCGCAGTTACATACTTTTGAAGTGAATACGAAGTATACATGACTCTTCGGAATGAACATTATATCTTATCATGAAACATAGAAAAGAGATGCGATACCGAGAATTAAGAAACATTAGAACTCTATTGCTTCGATACGTAGACATCTGCAAACGTTATTTCCTAGCAAGGAAGTGTCGCATTTACATTCTTTTGAAGTGAATACGAGGTATACATAACACTGCACAATGAATAGTATATCTTATCATGAAACATAGAAATGAGATGCGATTTCGCGTTTTAAGAAGCATGGGAAGTCTATTGCTTCGATACGTAGACATCTGCAAACGCTATTTAATAGCAAGGAAGTGTCGCATTTACATTCATTTGAAGTGCAGACGAGATATACATAACACTGCACAGTGAACACTATATCTTATCATGAAACTTAGAAATGAGATGCGATATGACGATTTAAGGAGCATTAGAACTCTATTGCTTCGATACGGAGACATCTGCAAACGCTATTTAATTGCAGGGAAGTGTAGCATTTACATTCTTTAGAGGTGAATACGAGGTATACATAACACTGCACAATGAATATTGTACCTTATCATGAAACATAGGAATGAGATGCGATATCGCAATTTAAGAAGCATTAGAACTCTATTGTTTCGATACGTAGACGTCTGCAAACCCTACTTGCTAGCAAGGAAGTGTCGCATTTACACTTTTTTGAAAGTAATGCGAGGTATACATGACACTTCGCAATCAATATTATATCTTATCATGAAACTTAGAAATGACATGCGATATGACGATTTAAGAAGCATTAGAATTCTATTGCTTCGATACGTAGACATCCGCAAACGCTATTTCCAAGCAAGGAAGTGTCGCATTTACATTCAATCGAAGTGTAGACGTGGAATACGTAACACTTCGCAATGAATATTATATCTTATCACAAATCATAGAAATGAAAATCGATGTCGCGTTTTAAGAAGCATTAGAATTCTATTGCTTCGATACGTAGACATCTAGAAACGCTATTTCCTAGCAAGCAAGTTTCGCATTTACATTCATTTGAAGTGTATGCGTGGTATACATGACACTACGCAATGAATATAATGTCTTATCATGAAACCTAGAAATGAGATGCGATATCGTGATTTAAGAAGCATAAAACTCTATTTCTTCGATACGTAGACATCTGCAAACGCTGTTTCCTAGGACGGAAATGTAGCGTTTGAAGTGTAGACGAGGAATACATAACAGGTCGTAATGAATATTATATCTTATCATGGAACATCGAAATGAGATGCAATATCGCGGTTTAAGAAGCATAAGAACTCTATTGCTTCGATACGTAGACATCTGCAAACGCTCCTTCCTAGCAAGGAGGTTACGCATTTACATTCTTTTGATGCGAATACGGGGTATACATGACACTTCGCAATGAATATTATATCTTATCATGAAACATAGGAATGAGATGCGATATCTCGTATTAAGAAGCATTAGAACTCTATTGCTACGATACGTAGACATCTGCAAACGCTATTTCCCAGCAAGGAAGAGTGGCATTTACATTCTTTTGATGTGAATACGAGGTATACATGACACTTCGCAATGAATATTACATCTTATCATGAAACATAGGAATGAGATGCGATATCTCGTATTAAGAAGCATTAGAACTCTATTGCTACGATACGTAGACATCTGCAAACGCCATTTCCTAGCAAGGAAATGTCGCATTTACATTCTTTTGAAGTGAATACGAGGTATACATAGCACTACACATTGAATATTATATCTTATCATGAAACAAGGAAATGAGATGCGATATGACGATTTAAGAAGCATTAGAATTCTAATGCCACGATACGTAGACATCTGCAAACGCTATTTTCTTGCAAGGGAGTGTCGCATTTACATTCATTTGAAGCGTATGCGAGGTATACATGACACTTCGCAATGATTATTATATATTATCATGAAACATAGAAACAAGATGCGATATCGCGTTTTGAGAAGCATTAGAACACTAATGCTACGATACGTAGAGATCTGCAAACGCTAATTCCTAGCAAGGGAGTGTCGCATTTACATTCTTTCGAAGTGAATACGAGGTTATGATAACACTCCACAATGAATATTATATCTCATCGTGAAACATAGAAATGAGATGCGATATGGCGTTTCAAGAAGCATTTGAACTCTATTGCTACGATACGTAGACATCTACAAATGATATATCCTAGCAAGGAAGTGTCGCATTCACATTCACTTGAAGTGTATGCGAGGCATATGTGACACTTCGCAATTAATATTATTTCTTATCATGAAACATAGAAATGAGATGCGGTGTCCCGTCTTAAGAAGCATTAGAACTCTATTGCTACGATACGTAGATATCTGGAAACGCTATTTCCTAGAAAGGAAGTGTCGCATTTACATTCATTTGAAGAGTAGCGGAGGAATACATAACACTTCGCAGTGAATGCTATATCTTATCTTGAGAGACATAGAAATGAGATGCGATATCGCGTTTTGAGATGCATTAGAACTCTATTGCTACGATTCGTAGACGTCTGGAAACGCTATTTCCTAGCATGGAAGTATCGCATTTACATTCTTGTGAATGGAATACGAGGTATACATGACACTTCGCAGTGAATATTACATCTTATCATGAAACAAGGAAATGAGATGCGATATGACGATTTAAGAAGCATTAGAACTCTATTGCTTCGATACGTAGACATCTGCAAACGCTATTTCCTAGCAAGGATGTGTCGCATTTACATTCTTTTGAAGCTAATACGATGCATACGTAACACTGCACAATGAATATTATTTCTTATCATGAAACATAGAAATGAGATGCGATATCGCGTTTTGAGAAGCATTAGAATTCTAATGCTACGATACGTAGACATCTGCAAACGCTATTTTCTTGCAAGGGAGTGCCGCATTTACATTCATTTGAAGCGTATGCGAGGTATACATGACACTTCGCAATGATTATTATATATTATCATGAAACATAGAAACAAGATGTGATATCGCGTTTTGAGAAGCATTAGAACACTAATGCTACGATACGTAGACTTCTGCAAACGCTTTCCTAGCAAGAAAGTGTGGCATTTATATTCTTTTGAAGTGAATACGAGGTATACATAACACTCCGCAATGAATATTATACCTTATCACTAACCATAGGAATGAGATGCGATATCCCGATTTAAGAAGCATTTGAAGTCTGTTGCTACGATACGTATACATCTACAAACGCTATTTGCTAGCAAGGGAGTGTCGTATTTACATTCATTCGAAGTGCAGACCAGAAATACATAATACTTCGCAATGAATATTGTAACTTATCATGAGACATATAAATGAGGTGCGATATCCCGTTTTAAGAAGCTTTAGAACTCTATTTCTTCGATACGTAGACATCTGCGAACGCTATTTCCTAGCAAGGAAGTGTATCATTTACATTCTTTTGAAGTGAATACGAGGTATACATAACACTCCACAATGAATATTATATCTTATCATGAAGGATAGGAATGAGATACGATATAGCGATTTAAAAAGCATTAGAACTCTATTGCTTCGATACGTAGACATCTGCAAACAATATTTCCTAGCGGATGCGTCGCATTTACATTCATATGAAGTGTATGCGAGGTATACATGACACTTCGCAATGAATATTATATCTTATCATGAAACATATAAATGAGATGCGATATCGCGTTTTGAGAAGCATTAGGACTCTAATGCTACGATACGTAGACATCTGCAAACGCTATTTCCTAGCGGATGTGTCGCATTTACATTCATTTGAAGTGTATGCGAGGTATACAAGACACTTCGCAATGAATATTATATCTTATCATGAAACATAGATATGAGATGCGAAATCGCGAATTAAGAAGCATTAGAACTCTGTTGCTTCGATACGTAGACATCTGCAGACGCTATTTCCTAGCAAGGAATTGTCGTATTTACATACTTTTGAAATGAATACGAGGTATACATAACAGGGCACAATAAATATTATATCTTATTATGAAACATAGAAATGATATGCGACATCGCGATTTAAGAGGCATTAGAACTCTACTGCCCCGATACGTAGACAACTGCAATCGCTACTTTCTTGCAATGAAGTGTCGCATTTACATTCTTTTGAAGTGAATACGAGGTATACATGACACTTCGCAATGAATATTATATCTTATCGTGAAACATAGAAATGAGATGCGACGTCTCGTTCAAGAAGCATTAGAACTCTATTGCTTCGATACGTAGACATCTGCCAACGCTATTTCCTAGCAAGGAAGTGTCGCATTTACATTCATTTGAAGTGTATGCGAGGTATAAGTGACACTTCGCAATGAATATTATACCTTATCACGAGACATAGAAATGAAATGCGATATTGCGATTTAAGAAGCATTAGAAATCTATTGATACGATACATAGACATCTGCGAACGCTATTTCCAAGCAAGGAAGTGTCGCATTTACATTCTTTTCAAGTGGCGACGAGGTGTACACAACACTCCACACTGAAAATTATATCTTATCATGAAACATAGAAATAAGATGCGATACGGCGATTTAAGAAGCATTAGAACACTATTGCTACGATACGTAGACATCTGCCAACGCTATTTCCTAGCAAGGAAGTGTCGCATTTACATTCAGTTGAAGTGTATGCGAGGTATACAAGACACTTCGCAATGAATATTACATCTTATCACGAAACATAGAAATGAGATGCGATATCGCGTTTTGAGAAACAATAGAACACTATTGATACGATACGTAGACATCTGCAAACGCTATTTCCTAGCAAGGAAATGTCGCATTTACATTCAGTTGAAGTGGATACGAGGTATACATGACACTTCGCAATGAATATTATATCTTATCGTGAAACATAAAGATGAGATGCGATATCGCGTTTCAAGAAGCATTAGAACACTGTTGCTTCGATACGTAGACATCTGTAAACGTAATTTCCTAGCAAGGAAGTGTCGCATTTACATTCATTTGAAGTGTATGCGAGGTATACATGACACTCCGCAATGAATATTATATCTTATCATGTAACGTAGAAATGAGATGCGATATCGCGTTTTAAGAAGCATTAGAATTCTATTCCTTCGATACGTAAACATCTGCCGTCGTTACTTCCTAGCAAGGAAGTGTCGCATTTACATTCTATTGTAAGGAATACGATGTATACATGACACTTGGCAATGAATTTTATGCGAAATAATATGCGATATCGCGTTCTAAGAAGTAGTAGAACTCTACTGCTACGATACGCAGACATCTGCAAACGCTATTTTCTAGCAAACAAGTGTCGCACTTGCATTCCTTTGAAGTGAATACGAGGTATACATGACTCTTCGCAATGAATATTATATCTTATCATGAAACATAGAAATGATATGCGATATCACATTTTAAGAAGCATTAGAACTCCATTGCCTCGATACGTAGTCATTTGCAAACGGTATTTCCCTACAAGGAAGGGTCGCATTTACATTCATTTGAAGTGTATGCGAGGTATACAAGACACTTCGCAATGAATATTATATCTTATCATGAAACATAGATATGAGATGCGAAATCGCGAATTAAGAAGCATTAGAACTCTGTTGCTTCGATACGTAGACATCTGCAGACGCTATTTCCTAGCAAGGAAGTGTCGCATTTTCATTCCTTTGAAGTGAATACGAGGTATACATAACACTCCACAATGAATATTATATCTTATCATTAAACATAGAAATAAGATGCGATGCGGCGATTTAAGAAGCATTAGAACACTATTGCTTCGATACGTAGACTTCTGCCAACGCTATTTCCTGACAAGGAAGTGTCGCATTTACATTCAAGGCACTTCGCAATGAATATTATACCTTATCATGAAACATAGAAATGAGATGCGATATCGCGTTTTGAGAAGCATTAGAACTCATATGATAGGATAAGTAGACATCTGCAAACGCTATTTCCTAGCAAGGAAGTGTCGCATTTACATTCATTTGAAGTGTATACGAGGTATAAATGACACTTCGCAATGAATATTATATCTTATCATGAAACATAGAAATGAGATGCGATATCGTGTTTTAAGAAGCATTAGAACACTATTGCTACGATACGTAGATATCTGCAGACGCAACTTCCTAGCAAGGAAGTGTCGCATTTACATTCTTTTGATGTGAATACGAGGTATACATAACCCTCCACAATGAATATTATATCTTATCATGAAACGTAGAAATGATATGCGATATCGCGTTCTGAGTAGCATTAGAACTCTAATGATACGATACGTAGACATCTGCAAACGCTATTTCCTAGCAAGGAAGTGTAGCACTTACATTCATTTGAAGTGTATGCGAGGTATAAGTGACACATCGCAATGAATATTATATCTTATCATGAAACATAGTAGTTTGATGCGATATCGTGTTTTAAGAAGCATTAGAACTCTATTACTGCGGGACGTAGACATCTGCAAAGGCTATTTCCTGATAAGGAAGTGTCGCATTTACATTCATTTGAAGTGTATGCGAGGTATACATGACACTTCGAAATGAATATTATATCTTATCATGAAACATCGAAATGAGATGCGATATCGCGTTTTAAGAAGCATTAGTACGCCATTGCTTCGATACGTAGACATCTGGAGACGCTATTTCCTAGGAAGGATGTGTCGCATTTACATTCTTCTCAAGTGAGTACGAGGTATACATGTTACTTCGCAGTAAATATTATATCTTATCATGAAACATAAAAATGAGATGCGATATCGCGATTTAGAAAGCACTAGAACTCTATTGCCACGATACGAAGACAACTGCATAGTCTATATAACAGCAAGGAAGTGTCGCATTTACAATCTTTTGAAATGAATACGCGGTATACATAGCTCTCCACAATGAAAATTATACCTTATCACTAAACATAGAAATGATATTCGATATCGCGATTTAAGATGCATTAGAACTTTATTGCTTCGATACGTAGACATCTGCAAACGCTATTTCCTAACAAGGAAGTGTCGCATTTACATTCATTTGAAGTGAATACAAGGAATACATGAAACTTCGCAATGAATATTATATCTTATCATGAAACATAGAAATCTGATGTGATAGCGCGTTTTAAGAAGCATTAGAACTCTATTGCTACGATACGTAGACATCTGCAGACGCTGTTTCTTAGCAAGGAAGTGTCGCATTTACATTCTTCTGAAGTGTATGCGAGGTATAAGTGATACTTCGCAATGAATACTATATCTTATCATGAAACATAGAAACGAGATGCGATATCCCGTTTGAAGAAGCATTAGAACTCTATTGCTTCGATACGTAGACCTCTGCAAACGCTATTTCCTAGCAAGGAAGTGTCGCACTTACATTCATTTGAAGTAATACGAGGAATACATGACACTTCGAAATGAATATTATATCTTATCATGAAACATAGAAATGTGATGTGATATCGCGTTTTAAGAAGCATTAGAACTCTATTGCTACGATACGCAGAAATATGCAAACGCTATTTCCTAGCAAGGATGTGTCGCATTTATATTCTTTTGAAGTGAATGCGAGGTAAACATAACATTACACAATGAATATTATATATTATCATGAAACATAGAAATGAGATGCGATATCGCGGTATAAGATGCATTAGATCATTATTGCTTCGATACGTAGTCATCTGCAAACGATATTTCCTAGCAATGAAGTGTCGCATTTACATTCTTTTGAAGTGAGAACGAGGTATACATAACACTCCACAATGAATACTATATCTTATCATGAAACATAGAAATGGGGGGTGATATTGCGTTTTAAGAAGCATTAGAACACTAATTCTTCGATACGTAGACATCTGCAAACGCTACTGCCTAGCAAGGAAGTGTCGCATTTACATTCATTTGAAGTGTTTGGGAGGTATACATGACACTTCGCAATGAATTTTGTATCTTATCATGAAACATAGGAGTAAGTGGCGATATCCCGTTTTAAGAACCATTAGAAATCTATTGCTGCGATACATAGACATCTGCAAACTCTACTTCCTAGCAAGGAAGTGTCGCATTTACTTTCTTTTGAAGTGAATACGAGGTTAACATGACACTTCGCAATGAATATTATATCTTATCATGAAACATAGAAGTGAGATGCAATGTCGCATTATTTGAAACATTAGAACTCTTTTGCTTCGATACGTGGACATCTGCAAACGCTATTTAACAGCAAGGAAGTGACGCATTTATATTCTTTTGAAGTGAATACGGCGTATACATAGCACTCCACAATGGATATTATATCTTATCTCGAAACATAGGAATGAGTTGCGATATCGCGATTTAAGAAGCATCAGTACTCTATAGCTTCGATACGTAGACATCTGGAAACGTAATTTCCTAGAAAGGAAGTGTCGCAGTTACATTAATTTGAAGTGTAGAAGAGGAATACATAACACTTCGTAATGGATATTATATCTTATCATGGCACATAGAAATGAGATGCGATATTGCGATTTAAGAAGCTTTGGAAATCTATTGCTTCGATACGTAGACATCTGGAAACGTAATTTCCTAGAAAGGAAGTGTCGCATTTACATTCATTTGTCGTGTGGAGGAGGAATACATAACGCTTCGCAATGAATATTATATCTTATCATGAAACGTTGAAATGAGATGCGATATCTCGATTTAAGAAGGATTAGAACTCCATTGCTTCGATACCCAGACATCTGCAAACGCTATTTCCTAGCAAGGAAGTGTCGCATTTACATTCTCTTGAATTGTATGCGAGGTATGCATACCACGCCACAATGAATATTATCTCTTATCTCGAAACATAGAAATGAGATGCGATATCTCGATTCAAGAAGCAATGCAAAGCTATTGCTTCGATACGTAGACATCTGCCAACGCTACTTCCTAGCAAGGAAGTGTCCCCTTTACATTCTTTTGAAGTGAATACGAGGTATGCATGTCACTTCGCAATGAATATTATATCTTATCATGAAACACAGAAATGAGATGCGATATCGAGATTTAAGGAGCATTAGAACTCTATTGTTTCGATACGTAGACATGTGGAAACGCTATTTCCTAGAAAGGAAGTGTCGCATTTTCATTCTTTTAAAGTGAATACGAGGTATTCATGACACTTCGCAATGAATATTATATCTTATCGTGAAACATACAAATGAGATGCGACATCTCGTTTTCAGAAGCATTAGAAATCTATTGCTTCGATACGGAGACATCTGCAAACGCTATTTCCTGGCAAGGAAGTGTCGCATTTACATTCTTTTGCAGTGAATACGAGGTATACATGTTACTTCGCAATGAGTATTATATCTTATCATGAAACGTAGAAATGAGATGCGATATCGCGTTTTGAGAAGCGTTAGAACTCTATTGCTGATTCTACTCTATTGCGATACGTTGACAACTGCAGACGCTATTTAATAGCAAGGTAGTGTCGCATTTTCATTCCTTTGAAGTGAATACGAGGTATACATAACACTCCCCAATGAATATTATACCTTATAACGAAACATAGGAATGAAATGCGATATCGCGATTTAAGGAGCATTAGAGCTCTATTGCTTCTATACGGAGACATCTGCAAACGCTATTTCCTAGCAATGAAGTGTCGCATTTACATTCCTTTGAAGTGTATGCGAGGTATAAGTGGCACTTCGCAATGAATATTATATCTTATCGTGAAGCATAGAAATGAGATGCGATATGGCGATTTAAGAAGCATTAGAACTCTATTGCTTCGATACGTAGATATCTGGTAACGTAATTTTCTAGAAAGAAGTGTCGCATTTACATTCATTTGAAGTGTGTGCCAGGTATACATGACACTTCGCAATGAATATTATATCTTATCATGAAACATGTAAATGATATGCGATATCGCGATTTAAGAAGCTCTAGTAGTCTATTGCTTCCATACGTAGACATCTGCAAACGCTACATCCTAGCAAGGAAGTGTCGCATTTACATTCATTTGAAGTGTATGCGAGGTATACATGACACTACGCAATTAATATTATATCTTATCACGAAGCATAGAAATGAGATGCGATATCCCGTTTCAAGAGGCATTAGAACTCTATTGCTTCGATACGTAGACGTCTGCAATCGCTATTTCCTAGGAAGGAAGTGTCGCATTTATATTCCTTTGAAGTGAATGCGAGGTATACATAACATTGCACAATGAATATTATATATTATCATGAAACATAGAAATGAGTTGCGATATCGCGATATAAGATGCATTAGAACTTTATTGCTTCGATACGTAGACATCTGCCATCGCTATTTCCTAGCAAGGAAGTGTCGCATTTACATTCATTTGAAGTGAAGGCGAGGAATACATGACACTTCGCAAGGCATATTATATCTTATAATGAAACATAGAAAGAAGATGCGATATCTCGTTTTAAGAAGCATTATAACACGCTTGCTACGATACGTAGACATCAGCAAACGCTATTTCCTAGCAAGGAAGTGTCGCATTTACTTTCTTCTGAAGTGAATACAAGGTATATATGACACATCGCAATTAATATTATATCGTATCATGAAACATAGAAATGAGATGCGATATCCCGTTTCAAGAGGCATTAGAACTCTATTGCTTCGATACGTAGACATCTGCTATCGCTATTTCCTAGGATGGAAGTGTCGCATTTATATTCTTCTGAAGTGTATGCGGGGTATAAGTGATACTTCGCAATGCATACAATATCTTATCATGAAACATAGAAACGAGATGCGATATCCCGCTTCAAGAAGCATTAGAACTTTATTGCTTCGATACGTAGACATCTGCAAACGCTATTTCCTAGCACGGAAGTGTCGCATTTACATTCATCTGAAGTGAATACGAGGAATACATGAATATTCGCAATGCATATTATATCTTATCATGAAACATAGAAATGTGATGCAATATCGTGTTTTAAGAAGCATTAGAACTCTATTGCTACGATACGTAGACATCTGCAAACGCAATTTCCTAGCAAGGAAGTGTCGCATTTACATTCTTCTGAAGTGAATAGAGGGTATACATGAAACTGCGCAGTTAATATTATATATTATCATGAAACATAGAAATGTGATGTGATATCGCGTTTTAAGAAGCATAAGAACACCATTGCTACGATACGTAGATATCTGGAAACGCTATTTCCTGTCAGGGAAGTGTCGCATTTACATTCTTTTGAAGTGAATACGTGGTATACGTGACACTTCGCAATGAATATTATATCGTGTCATGTAACATAGAAATGAGGTACGATATCGCGTTTTAAGAAGCATAAGAACTCTATTGCTACGATACGTAGATATCTGGAAACGCTATTTCCTATCAGGGAAGTGTCGCATTTACATTCTTTTGAAGTGAATACGTAGTATACGTGACACTTCGAAATGAATATTATATCGTGTCATGATACATAGAAATGAGATGCGATATCCGGATTTAAGAAGAATAAAACTCTATTTCTTCGATACGTAGACATCTGTAATCGTAATTTTCTAGAAAGAAAGTGTCGCATTTACAATCATTTGAAGTGTGTGCGGGGTATACATGACACTTCGCAATGAATATTATATTTTACCATGAAACATAGAAATGAGATGCGATATCGCGTTTTAAGAAGCGTTAGAACTCTATTGCTACGATAAGTAGACATCTGCAAACGCTATTTCCTAGCAAGGAAGTGTCGCACTTACATTCTTTTGAAGTGAATACGTGGTATACATGACACTTCGCAATGAATATTATATCTTATCATGGAACATAGAAATGAGATGCGAAAGCCCGTTTTAAAAAGCATTTGAACTTTATTGCTTCGATACGTAGACATCTGCAAACGCTATTTCCTAGGAAGGAAGTGCCGCATTTACATTCATTTGAAGTGAATACGAGGTATACATAACACTCCGCAATGGATATTATATCTTATCATGGAACATAGAAATGACATGCGATATTGCGTTTTAAGAAGCATTGGAATTCTGTTGCTACGATACGTAAACATCCGCCATCGCTGTTTCCTAGGAAGGAAGTGTCGCATTTACATTCTTTTGAAGTGGGTATGGGGTGTACATGACACTTCGCAATGAATATTATACCTTATCATGAGACATAGAGTTGAGATGCGATATCGCGTTTTAAGAATCATTAGAACCCTATTGCTTCGATACGTAGACATCTGCGAACGCTATTTGCTAGCAAGGAAGTGTCGTATTTACATTCTTTTGAAGTGTATACGAGGTATACATAACACTCCACAATGAATATTATATCTTATCATGAAACAGAAAGAGGAGCGATATCGCGTTTTGAGAAGCATTAGAACTCTAACGCTACGATACGTAGACATCTGCGAACGATATTTCCTAGCAAGGATGTGTCGCATTTACATTCCTATGAAGTTAGTACGAGGTATACATGACACTTCGCAATGAACATTATACCTTATCATGAAACATAGAAATGAGACGCGATATCGCGTTTTAAGAAGCATTAGAACACTATTGCTACGATACGTAGACATCTGCAAACGCTATTTTCTAGCAAGGATGTGTCGCATTTACATTCTTTTGAAGTGAATACGAGGTATGCATGACACTTCGCAATGAAAATTAAATCTTATCATGAAACATAGAAATGAGATGCGATATCGCGTTTTAGGAAGCATTAGAAATCTATTGCTACGATACGTAGACATCTGCAAACGCATTTTTCTACCAAGGAAGTGTCGCATTTACATTCTTTTGAAGTGAATACGAGGTATACATGACACTCCGCACTGAATATTATATCTTATCATGAAACATAGAAATGTGACGTGATATCGCGTTTTAAGAAGCATTAGAACACTATTGCTACGATACGTAAACATCTGCAAACGCTATTTCCTAATAAGGCAGTGTCGCATTTACATTCATTTGAAGTGAATACGAGGAATACATGACACTTCGCAATGAATATTATATGTTATCATGAAACATAGAAATGAGATGCGATATCTCGTTTTAAGAAGCATTACAACACGCTTGCTACGATATGTAGACACCATCAAACGCTATTTCCTAGCAAGGAAGTGTCGTATTTACATTCATTTGAAGTGTATGCGGGGTATACATAACACTTCGAAATGAATATTATATGTTATCGTGGAACATAGGAATGAGATGCGATATCTCGTTTTAAGAAGCATTATAGCAACCTTGCTACGATACGTAGACATCTGCAAACGCTATTTCCTAATAAGGCAGTGTCGCATTTACATTCATTTGAAGTGAATACGAGGAATACATGACACTTCGCAATGAATATTATATGTTATCATGAAACATAGAAATGAGATGCGATTTCTCGCTTTAGGAAGCATTACAACACGCTTGCTACGATATCTAGACACCATCAAACGCTATTTCCTAGCAAGGAAGTGTCGCATTTACATTCTTTTGAAGTGTATGCGAGGTGTACATAACATTGCACAATGAATATTATATATAATCATGAAACACAGAAATGAGATGCGATATCGCGATACAAGATGCATTAGAACTTTATTGCTACGATACGTAGACATCTGCAAACGCTATTCCCTAGCAAGGATGTGTCGCATTTACATTCATTTGAAGTGAATACGAGGAATACATGAAACTTCGCAATGAATATTATATCTTATCGTGAAACATAGAAATGAAATACGGTATCCCGTATTAAGAAGCATTAGAACACTATTGCTTCGATACGTAGACATCTGCAAACTCTATTTCCTGGCAAGGAAGTGTCGCATTTACATTCTTTTGATGTGAATACGAGTTATACGTGTAACTTCACAATGAATATTATATCTTATCATGAAACATAAAAATGAGATGCGATATCGCGTTTTGAGAAGCATTAGAACTCTTGCTACGATACGTAGACATCTGCAAACGCTGTTTCCTAGCATGGAAGTATCGCATTTACATTCTTTTAATGTGAATACGAGGTATACATGACACTTCGCAATTAATATTATATCTTATCATGAAACATAGAAATGAGGAGCGATATCGCTGTTTAAGATGCATTAGAACCCTATTGCTTCGATGCGTAGACATCTGCAAATGCTATTTCCTAGCAACGAAGTGTCGTATTTACATTCATTTGAAGTGTATGCGAGGTATACATGACACTTCGCAATGAATATTATATCTTATCATGGAACATGGAAATGAGATTCGATATGGCGATTTAAGAAGCATTAGAACTCTATTGCTTCGATACGTAGACATCTGCCAACGCTATTTCCTAGCAAGGAAGTGTCGCACTTACATTAGTTTGAAGTGAATACGAGGCATACATGACACTCCGCAGTGAATATTATTTCTTATCATAAAGCATAGAAATGAGATGCGATATCTTGTTTTAAGAAGCATTAAAACGATGTTGCTTCGATACGTAGACATCTGCAGACGCTATTTCCTAGCATGGAAGTGTCGCGTTCACATTCTTTTGAAGTGAATGCGAGGTATACATAACACTTCACAATGAATATAATATCTTATCATGAAACATAGAATTGAGATGCGATATCGCGTTTTGAGAATCATCAGAACTCTCTTGATACGATACGTAGACTTCTGCAAACGCCATTTCCTAGCAAGGAAGTGTCGTATTTACATTCTTTTGGTGTGAATACGGGGTATACATAAACTGCACAATGAATATTATATCTTATCGTGAAACATAGAAATGAAATGCGATATGGCGATTCAAGAAGCATTAGAACTCTATTGCTACGATACGTAGACATCTGCAGACGCTATTTCGTAACAAGGAAATGTCGCATTTACATTCTTTTGAAGTGAGTGCGAGGTATACATAACACTCCATAATGAATATTATATCCTATCATGAAACATAGAATTGAGATGCGATATCGCTTTTTGAGAAGCATTAGAACTCTCTTGCTACGATACGTAGACATCTACAAACGTTATTTCCTAGCAAGGAAGTGTCGTATTTACATTCTTTTTATGTGAATACGGGGTATACATAACAATTCACAATGAACATTATATCATAGCATGAAGCATATAAATGGGGAGCGATTTCGCGTTTTAAGAAGCATTAGAACTCTATTGCTTCGTTACGTAGACAACTGCCACCGCTATTTCCTAGGAAGGAAGTGTCGCATTTACATTCATTTGAAGTATATGCAAGGTATTCAGGACACTTCGCAATGAATATTATATCTTATCTTGAAACATAGAAATGAGTTGCGATATCGCGTTTTAAGAAGCATTAGAACTCTATTGCAACGATACGTAGATATCTGCAGACGCTATTTCCTAGCAAGGAAGTGTCGCATTTACATTCTTTTGAAGTGAATACGAGGTATACATAACACTCCACGATGAATATTATATCTTATCATGAAACATAGAAATGAGGAGCGATTTCGCGTTTAAAGAAGCATTAGAACTCCATTGCTTCGATACGTAGACATCTACAGACGCAATTTCCTAGGAAGGAAGTGTCGCATTTACAATCTTCTGAAGTCAATACGAGGTATACATGACACGCCACAATGAATATTATATCTTATCATGAAACATAGAAATGAAATGCGATATGACAATTTAAGAAGCATTAGAACTCTATTGCCTCGATACGTAGACATCTGCAAACGCTATTTCCAAGCAAGGAAGTGTCGCATTTACGTTCTTTTGAAGTGTATGCTAGGTATACAAGACACTTCGCAATGAATATTATATCTTATAATGAAACATAGAAATGAGACGCGATATCGCGTTTTAAGTAGCATTAGAACAATATTGCAACGATACGTAGGTATCTGCAGGCGCTATTTCCTAGCAATGAAGTGTCGCATTTACATTCTTTTGAAGTGAACACGAAGTATACAATACACTCCACAATGAATATTATATCTTATCATGAAACATAGATATGAGATGCGATATCGCGTTTTAAGAAGCATTGGTACTCTATTGCAACGATACGTAGATATCTGCAGACGCTATTTCCTAGCCAGGAAGTGTCGCATTTACATTCTTTTGAAGTGAGTACGAGGTACACATAACACTCCACAATGAATATTATATTTTATCGTGAAACATAGAAGTGATGATCGATTCGCGTTTTAAGAAGCATTAGAACTCTATTGCTACGATACATAGACATCTGCAGACGCTATTTCCTAGCAAGGAAGTGTCGCATTTACATTCATTTGAAGTGTGTGCGAGGTATACATGACTCTTCGCAATGAATATTATATCTTATAATGAAACATAGAAATGAAATGCAATATCGCGTTTTAAGAAGCATTAGAACTCTGTGGCTTCGATACGTAGACAGCTGCCATCGCTATTTCCTAGCAAGGAAGTGTCGCATTTACATTCATTTCAAGTGTATGCGAGGTATACAAGACACTTCGCAGTGAATATTATATCTTATCATGATTCATAGTAATGAGATGCGATATCAAGTCCTAAGAAGGATTAGAACTCTAATGCTTCGATACGTAGAGTTCTGCAAACGCTATTTCCTAGCAAGGAAGTGTCGCATTTACATTCTTTTGAAGTGAATGCGAGGTATACATAACACACCACAATGAATATTATATCTTATCATGAAACGTAGAATTGAGTTGCTATATCGCGTTTTGAGAAGCATTAGAATTCTCTTGCTACGATACGTAGACATCTGCAAACGCTATTTGCTAGCAAGGAAGTGTCGTATTTCCATTCTTTTGGTGTGAATACGGGTTATACATAACACTGCACAATGAATATTATATCTTAGCATGAAGCATATAAATGGGGAGCGATTTCGCGTTTAAAGAAGCATTAGAACTCTATTGCTTCGTTACGTAGACAACTGCCACCGCTATTTCCTAGCAAGGAAGTGTCGCATTTACATTCATTTGAAGTGTATGCGAGGTATACTTGACACTCCACAATGAATATTATATTTTATCATGAAACATAGAAATGAGATGCGATATCGCGTTTTAAGGAGCATTTGAACTCTGTTGCTACGATACGTAGACATCTGCAGACGCTATTTCGTAACACGGTAGTGTCGCATTTACATTCTTTTGATGTGAATGCGAGGTATACATAACACTTTACAATGAATATTATATCTTTTCATGAAACATAGAAATGAGATGCGATATGGCGATTTATGAAGCATTAGAACTCTATTGCTTCGATACGTAGACATCTGCAAACGCTATTTCCAAGCAAGGAAGTGTCGCATTTACACTCTTTTGAAAGTAATGCGAGGTATACATGACACTTCGCAATCAATATTATATCTTATCATGAAACATAGAAATGAGATGCGATATGGCGATTTATGAAGCATTAGAACTCTATTGCTTCGATACGTAGCCATCTGCAAGCGCTATTTCCTAGCAAGGAAGTGTCGCATTTACATTCTTTTGAGGTGAATACGAGATATACATAACACTGCACAATGAATATTATATCTTATCATGAATCGCAGAAATGAGATGCGATATCGCGATTTAAGGAGCATTAGAACTCTAATGCTTCGATACGTAGACATCTGCGGACGCTATTTCCTAGCAAGGAAGTGTCGCATTTACATTCTTCTGAAGTGAATACGAGGTATACATAACACTCCACGTGATGCGATATCGCGATTTAAGGTGCATTAGAACTCTAGTGCTTCGATACGTAGACATCTGCCAACGCTATTTCCTAGCAAGGAAGTGTCGCATTTACATTCATTTGAAGTGTATGCGAGGTATACAAGACATTTTGCAATGAATATTACATCTTACCATGAAACATGGAAATGAAATGCAATATCGCGTTTTGGGAAGCATTAGAACTCTAATGCTACGATACGTAGATATCTGCCAACGCTATTTCCTAGCAAGGAAGTGTCGCATTTACATTCATTTGCAGTGAATAGGAGGTATACTTAACACTGCACAATGAATATTATATCTTATCATGAAGCATAGAAATGAGATGCGATATCTCGATTTAAGAAGCATTAGAACACTACTGCTACGATACATAGACATCGGCAAACGCTATTTCCTAGCAAGGAAGTGTCGCATTTACATTCTTTTGAAGTGGGTATGAGGTATACATGACACTTCGCAATGAATATTATACCTTATCATGAGACATAGAAATGAGATGCTATATCGCGTTTTAAGAAGCATTGGAACTCTATTGCGTCGATACGTAGATATCTGCAAACACCATTTCCTAGCAAGGAAGTGTCGCATTTACATTCCTTTGAAGTGAATACGAGGTATACGTAACACTCCACAATGAATATTATATCTTATTACAAAACATAGAAATGAGATGCGATTTCGCGTTTTGAAATGCAATAGAAATCTAATGCTACGATACGCAGACATCTGCAAACGCTACTTCCTAGCAAGGAAGTGTCGCATTTACATTCATTTTTAGTGAAGACGAGGAATACGTGACACTTCGCAATGCGTATTATAACTTATCAAGAAAAATAGGAATGATATGCGATATCTCGTTTTAAGAAGCATTAGAACTCTATTGCTTCGATTCGTAGACACCTGCAAACGCTATTTCCTAGCAAGGAAGTGTCGTATTTACATTCATTTGAAGTGTATGCGATGTATACGTGACACTTCGCAATAAATAATATATCTTATCATGAAACATAGAAATGAGATGCGATATCGCGTTTTGAGATGCAATAGAAATCTAATACTACGACACGCTGAAATCTGCAAACGCTATTTCCTAGCAAGGAAGTGTCGCATTTACATTCTTTTGAGGTGAATACGAGGTATACAAAACACTCCACAATGAATATTATATCTTATCGTGAAACATAGAAATGTGATGTGATATCGCGTTTTAAGAAGCATTGGAACTCTATTGCTACGATACGTAGACATCTGCAAACGTTATTTCCTAGCAAGGAAGTGTCGCATTTACATTCTTCTGAAGTGAATACAAGGTATACATGAAACTTTGCAATGAATATTATATCTTATCATGAAACATAGAAATGAGATGCGATATCGCGTCTTGAGAAGCATTAGAACTCTATTGCTACGATACGCAGACATCTGCAAACGCTACTTCCTAGCAAGGAAGTGTCGCATTTACATACTTTTGAGGTGAATACGAGGTATACATAACACTCCACAATGAATATTATATCTTTTCGTGAAACATAGAAAAGAGATGCGATATTGCGTTTTGAGAAGCATTAGAACTCCATTGCTACGATACGTAGACATCTGCAAACGCTATTTCCTAGCAGGGAAGTGTCGCATTTACATACTTTTGAGGTGAATACGAGGTATACATAACGCTCCACAATGAATATTATATCTTTTCTTGAAACATAGAAATGAGATGCGATATTGCGTTTTGAGAAGCATTAGAACTCTAATGCTACGATGCGTAGACATCTGCAAACGCTATTTCCTTGCAAGGAAGTGTCGCATTTACATTCATTTGAAGTGTATGCGATGTATACGTGGCACTTCGCAATAAATATTATATCTTATCATGAAACACAGAAATGACATGCGTTAACGCGATATAAGTAGCATTAGAACACTATTACTTCGATTCGTAGACACCTGCCACCACTATTTAATAGCAAGGAAGCGTCGCATTTACATTCTTTTGAAGTGAATACGAGGTATACATGACACTTCGCAATGAATATTATATCTTATCATGAAGCAAAGAAACGGGATGCAATATCGCGATTTAAGGAGCATTAAATCTCTATTGCCTCGATACGTAGACAACTGCAAACACTATTTCCTAGCAAGGAAGTGTCGCATTTACATTCATTTGAGGTGAATACGAGGAATACATGAAACTTCGCAATGAATATTATATATTACTATGAAACATAGAAATGAGATGCAATATCCCGTTTCAAGAAGCATTCGAACTCTATTTCCTCGTAGACATCTGCAAACGCTATTTCCTAGCAAGGAAGTGTCGCATTATATTCATTTGATGTGTATGAGTTGTATACGTGACACTTCGCAATGTATAATATATCTTACCATGAAACATAGGAATGAGATGCTATATCTCGTTTTAAGAAGCATTATAACACGCTTGCTACGATACGTAGACATCTGCAAACGCTATTTCCTAGCAAGGAAGTGCCGCATTTACATTCATTTGAAGCGAATACGAGGAATACATGAAACTTCGCAATGAATATTATATCTTATCATGAAACATAGAAATGTGATGCGATATCCCGTTTCAAGAAGCATTAGAACTCTATTGCTTCGATACGTAGACATCTGCAATCGCTATTTCCTAGCAAGGTAGTGTCGCATTTACATTAATTTGAAATGTATGCGAGGTATAAGTGGCACTTCGTAATGAATATTATATCTTATCATGAAACATAGAAATGGGATGCTGTATCGTGTTTTAAGAAGCATTAGAACTCAATTGCTTCGATACGTAGACACCTGCAAACGCTATTTCTTAGCATGGAAGTGTCGCATTTACATTCATTTGAAGTGTAGGCGAGATATACATAACACTGCACAATGAATATTATATCTTACCATGAAACATAGGAATGAGTTGCGATATCGCGTTCTAGGAAGCATTAGAACACTATTGCTACGATACGTAGACATCTGGAAAATTTATTTCCTAGCATGGAAGTATCGCATTTACATTCTTTTGAGGTGTAGACGAGGAAAACATAACACTTCGCATGAATATTATATCTTATTATAAGACATGGAAAAGAGATGCGATATCGCGTTTTAAGATGCACTAGAACTCAATTGCTTCGATACGAAGACATCTGCAAACGCTACTCCGTAGCAAGGAAGTGTTGCTTTTACAATCTTTTGAAGTGAATACGAGGAATACATGACACTCCACAATGAATATTATATCTTATCATGAAACATAGCAATGAGATGCGATATTTCGTTTTAAGAAGCATTATAGCTCTATTGCTTCAATACGTAGACATCTGGAAACGCTATCTTCTAGAAGGGAAGTGTCGCATTTACGTATGTTTCATGTGTAGACGACGAATACATAACACTTCGCAATGAATATTATATCTTATCATGAAACATAGAAATGAAATGCGATGTCGAGTTTTAAGTAGCATCAGAACTCAATTGCTACTGTACGTAGACATCTGCAAACGCCATTTACTAGCAATGTAGTGTCGCATTTACATTCTTTTGAAGTGAGTACGAGGTATACATGACACTTCGCAATGAATACTATATCTTATCATGAAACATAGCAATGAGATACGATATCTCGTTTTAAGAAGCATTGGAACTCTATTTCTACGATACATACACATCTGCAAACGCTATTTCCTAGCATGGAAGTAACGCATTTACATTCTTTTGAGGTGTAGACGAGGAAAACATAACACTTCGCAATGAATATTACATCTTATCATGAAACATATAAATGAGATGCGATATCGCGTTTTCAGTAGCATTAGAACCCTATTGCTACGATACGTAGACATCTGCAAACGCTATTTCCTAGCAAGGAAGTGTCACATTTACATTCGTTTGAAGCGAAAACGAGGTATACATGACACTCCGCAATGAATATTACATCTTATCATAAAACATAGAAATCATATGCGATATCGCGATTTAAGAAGCATTAGAACTGTAATGCTTCGATACGTAGACATTTGGAAACGCGAATTCCAAGAAAGGAAGTGTCGCATTTACATTCAATTAAAGTGAATACGAGGTATACATGACGCTTGCAATTAATTTTATATCTTATCATGAAACATAGAAATGAGATGCGATATCGCGTTTTGAGAAGCAGTGGAAATCAATTGCTACGATACGTAGACATCTTTAAACGCTATTTCCCAGCAAGGAAATGTAGCAATTACATTATTTTGAAGTGTAGATGAGGAGTACATAACACTTCGCAATGATTATTGTATCTTATCACAAGACACAGAAATGAGATGCGATATCGCGTTTTAAGAAGCATTAGATCTCTATTGCTTCGATACGTAGACATCTGCAAACGCTATTACATAGCAAGGAAGTGTCGCATTTACATTCTTTTGAAGTGAATACGAGGTATACATGACACTTCGCAATGAATATTATACCTTATCATGAAGCATAGAAATGTGATGCGATTTCGCGTTTTTGGAAGCATTAGAACACTATTTCCGCGATACGTAGACATCTGCAAACGCTATTTCCTAGCAATGAAGTGTCGCATTTACATTCAGTTGAAGTGTATGCGAGGTATACAAGACACTTCCCAATGAATATTATATTTTACCATGAAACATAGAAATGAGATGCGATATCGCGTTTTGAGAAGCATTAGAAATCTAATGCTACGATACGTAGACATCTGCAAACGATATTTCCCACCAAGGAAGTGTCGCATTTACATTCTTTTGATGTCTATGCGAGGTATACATGACACATCGCAATGAATATTATATCTTATCATGAAACGTAGATATGAGATGCGATATTGTGAATTAAGAAGTATTAGAAATCTATGGCTTCGGTATGTAGACATCTGCAAACGCTATTTCCTAGCAAGGAAGACTCGCATTTACATTCATTTGAAGTGTATGCGAGGTATACATGACACTTCGCAATGATTATTATATATTATCATGAAACATAGAAATGCGATGCGATATTGCGTTTTGAGAAGCATTAAAACACTAATGCTACGATACGTAGACATTTGCAAACGCTATTTCCTAGCAAGGAAGTCACGCATTTACATTGTTTTGAAGTGAATACGAGGTAAACATAACACTCCACAATGAATATTATATCTTATGATGAAACATAGAAATGAGATGCGATATCGCAATTTAAAAAGCATTAGAACTCTCTTGCTACGATACGTAGACATCTGCAAACGCTATTTCGTATCAAGGAACTGTCGCAGTTACATTCTTTTGAAGTGCATAAGAGGTATACATGACACTTCGCAATGAATATTATATATTATCATGAAACATAGAAATGTGATGCGATATCGCGTTTTAAGAAGCACTAGAACTCTATTGTTTCGATACGTAGACATCTGCAAACGCTATTTAATAGCAAGGAAGAGTCGCATCTACATTCTTTTGATGTGATTACGAGGTATACATAATATTCAATAATGAATATCATATCTTATCATGAAACATAGAAATGAGATACGTTATCGCGATTTGAGAAGCATTTGAACTCTATTGCTACGATACGTAGATATCTGGAAACGCTATTTCCTAGGAAGGAAGTGTCGCATTTACATTCTTCTTAAGTGAATACGAGGTATACATAACACTCCAAGATGAATAATATACCTTATCACGAAACATAGAAATGACATGCGTTAACGCAATATAAGAAGCATTAGCACTCTATTACTTCGATACGTAGACATCTGCAAACGCTATTTAATAGCAAGGAAGTATCGCATTTACATTCGTTTGAAATGTATGCGAGGTATAAGTGACACTTCGTAATGAATATTATATCATATCATGAAACATAGAAATGAGATTCTATATCGCGTTTGAAGAAGCATTAGAACTATATTGCTACAATACGTAGACACCTGCAAACGCTATTTCCTAGGAAGGAAGTGTCGCATTTACATTCTTCTTAAGTGAATGCGAGGTATACATAACAGTCCACGATGAATATTATACCTTATCACGAAACATAGGAATGACATGCGTTAACGCGATATAAGAAGCATTAGCACTCTATTACTTCGATACGTAGACATCTGCAAACGCTATTTCCTAGCATGGAAGTGTCGCATTTACATTCTTTTGAAGTCAATACGAGGTATACATGACACTTCGCATTGAATATTATATCTTATCATGTAACATAGAAATGAGATGCGATTTCGTGTTTTAAGAAGCACTAGAACTTAACTTCGTCGATGCGTAGACATCTGCAAACGCTACTTCCTAGCAAGGAAGTGTCGCATTTACATTCATTTGAAGCGTAGATAAGGAATACATAACACTTCGCAATGAATATTATATCTTATCATGAAACATAGAAATGAGATGCGATATCCCGGTTCAAGACGCATTAGAAATCTATTGCTTCGATACGTAGGCATCTGCGAACGATATTTCCTAGCAAGGGAGTGTCGCATTTACATTCTTTTGAGGTGAATACGAGGTATACATAACACTGCACAATGAATACTATATATTATCATGAAACATAGAAATGAGATGCGATATCGCGATATAAGATGCATTAGAACATTATTGCTACGATACGTAGACATCTGCAAACGCTATTTCCTAGGAAGGAAGTGTCACATTTACATTCATTTGAAGTGTATGCGAGGTATACATGACACTTCGCAATGAATATTATATATTATCATGAAACATAGAAATGTGATGCGATATCGCGTTTTAAGAAGCATTGGAACTCTATTGCTTCGATACGTAGACATCTGGAAACGCTATTTCCTAGCAAGGAAGAGTCGCATTTACATTCTTTTGAAGTGAACGCGAGGTAAACATGGCACTCCACAATGAATATTATATCTTATCATGAAACATAGAAATGTGATGCGATATCGCGATATAAGAAGCATTAGGTCTCTACTTCGTCGATACGTAGACATCTGCAAACGCTATTTCCTAGGAAGGAAGTGTCGCATTTACATTCTTTTGAAGCGTATGCGATGTATAAGCGAAACTTCGCAATGTATATTATATCTTATGATGAAACATAGAAATGAGATGCGATATCGCAATTTAAAAAGCATTAGAACTATATTGCTACGATACGTAGACACCTGCAAACGCTATTTCCTAGGAAGGAAGTGTCGCATTTACATTCTTCTTAAGTGAATGCGAGGTATACATAACAGTCCACGATGAATATTATACCTTATCACGAAACATAGGAATGACATGCGTTAACGCGATGTAAGAAGCATTAGCACTCTATTACTTCGATACGTAGACATCTGCAAACGCTACTTCCTAGCAAGGAAGTGTCGAATTTACATTCATTTGAAGCGTAGATAAGGAATACAAAACACTTCGCAATGAATATTATATCCTATCATGTGACATAGAAATGAGATGCGATATCCCGTTTTAAGAAGCATTAGAACTATATTGCTTCGATACGGAGACATCTGCAAACGCTATTTCCTGGCAAGGAAGTGTCGCATTTACATTCTTTTTATGTGAATACGAAGTCTACATGACACTTCGCAATTATTATTAAATCTTATCTTGAAACATAGAAATGAGGAGCGATTTCGCGCGTTAAGAAGCATTAGAACCCTATTGCTACGATACGTAGACATCTGCAAACGCTATTCCCTAGCAAGGAAGTGTAGCATTTACATTCTGTTGTGGCGAATACGAGGTATACATAACACTCCACAAGGAATATTATATTTCATAATGAAACATAGAAATGAGTTGCGATATCGCGTTTTGAAAAGCATTACAACTCTATTGCTACGATACGTAGACATCTGCAAACGCTATTTCCTAGCAAGGAACTGTCGCATTTGCTTTCGTCTGAAGTGAATACGATGTATACATGAGACTTCAAAATGGATATTATATCTTATCATGAAACATAGAAATGAGAATCGATATCGCGTTTTATGAAGCATTAGAATTCTATTGCTTCGATACGTAGAAATCTGCAAACGCTACTTAATAGCAAGGAAGTGTCGGATTTACATTCTTATGAAGTGAATACGAGGTATACATGACACGTCGCAATGAATAATATATCTAATCATGGCACATAGAAATGAGATGCGATATCTCGTTTTAAGAAGCATTATAGCTCTCTTGCTACGATACGTAGACATCTGCTAACGCTATTTCCTAGCATCGAAGTATCGCGTTTACTTTCTTTAGAAGTGAATCCGAGGTATAAATGACACTTCGCAATGAATATTATTTCTTATAGTGAGACATAGTAATGAGATGCGATATCGCGATTTAAGAAGCATCAGAACTCTATTGCTTCGATACGTAGACAACTGCAAACGCTACTTCCTAGCAAGGAAGTGTCGCATTTACATTCGTTTGAAGTGAAGACTAGGTATACATGACACTTCGCAATGAATATTATATCTTATCATGAAACATAGAAATGAGATGCGACATCTCGTTTTAAGAAGCATTAGAACTCTATTGCTTCGATATGTAGATATCTGCAAACGCTATTTCCTAGCAAGGAAATGTCGCACTTACATTCATTGAAGTGTATACGAGGTATACGTGACACTTCGCAATGAGTATTATATCTTATCATGAAACATAGAAATGAGATGCGATATCGCGATTTGAGAAGCATTAGATCACTAATGCTACGATACGTAGACATCTGCAGACTTTATTTCCTAGCAAGGAAGTGTCGCATTTACATTCAGTTGAAGTGTATGCGCGGTGTACATGACATTTCGAAATGAATATTATATCTTATCATGGAATATAGAAATGAGATGCGATATCGCGACTTAAGAAGCATTAGAAAACTATTGCTTCCAACCGCAGACAACTCGAAATGGATTTCCTGGCAAGGAAGTGTGGCATTTACATTCTTTTGATGTGCAGACGAGGTACACAAGGAAGTGTGGCGTTTACATTATTTTGAAGTGTAGACGAGGTATACATAACGCTTCGCAATGAATATTATATCTTATCATGAAACATAGAAACGAGATGCGATATCGCGTTTTAAGAAGCATTAGAACTCTAATACATCGAAACGTAGACATCTGGAAACGCAATACCTAGCAAGGAAGTGTGGCATTTACATTCTTTTGATGTGTAGATTAGGTATACATAACACTTCGCAATGAATATTATATCATATCATGAAACATAGAAATGAGATGCGATATCTCGTTTTAAGAAGCATTAGAACGCTATTGCTTCGATACTTTGACATCTGCAAACGCTACTTCCTGGCAAGGAAGTGTCGTATTTACATTCTTTTGAAGTGAATACGAGGTATACATGTAACTTCGCAATGAATATTATATCTGATCATGAAACATATAAATGAGGTGCGATATCGCGTTTTGAGAAGCATTAGAACTCTATTGCTATTATACGTATACTTCTGCAAGCGCTATTTCCTAGCTAGGAAGTGTCGCATTTACATTCTTTTGTAGTGAATACGAGGTATACATGACAATTCGAAAAGAATATTATATCTTATCCTGAAACATAGAAATGAGATGCGATATCGCGTTTAAAGAAGCATTAGAACTCTGTAGCTTCGATTCGTAGACATCTGCGAACGCTATTTCCTAGCAAGGAAGTGTCGCATTTACTTTCTTTTTTAGTTTATGCGAGATATAAGTGACACTTCGCAATGAATATTATATCGTATCATGAAATATAGAAATTAGATGCGATATCGCGTTTTAAGAAGCATTAGAACTCTGTAGCTTGGATACGTAGACATCTGCAAACGCTATTTCCTAGCAATGAAGTGCCGCATTTACATTCATTTGAAGTGTATGCGAGGTATAAGTGACACTTCGCAATGATAATTTTATCTAACAATGAAACATAGAAGTGAGATGCGATATTGCCTTTTGAGAAGCATTAGAACTCTATTGCTATTATAAGGAGATTTCTGCAAACGCTATTTCCTAGCAAGGAAGTGTCGCATTTACATTCTTTTGAAGTGAATACGAGGTATACATGACACTTCGCTATTAATATTATATCTTATCACGAAACATAGAAATGAGATGCGGTATCCCGTTTTAAGAAGCATTAGAACTCTATTGCTTCGATACATAGTCATCTGCAAACGCTATTTCCTAGCACTGAAGTGCCGCATTTACATTCATTTGAAGTGTATGCGAGGTATAAGTGACACTTCGCAATGATTATTTTATCTTATCATGAAACATTGAAATGAGATGCGATATCGCGTTTTAAGAAGCATTAGAAATCTATTGCTACGATACGTAGACATCTGCAAACGCTATTTCCTAGCATGGGAGTATCGCATTTACATTCTTTTGAAGTGAATACGAGGTATACATGACACTTCGCTATTAATATTATATCTTATCACGAAACATAGAAATGAGATGCGGTATCCCGTTTTAAGAAGCATTAGAACTCTATTGCTTCGATATATAGACATCTGCAGACGCTATTTCCTGGCTAGGAAGTGTCGCATTCACATTCAATTGACGAGTATGCGATGTATAAGTGACACATCGCAATGAATATTATATCTTCTCATGAAACATAGAAATGAGTCGCGATATCTTGTTTTAGGAAGCGTTAGATCTCTATTGCTACGATACGTAGTAATCTACAAACGCTACTTTCTAGCAAGGATGTGACGCATTTACATTCTTTTGAAGTGAACACGAGGTGTACATAACACTCCATAATGAATATTATAGCTTATCATGAAACATAGAAATGAGATGCGATATCGCGTTTTAAGAAGCATTAGAAATCTATTGCTACGATACGTAGACATCTGCAAACGCTAATTCCTAGCAAGGAAGTGTCGCATTTTCAATCTTTAGAAGTGAATACGAGGTATACATTACACTCCAGAATGAATATTATATCTTATCATGAAACGTAGATGTGAGATGCGATATGGCGATTTAAGAAGCATTAGAACTCTATAGCTTCGATACGTAGACATCTGCAAACGCCACTTCCTACCAAGGAAGTGTCGCATTTACATTCATTTGAAGTGAATACGAGGTATACATGACACTCCGCAATGAATATTATATCTTATCATGAAATGTAGAAGGGAGGTGCGGTATCGCGATTTAAGAAGCATTAGAACTCCATTGCTTCGATACGTAGACATCTGCAAACGCTATTTCCTAGCAAGGAAGTGTCGCATTTACATTCGTCCGAAGTGAATACGAAGTATACGTGACACTCCGCAATGAATTTTATATCTTATCATAAAACATAGAAATGAGACGCGATATCGCCTTCTAAGAATGATTAGAACTCTAATGCGACGATACGTAGACATCTGCAAACGCTATTTCCAAGCAGGGAAGTGTCGCATTTACATTCTTTTGAAGTGAATACGAGGTATACTTAACACTCTACATTGAATATTATATCTTATCATGAAACATAGAAATGAGATGCGATATCGCGTTTTTAAGAAGCATTAGAAACTCTATTGCTACGATACGTAGACATCTGCAAACGCTAATTCCAGGCAAGGAAGTGTCGCATTTTCAATCTTTAGAAGTGAATACGAGGTATACATTACACTCCAGAATGAATATTATATCTTATCATGAAAACATAGAAATGAGATTCGATATGGCGATTTAAGAAGGATTAGAACTCTATAGCTTCGATTACGTAGAACATCTGCGAACGCTATTTCCTAGCAAGGAAGTGTCGCATTTACTTTCTTTTTTTAGTTTTATGCGAGATATAAGTGGACACTTCGCAAATGAATATTATATCGTATCATGAAATATAGAAATTAGATGCGATATCGCGTTTTAAGAAGGCATTAGAACTCTGTAGCTTGGATACGTAGACATCTGCAAAACGCTATTTCCTAGCAATGAAGTGCCGCATTTACATTCATTTGAAGTGTATGCGAGGTATAAGTGACACTTCGCAGTGATAATTTTATCTAACAATGAAACATAGAAGTGAGATGCGATATTGCGTTTTTGAGAAGCATTAGAACTCTATTGCTATTATATGGAGATTTCTGCAAAACGCTATTTCCTAGCAAGGAAGTGTCGCATTTACATTCTTTTGAAGTGAAATACGAGGTATACATGACAATTCGCAATGAATATTGTATCTTATCATGAAAACATAGATATAAGATGCGGTATCCCGTTTTAAGAAGCATTAGAAAAACTATTTCTGCGATACGTAGACATCTGCAAACGCTATTTCTAGCAATGAAGTGTCGCATTTACATTCATTTGAAGTGTATGCGAGGTATAAGTGACACTTCGCAATGATTATTTTATCTTACCATGAAGCATAGGAATGAGATGCGATATTGCGTTTTACGAAACGTTAGAAACTCTATTGCTACGATACGTAGACATCTGCAAAATGCTCTTTCCTAGTAGGGAAGTGTCGCATTACATTCTTTTGATGTGAATACGAGGTATACATGACAGGTCGCAATGAATATTATATCTTATCATGAAACATAGAAAGGAGATGCGATATCGCGTTTTAAGAAGTATTAGAAACACTATTTCTTCGATACATAGACATCTGCAAACGCTATTTCCTAGCATGGGAGTATTGCATTTACATTCTTTTGAAGTGAATACGAGGTATAGATAACACTCCATAATGAATATTATAGCTTATCATGAAACATAGAAATGAGATGCGATATCGCCTTCTAAGAATGATTAGAACTCTAATGCGACGATACGTAGACATCTGCAAACGCTATTTCCAAGCAGGGAAGTGTCGCATTTACATTCTTTTGAAGTGAATACGAGGTATACATAACACTCTACATTGAATATTATATCTTATCATGAAACATAGAAATGAGATGCGATATCGCGTTTTAAGAAGCATTAGAACTCTATTGCTACGATACGTAGACATCTGCAAACGCTATTTCCTAGCACGGAAGTGTCGCATTTACATACTTTTGAAGTGAATGCGAGGTACGCATAACATTGCACAATGAATATTATATATTATCATGAAACATAGAAATGAGATGCGATTTCGCGATATAAGATGCATTAGAACTTTATTGCTACGATACGTAGACATCTGCAAACGCTATTACCTAGCACGGAAGTGTCGCATTTACATTCTTTTGAAGTGAATGCGAGGTATGCATAACATTGAACAATGAATATTATATATTATCATGAAACATAGAAATGAGATGCGATATCGCGATATGAGATGCATTAGAACATTATTGCTTCGATACGTACACATCTGCAATCGCTATTTCCAAGCAAGGAAGTGTCGCATTTACATTCATTTGAAGTGTATGTGAGGAATACGTGAAACTTCGCAATGAATATTATATCTTATCATGAAGCATAGAAATGTGATGTAATATCGCGTTTGAAGAAGCATTAGAACTCTATTGCTACGGTACGTAAACACCAACAGTCGCTATATCATAGCAAGGACGTGTCGCACTTACATTCTTTTGAATTGAATGCGAGGTATAAGTGTTACTTCACAATGAATACTATATCTTATCATGAAACATAGAAACGAGATGCGATATCCCGTTTCTAGAAGCATTAGAACCCTATTACTTCGATACGTAGAAATATGCAATCGCTATTTCCTAGCAAGGAAGTGTCGCATTTACATTCATTGTAAGCGTATGCGTGGTATACATAACACTTTGCAATGGATATTACAACTTATCATGAAACATAGAAATGAGATGCGTTATCGCGTTTTAAGAAGCGCTAGAACTCTATTGCTTCGATACGTAGACATGTGCAAACGCTATATCCTAGCAAGGAAATATCGCATCTACATTCATGTGAAGTGTATGCGAGCTATACATGACACTTCGCAATGAACATTATATCTTATAATGAAACATAGAAGTGAGATGCGATATCGCGTTTTAAGAAGCATTAGATCTCTATTGCTTCGATACGTAGACATCCGGAAAAAGCTATTTCCTAGCATGGGAGTGTCGCATTTACATTCTTTTGAAGTGAATGCGAGGTATACGTGACACTTCGCAATGAATATTATATCTTATCATGAAACATAGAAATGAGATGCGATATCTCGTTTTAAGATGCATTAGAACCCTATTACATCGATACGTAGACATAAGCAAACGCTATTTCCTAGCAAGGAAGTGTCGCATTTACATTCATTTGAAGTGTATGCAAGGTATACAAGACACTTCGCAATGAATATTATATCTTATCATGAAACATAGAAATGAGATGCGATATCGCGTTTTGAGAAGTATTAGAACTCCAATGCTACGATACGTAGACATCTGCAAACGCTATTTCCTAGCAAGGAAGTGTCGCATTTACATTCTTTTGAAAGGAATACAAGGTATACATGACACTCCACAATGAATATTATGTCTTATCATGAAACATAGACATGGGATGCGATATCGCGTTTTGAGAATCATTAGAACCCTATTGCTTCGATACGTATACATCTGCCAACGCTATTTCCTAGCAAAGAAGTGTCGCATTTAAATTCGTTTGAAGTGTATGCGAGGTATACAGGACACTTCGCAATGAATATTATATCTTATCACGAAACATAGAAATGAGATGCGATATCGCGATTTAAGAAGCATTAGAACTCAATTTCTTCGATACGTAGACATCTGCAAACGCTATTTCCTAGCAATGAAGTGTCGCATTTCCATTCATTTGAAGTGTATGCGAGGTATAAGTGACACTTCGCAATGATTATTTTATCTTACCATGAAACATAGGAATGAGATGCTATATCGCGTTTTAAGAAGCAATAAAACACTACTGCTTCGATACGTAGACATCTGGAAACGCTACATCCTATCAAGGAAGTGTCGCATTTACATTCATTTGAAGTGTAGACGAGGAATACATAATACTTCGGAATGAATATTATATCTTTTCATGAAACATAGAAGTGAGATGCGATGTCGCATTTTATGAAACATTAGAACACTTTTGCTTCGATACGTCGACTTCTGCAAACGCAACTTCCTAGCAAGGAAGTTTCGCATTTACATTCTTTTGAAGTGAATACGAGGTATACAAGACACTTCGCAATGAATATTATATCTTATCATGAAGCATAGAAATGACATGCGATATCGCGTTTTAAGAGGCATTAGAACACTATTGCTACGATACGTAGACATCTGCAAACCACTATTTCCTGCAAGGAAGTGTCGCATTTACATTCTTTAGAAGTGTAGACGAGATTATACATAAACACTGCACAATGAATATTATATCTCATCATGTAACGTAGAATTGAGGTGCGATATCGCGATTTAAGAAGCATTGAAATACTATTGCTTCGATACGTAGGCATCTGCCATCGCTATTTCCTAGCAAGGAAGTGTCGCCACTTACATTCATTTGAAGTGTATGCGAGGTATACAATGACACTTCGAAAATGAATGTTATATCTTTATCATGAAAACATAGAAATGAGATGCCATATCGCGTTTTAAGAAGCATTAGAAACTATATTGCTTCCATACGTAGACATCTGCTATCGCTATATCCTAGCAAGGATGTGTCGCATTTACATTCATTTGAAGTGAATGCGAGGTATACATGACACTTTCGCAATGAATATTGTATCTTATCATGAAACATAGATATGAAATGCGATTATCGCGTTTTAAGAAGCATTAGAACCCTGTTGCTACAATTTCGTAGATAATCAGCAGACCGCTATTTCCTAACAAGGAAAGTGTCGCATTTACATTCGTTTGATGTGAATACGAGATATACATAACAATCCACAATGAATATTATATCTTATCATGAAACATAGAAATGAGATGCGATATCGCGATTGAAGAAGCATTAGAACTCTAATGCTTCGATACGTAGACGTCTGCAAACGCTATCTCCTAGCAAGGAAGTGTCGCATTTACATTCATTTGAAGTGTATGCGAGGTATACATATCACTGCACAATGAATATTATATCTTATCATGAAACAAGAAATGGGATGCGATATCGCTATTTATGAAGCATTAGAACTCTATGTCTTCGATACGTAGACGACTGCAAACGCTATTTCCTAGCACGGAAGTGTCGCATTTACATTCGTTTGAAGTGTATGCGTGGTATACATGCCACTACGCAATGAATATTATATCTTACCATGAAACATAGAAATGAGTTGCGATATCTCGTTTTAAGAAGCCCTAGAACTCTATTGCTTCGATAAGTAGACACCTGGAAACGCATTTTCAAGCAAAGAAGTGTGGCATTTACAATCTTTTGAAGTGCTGAAGAGGTATACAAGGACGTGTGACATTTACAATCTTTTGAAGTGCAAACGAGGTAAACATAACACTTCCCAATGATTATTATATCTTATCATGAAACATACAAATGAGGTGCGATATCGCGTTTTAAGAATCATTAGAACTCTATTGCATCGATACGTAGACATCTGAAAACGCTATATCCTAGGAAGGAAGTGTCGCATTTACATTCATTTGAAGTGTATGCGAGTTACAAGTGACACTTCGCAATGAATATTATATCTTATCATGAAACATAGAAATGACATGTGTCACGTCACGAGGGTGGAAAATTTCCGCTTTACTCGGAGGCGACACGCAGCCAATTCGCGGAAACGGCTCGCTTAATTGCGACTAATGCCGGGTTCCTTCCGTGGGACAACGAACGCTTTTACGAACACGCTAACGCGGTAAATGTGGAAAAATACTACCTTTGCCGTCTTGATAGCGAACAAATCAATATTCTTTCCTGAGGTATCTCTGCTTCCGTGGATCGTAGTCTGGTATCGATGCTGCGTAAGGACTGCGAGGCTGAATGTCCAAAGGAATGAGCGCTCAGCTTTGCGGGGATTCAGCAATGTTCGGCTTCCCTGGATCGGATAAGGTTGTCGGCGTGGAACGTTGAGAAGCCACGAGGACGGTGGCGGATGCACAGATCGACGGTAAGGCTTTGGTGCCCACGTATTCACGTACGAGACGGCGTAGGAAGTTCTTCCTTCCCGCACGTCGAGCCTTTCGCTTCGAATTACTGCACATTCGCGTCTAATTTCAGCAGACTAGATACGACTCGGGTAAGCGGCGGTCCGCTCTAGCCTGTCGGTCCAGAGAGTGAAATGTCGACGTTATCTGCACGCAGTCTCACGTATGGGTCAGCGAAGCTAAGCGGCGGTCCGCTCTAACCAGCTGATTACCAATGATCGACTAACGATTGGATTGAATGTAGAATGTCCACGCGTTGGCTCGTGGAAGAACTCGTAGGATAAGAATGAAGTTAATGGAAATTATCAATAACTGAACTAGTAGTTAGGAGGTAAAATCAAAGTATATTCTAAGTTAATCCTAAGCTTACACTGTACTTTCCCTAAGACTAAGTTAAATGTAGACTTAATTGTTTAGAATTGGAATTAGAACTAGACTCTATGATTGGAATTGTACTTGAATTTAGAATAGAATTACGAACACCTCTGACTAAGGTGGATTAGAGCTGTCTAATGATCAGCTTGGAACGAAGCTCGGAGAAGACTGACTCTCCGATCGCGGGTCCGCGACCTCCTTAGGTCGCGTGGCGCGCGAGTCGCTGGAGCCCGGAGTGGGGTGGCCGCTCGGCCCGCGCAGTGGGGCGGCCGGTCGGAGTGGGGCGCGGCTCGTCGGACGCCCGCTCGAGCGTATCGCAACTTATAATTATAGATATTTACGTTGATCTTAGAAGCTATGTGTGTGTTGTCTGCGTATGTACAATGTATGTGTCGAGTACTTAGATCTAGAGTACGATTTACGAATATATACTTTGGAAATAGGAATAACGCTGTAATGGTGTAGGTGATTCGCTGCTGTGCCCAGTGGTCCAGTCGTCTGGTTGGATGCTGCATCTTTCCTGGCTTTGGAAATGCTGCACGTTGTCACACGGTCGATCGGTCGAACTCCTAGATCTTCGTACCTTGATAGCAGCCTTGGCTCGGCGGACGTGGTGTATGTTTGGTTGTGGTGGCGCTCGTCCCGTGTACTTAGGTGCTGTTGACAGTGAGTACGTCGCTGCCGCATGCTGTGGGAGGCGCTGGGGGATGGAAGGCGGTACGCCAGACGTTACACCTCCCCCCATACGAAAGGAATCTTGGCCATGCCAAGATCTCCTGTCTGGAATCTGCGAATTAGTGGGTGGCTGCACACCTGTTGTCCTGCCGGTTGGCTGTTGTCGTACTGACGAATCCCTGCCGGATAAGCTGTGGCGGGCTCGCTTTGCATCTCTTGGGTGACCATTTCCGTAGCGTTCGCTGGTACTGGGTTCACTGGCACTTTCACTGCTCGTAGAGTTTTGAGAACATTTCTCACCTTTGGCTATCACATTTTCAGTCTCTATCTGTTTCAGTCCACTCATTCTTTTACATAACTTAATCTTATTGGTATGCACTATTTTATGTCGTCCCTTAATAGCTAACTTAACGTTATTATCATTCAGAACTTCGATTATTCTATAGGGGCCCGCGTATTGGGAATAAAATTTATGTTTATTGGGCTCCCTTAGCAAAAAGACCCATTGGCCGGCTTCGAACTTCTGAATGTTAAGCTTTCTATCGTAATAGTGTTTCGCACGACGTTTGGCATTATCAAGATTCTCCCTGGCGATCGCTTGTGATTTCGAAATTTTCTCGTTTAAATTAATGAGATAGTCCGAATGAGTCTCATTCTCTGTATTGTCTTGGAATGGTGTGTCGGATGGTACTCTCGCAATTCGACCGAAAACGAGTTCGTGCGGTGTGTATAATGTGCCCTCGTGGACACTTGTATTATAAGATAGCATTGCGTAAGGTAGCCATCGTTCCCAATCGCCACTGGTGTGTATGAAATGTTTGAGGTATTCCGCTAAAACATGGTGGGATCGTTCCACCGAACCATTTGTCTGTGGGTGGAAGGCTGTAGACTTGAATTGCTTTATCCTGAATTTAATCGCGATGGCCTTGATGAGGCTATTGATAAAGTTGGATCCCTGATCTGTTAAGATCCCTTTTGGGCAACCAAATTTGCAAATGAACCCGGTTATAAGTGCGTCTGCAATATCTACTGCCGAAGTTTGCTTTAATGGTATCGCGACTGAGTATTTCGTTAACAGGTCCTGGATGGTAAGTATGTTTTTGTAGCCGTCAGGAGTTGTAGGAAGTGGACCCATAACGTCCATCGAAATCTTATCAAATGCGGAACCCGGTGTGTCTGTCAAAGTTAGAGGTTGTTTCGTTTTTACACGAACTAATTTTTCCAATTGGCAGCTCCTACATTTCCTAATATAATCCTGTATCTGGTTTTTCATGTTGGGCCAAAAATACTTTTCTCGGATGCGCGAATAAGTTTTATTTACGCCCTTATGTCCCCCTACTGGCGTGTCGTGATTCTGCTGTATTATTTTTAATCTATGTTCTTCCGGTGGTATATGGATTAGTCCCTGGCAAACCGTTATTTGAACCTGAATTTCATAAAACAAATCATCTAGAATTCTCTTAATTTGCGACCACGGCAAGGAGTCTAGTGACGTCTGCGCGATGCTGAATGTACTTAGTTGTAGCTCGGTGATTACATCGAACAGTGAACGTAATGTCTCTACTACTGTCTGATAATCTATGGCTCGACTGTCGTGCTCGATTACTGGAAGCTGAATTTGGTAATAGTCATCGATTTTCGTTACTCTAGCTTTCGTGAGATGGACGTCTTTCCTATTGAAAAAAAATTTTCCGCATTTTTGAATTTCCTTCGCGCCTGCATCGTATGGGTTTCCCGATTGTGTAATAAAAATGACAATGTTATCGCGTCTGGTAGCTATAGTGTCTCTTGAGAATTTGAATAATGGTTCGTATCGTACGTGTTCACCCTCTGCCGGTACGTAGATATCGGTCGGTAATGGCGGTAGGTTGTCATCGGAGCTAGGTGACGGTGGTGGTGCGGGTGGAGCTTGGGGCTCTCTCCGCTGGGAGGATTTCGGAATTGGATCGAAAATGTTTTCGTCAGAAGATGATTTCGTGAGTGGAAATACTCTTACTGGATTTCGTGAGAGCGCGTCGGCGTTTGAATTCGTTTTCCCGGCTTTATAAATCATCTCATAGTCGTACTCGGCAAGCTTCAGCCTCCACCGCACAAGACGGCTGGATGGATCCTTTACGGAATTCATCCACACCAGTGGACGATGGTCGGTGACTAGCTTAAAGTGTTTGCCATATATGTATGGTCGGAAATGATGGACTGCGTAGATTATAGCTAAACACTCCTTTTCAATCGTTGAGTAGTTTCTTTCGGCCGAATTCAGGAGTCGCGAAGTATATGCAATCGGTAGATCACGGCCGATCGGCCCTTGGCTTAACACACCGCCTATCGCGTCTGCCGATGCATCCGTGGTAATTACGAACGGTAAATTAAAGTTCGGATACTGCAGGATTGGCGTCTCGCATAGCGCGTCGCGTAACTTAACAAAAGCATTCTCCTGCTCATTACGCCATACAAAAGTAGTATCCTTCTTTAATAAGTTCGTGAGAGGTTTAGCGACGTTGGAGAAATTTGATATGAATCGCCGATAGTATCCGGCAAGGCCTAAGAATTGTTTTATTTGTTTCGGATTAGTTGGTCGGGGAAAATCTCGAACCGCGCTTATCTTTGCCGGGTCCGGTTTCACGCCACTCTCACTGATTACGTGCCCAAGGTAACTCACTTCGCGCCTCAAAAACTCGCACTTATCGGGTTGGAGGACCAGATTGGCCTCTCTTAGTTTACGCGTTAATCTTTCGTACTTGACTGCGTGCTCTTGAAGGGAGCTAGCGTAGAGGACGATATCGTCCAAATAAACAAAGAGCTCGTTACCCTGTAGCCCCGCGAGCACGTTATCCATTAGCCTCTGAAATGTGGCAGGCGCATTCTTAAGGCCGAACGGCATTCTCGTGAATTCGTAATGGCCATGCGGTGTGGAGAATGCCGTTTTATGTGCGTCAGCGGCTTCCATCGGGATTTGATGGAAACCGCTGGCCAAGTCGAATGTGCTAAAGTACTTAGCACTGCCCAACTGATCCAAAATCTCCGTAATACACGGCAAGGGATAGGCGTCGGCGATCGACTTCTCGTTTAGTGCACGATAATCGATCACTACACGCCAGCGCTTTTTCCCTTGAGAATCGACCTTTTTGGGAACTACCCACAACGGCGAGTTGTACGGAGACTTTGAATCGCGGATAATACCATTTTGAAGAAGTTTATTAATCTGGTCCCGAATCTCCTCTTTATGTACGGGCGGAAATCTATACTGCTTGACGTTAATTGGTCGGTTGTCGACCGTGGGTATTTTGTGCGTAGCTGCGGTAGTGTGGCCTAAAGTATCGCCTTCTATGTAAAACAAATCTTGCGTCTTATCTACTAGGTTTATTACATGCTGTTTTTCCTCTTCGTTGAGGTGATCCAATCTTAGCGTATTAATTACATTTTCTAAACGAGATTTTGGCGTAGTTACAGATGTTCGCGTTAACATGACTTTAGCGGCTGTTTTGGCTACCTGAGCGTACGTTGGTTTTATTGCGGTGTTAAGAGGAGTTTCGTACCTGAAAACTATGTTTGAACGGGAAATGGATTGACTCGATTTCCCCTTTTGGGTTGTGCCGGACGAAGCGGCGGAAACGTTACCGATTTTTGGACGCGCTACTTGATTTGATTCGAACTTCTTCGAAGTGGTAAAAATCGAAAACAACGAATGGCTATCTTCCTCGGACTTGGATGGCTTGATCGCCACTGATTCGAGTTTTATGGAGGGCAGAACGATTTTAACCGCTTGATCGGTCGAGTTTATTACCCGAGTAATCGCCGTGCCTTCGTTGACTTTAACCAGCGCATTGCCAAAGAATAATCCCGGCCCGATATTTAATCGAGGAATTATTCCCTCCGAGATTTCCGAATTTACTACTCTGACCTTGACGCCGATATTCATACGCGGCGGAACTGTGACCGTTTCGTCGGTCTTAGAAAAATCGCGAACAGGTAGTTTGACCCTTCCGGAGGTTTTCGGATTTCCCTCCTGTATTTTATTTGGCGGATCGACCTTACTGAAAGTTTTAGAGGGTTTGGTTTTCGGCGGAATGACCTGTTCGGAGGTCCTAGATGCTTTGGTTTCGAAACTAGCGATTTCGCGGCGGAACGGAATTGTCTTTCCGTGCCACTTGATTTCGCATTTAGGAAAGGATATTTCCGCGTCGGAACAGAATCCAGATCCTAGGATCCCATCTGGACCGAGAGGGAAATCGTCACTTACAACATTGAATGGGACTACGCGGTCAAATAACACTAAGTTTACTGTACCGATAGTCGTAGTCTTGCCATTTGTCACGCCCGTAATTACTATTACTTCGTCGGTATCGATTCGAGCGGAAGAAGATAGTGCGGAACGTTTTATTATGTTAATCTCAGCGCCGGTATCTATCATAAATTCGGTTGGTTTAAGTAACGTATCCGATTTTAAGACGACGCTGGGAGTGTTAGTCTTACCCGTTAAATTTACTGCGGCTCTGTATTTTCGATTTCCGTGGTTTGATAGTTTGACGCGAGAGAACGAACTTGGCGAGTGGCCTCGCGTCCCGTCTCGCGGCGCGGAGGGAGGCCATTCCCGTTTCCCGATGCCCGGATGTTATTATAATATTGCCGCTTTCGGCATTCCTCAATCTCATGTCCCGGCGTTCGACAATATCTACAATATTTTTCGCGAGGAATTAACGGTCGCGGTTGGCTATACGCGGCCCTGGGAGCAGGTGTTTCGCGCTGGGTAAGTGGATTGTACGCGTTAGGTTCTGGTCGTAACGGAGTTGACCTGGCGCGGCAATCCCTAGCGTAATGACCTGTATTATTGCATGCCGAACAAATTATTTCGTTTCGTTTTACCCGGTTTTCTACCTGAGTTCGAGGATTTGTCAGGCGTTCGCGATCTAATTCGTACCTCTTGTATAATCCTCTAGCTCGCGAAAACGCTTCTTGGTGCGACTGGATCGTGTGTAAAGGAATTTGAACGCGAAGTTCTGGAATTAAACCGTCTGTGAAACATCGTAATGTAAGTTCGTCTACGTTGGATGAACCGCGTCCGGAAGCGTATGGATCTAACCTCTCGCAATCTATGATTGCAGTCCGCAGGTCCTTTACGCGGCTAATATAATCTAATATGTGCTCTCCTGATTTCATATAAATGTTGGTTAACTCTCCGCGGTAGTGATCCGCGGATCTGACGGCACCGAAAGAACTTCGCAAAATATCTGTTAACTCTAATATAGATTGGCACGGTTCGTCCTCCAATGCCAAATACGCGCGTCCCTTCAATTTACTTTTAATTAAACGGGTGAAAGTACGCTCGCAACCGCCCGGAATCAGCTCGTAAGCTCGCTTACACGCTCGCGTGAATTGCAGAACAGGCATGTTTTGCCCATCGTAGTGAGGAACGGCCTCCAAGGCTTGTTTTAGCGACAGTTCATCGTGTTGTGGATTCCCGGATTCGATATTCGAGTCCTGCGGCGTCGACGCGTTAAATTGTGGAATATCTAATGGGACGGTGTCGGCCCTTGAAACTGTTTGTGAATGACGCAAGGCCTCCAATTCACGGCGCATATGTTCTATCTGTTGCATTAGAGACACTGCATTGTCGGCGGGTCTATTACTTTCACAGGTCTCGGCAGTTCGTGGAACGGTGTCGGCAAGCGCGTCTTGAAACTCTATATTTCGGGCTACTCTTTTATCGCGATCCGCATCTACACCTGCGGCGGCGGCTCTAGACGATTGAAAGCGCGTTTTTGTAGGCGTCCGTGTCGCCATGGCTGATCGCGTAAGTTCAAAGCTGAATTTCTCGACTTAACGCGAAGCAATCCCACCGCTGTCACCAATTTTGTGTCACGTCACGAGGGTGGAAAATTTCCGCTTTACTCGGAGGCGACACGCAGCCAATTCGCGGAAACGGCTCGCTTAATTGCGACTAATGCCGGGTTCCTTCCGTGGGACAACGAACGCTTTTACGAACACGCTAACGCGGTAAATGTGGAAAAATACTACCTTTGCCGTCTTGATAGCGAACAAATCAATATTCTTTCCTGAGGTATCTCTGTTTCCGTGGATCGTAGTCTGGTATCGATGCTGCGTAAGGATTGCGAGGCTGAATGTCCAAAGGAATGAGCGCCCAGCGTTGCGGGGATTCAGCAATGTTCGGCTTCCCTGGATCGGATAAGGTTGTCGGCGTGGAACGTTGAGAAGCCACGAGGACGGTGGCGGATGCACAGATCGACGGTAAGGCTTTGGTGCCCACGTATTCACGTACGAGACGGCGTAGGAAGTTCTTCCTTCCCGCACGTCGAGCCTTTCGCTTCGAATTACTGCACATTCGCGTCTAATTTCAGCAGACTAGATACGACTCGGGTAAGCGGCGGTCCGCTCTAGCCTGTCGGTCCAGAGAGTGAAATGTCGACGTTATCTGCACGCAGTCTCACGTATGGGTCAGCGAAGCTAAGCGGCGGTCCGCTCTAACCAGCTGATTACCAATGATCGACTAACGATTGGATTGAATGTAGAATGTCCACGCGTTGGCTCGTGGAAGAACTCGTAGGATAAGAATGAAGTTAATGGAAATTATCAATAACTGAACTAGTAGTTAGGAGGTAAAATCAAAGTATATTCTAAGTTAATCCTAAGCTTACACTGTACTTTCCCTAAGACTAAGTTAAATGTAGACTTAATTGTTTAGAATTGGAATTAGAACTAGACTCTATGATTGGAATTGAACTTGAATTTAGAATAGAATCACGAACACCTCTGACTAAGGTGGATTAGAGCTGTCTAATGATCAGCTTGGAACGAAGCTCGGAGAAGACTGACTCTCCGATCGCGGGTCCGCGACCTCCTTATGTCGCGTGGCGCGCGAGTCGCTGGAGCCCGGAGTGGGGTGGCCGCTCGGCCCGCGCAGTGGGGCGGCCGGTCGGAGTGGGGCGCGGCTCGTCGGACGCCCGCTCGAGCGTATCGCAACTTATAATTATAGATATTTACGTTGATCTTAGAAGCTATGTGTGTGTTGTCTGCGTATGTACAATGTATGTGTCGAGTACTTAGATCTAGAGTACGATTTACGAATATATACTTTGGAAATAGGAATAACGCTGTAATGGTGTAGGTGATTCGCTGCTGTGCCCAGTGGTCCAGTCGTCTGGTTGGATGCTGCATCTTTCCTGGCTTTGGAAATGCTGCACGTTGTCACACGGTCGATCGGTCGAACTCCTAGATCTTCGTACCTTGATAGCAGCCTTGGCTCGGCGGACGTGGTGTATGTTTGGTTGTGGTGGCGCTCGTCCCGTGTACTTAGGTGCTGCTGACAGTGAGTACGTCGCTGCCGCATGCTGTGGGAGGCGCTGGGGGATGGAAGGCGGTACGCCAGACGTTACACCTAACACTCCCCAATGCATATCATACCTTATAAAGAAACATAGAAATGAAATGCGATATCGCGGATTAAGGAGCATTAGAGCTCTATTGTTACGATACGTAGACATCTGCTAACTCTATTTCCTGGCAAGGAAGTGTCGCATTTACATCCTTTTGAAGGAAATACGAAGTATACATGACACTTCGCAATGAATATTATATCTTATCATGAAGCATAGAAATGAGATGCGATATCGCGTTTTAAGAAGCTTTAGAACTCTATTGCTTCGATACAGAGACATCTGCAAATGCTATTTCCTAGCAAGGAAGTGTCGCATTTACATTCACTTGAAGTGTAGACGAGGAATACATAACACTTCGCAATGAATATTATATCTTATTATGAGGCAGAAATGAGATGCGATATCGCGTTTTAAGAAGCATTAGAACTCTATTGCTTCGATACGTAGATATCTGCAAACGCTATTTCCTAGAGAGGAAGTGTCGCGTTTCCTTTCATTTGAAGTGTATGCGAGGAATACATGACTCTTCGCAATGTATATTATGTCTTATCATGAAACATTGAAATGAGATGCGATATCGCGTTTTGAGAAGCATTAGAACTCTTTTGCATTGATACGTAGACATCTGGCACCGCTATTTCCTAGCAAGGAAATGTCGCATTTTCATTTATTTGAAGTGAATACGAGGATTACATGACACTTCGCAATGAATATTATATCTTATCATGAAACATAGAAATGAGATGCGAAGTCTCGTTTTAAGAAGCATCAGAACCCTATTGTTTCTATACGTAGACATTTGGAAACACTATTTCCTAGCAAGGAAGTGTCGCATTTACATTCTTTTGAAGTGAGGAATACGAGGTATACATAACACTCCACGATGAATATTATACCTTATCACGAAACATAGAAATGAGATGCGATATCGCGATGTAAGAAGCAGTAGACCTCTATTGCTACGATACGTAGACATCTGCAAACGCTGCTTCCTAGCAAGGAAGTGTCGCACTTACATTCTTTTGGAGTGAATACGAGGTATACATGACATTTCACAATGAATATTATATCATATCATGAAACATAGAAATTAGATGCGATATTTGGTTTAAGAAGCATTAGAACTATACTGCTTCGATACGTAGACATCTGACAACGCAATTTCCTAGCAAGGAAGTGTCGCATCTACATTCATTTGAAGTGTATTGCAGGTATACCTGACACTTCGCAATGAATATTATATCCTATCATGAAACATAGAAATGAGATGCGATATCGCGTTCTAAAAAGCACTAGAAATCTATTGCTGCGGTACGTAGACATCTGCAAACGCTATTTCCTAGCAAGGAAGTGTCGCATTTACGATCTTTATAAGTGTAGTCGAGATATACATGGCCCTCCTCAATGAATATTGTGTCTCATCATGAAACATCGAAATGAGATGCGATATCCCGGTTTAAGAAGCATTAGAAATCTATTGCTTCGATACGTAGACACCTGCAAACGCTATATCCTAGCAAGGAAGTGTCGCATTCACATTCATTTGATGTGTATGCGTGGTATACATGACACTTCGCAATGAATATTATATCTCATCATGAAGCATAGAAATGAAATGCGATATTTCGTTTAAGAAGCATTAGAACTCTACTGCTCCGATACGTAGACATCTGCCAACGCTATTTCCTAGCAAGGAAGTGTCGCATTTACATTCATTTGAAGTGTATTCCAGGTATACATGACACTTCGCAATGAGTATTATATCCTATCATAAAACATAGAAACGAGATGCGATATTCAGTTTAAGAAGCATTAGAACTCTATTGCTTCGATACGTAGACATCTGGAAAAGCTATTTCCTAATAAGGAAGTGTGGCATTTGCATTCTTTTGAAGTGTAGACGAGGCATACGAAACATTTTGCAATGCATATTATATCATTTCATGCAACATAGAAATGAGATGCGGCATCGCGTTTTAAGGAGCATTAGAACCTTATTGCTTCGATACGTAGACATCTGGAAATGCATTTCCTAGCTAGTATGTGTGGCATTTACATTCTTTTGTAGTGTAGACGAAGTATACATGCCACTCCGTAATGAATATTATATCCTACCATGAAACATAGAAGTGGGATGCGATATCGCGTTTTAAGAAGCATTAGAACTCTATTGCTTCGATATGTAGACATCTGGAAACGTAATTTCCTAGAAAGGAAGTGTCGCATTTACATTCATTTGAAGTGAATACGTGGTATATATACCCCTTCGCAATGAATATTACATCTTATCATGAAACATAGAATTGAGATGCAATATCGCGTTTTGAGAAGCATTAGAACTCTGTTGCTACGATACGTAGACATGTGCAAACGCTATTTAATAGCAGGGAAGTGTCGCATTTACATTCTATTGAAGTGAATACGAGGTATACATGACACATAGCAATGAGTATTATTTCTTATCATGAAACATAGAAATGAGATGCGATATCATGCTTTAAGAAGCATTAGAACTCTACTGCTACGATACGTAGACATCTGCAAACGCTATTTCCTTGGAAGGAAGTGCCGCCTTACATTCTTTTGAAGTGAATACGAGGTATACATGACACCTCGCAATGAATATTATATCTTATCATGAAACATATAAATGAGATGCGTCCTCTCGTTCTAAGAAGCATTAGAACTCTATTGTTTCGATACGTAGACATCTGGAAACGCTATTTGCTAGCAAGGAAGTTTCGCATTTACATCCTTTTGAAGTGAATACGAGGTATTCATGACACTTCGCATTGAATATTATATCTTATCATGAAACATAGACATAAGATGCGATATCGCGTTTTAAAAAGCATTAGAACTCTATTGCTACGATACGTTGTCAGCTGCAAACGGTATTTAATAGCAAGGTAGTGTCGCATTTACATTTCTTTGAAGTGAATACGAGGTATACATAACACTCCGCAATGATTATTATACCTTCTAAAGAAACATAGAAATGAAATGCGATATCGCGTTTTAAGTAGCATTAGAACTCTATTGCTACGAGACGCAGACATCTGCAAACGCTATTTCCTAGCAAGGATGTGTCGCATTACATTCTTTTGAAGTGAATACGAGGTATACATGACACATCGCAATGTAGATTATATCTTATCATGAAACATAGAAATGAGATGCTATATCGCGTTTTAAGAAGCATTAGATATCTATTTCTAGGAAACGTAGACATCTGCAGACGCCATTTCCTAGCAAGGAAGCGCCGCATTTAAATTCTATTGATGAGAATACAAGGTATACATAACACTCCACAATGAATATTATATCTTATCATAAAGCATATAAATGAGGAGCGATTTCGCGTTTTAAGAAGCATTAGAACTCTATTGCTACGATAGGTAGACATATGCAAACGTTAATTCCTAGCAAGGAAGTGTGGCATTTTCAATCTTTTGAAGCGAATACGAGGCATACACAACACTCCACAATGAATATTATATCTTATCATGAAGCATAGAAATGAGGAGCGATTTCGCGTTTTAAGAAGCAGTAGAACTCTATTGCTACGATGCGTAGACATCTGCAGACGCTAATTCCTAGCAAGGAAATGTCGCATTTTCAATCTTTAGAAGTGAATACGAGGTATAGATAACACTCCAGAATGAATATTATTTCTTATCATGAAACATAGAAATGAGATGCGATATGGCGATTTAAGAAGCATTAGAACTCTATTTCTACGATACGTAGATATCTGCAGACGCTATTTCCGAGCAAGGAAGAGTCGCATTTACATACTTTTGAAGTGAATACGAGGTATACACAACACTCCACAATGAATATTATATCTTATCATGAAGCATAGGAATGAGGAGCGATTTCGCGTTTTAAGAAGCAGTACAACTCTATTGCTACGATGCGTAGACATCTGCAGACGCTAATTCCTAGCAAGGAAATGTCGCATTTTCAATCTTTAGAAGTGAATACGAGGTATACATAACACTCCAGAATGAATATTATATGTTATCATGAAACATAGAAATGAGATGCGATATGGCGATTTAAGAAGCATTAGAACTCTATTGCTACGATACGTAGATGTCTGCAGACGCTATTTCCTAGCAAATAAGTGTCGCATTTACATTCATTTGAAGTGAATACGAGGTATACCTAACACTCCACAATGAATATCTTATCTTATAATGAAACATAGAAATGAGATGCGATATGGCGATTTAAGAAGCATTAGAACCCTGTTGCTTCGATACGTAGACATCTGCCATCGCTATTTCCTAGCAAGGAAGTGTCGCATTTACAATCAATTGAAGTGTATGCGATGTATAAGTGACACTTCGCAATAAATATTATATCTTATCACGAAACATAGAAATGAGATGCGATATCGCGTTTTGAGATGCAATAGAAATCTAATGCTACGATACGCAGAAATCTGCAAACGCTATTTCCTAGCAAGGAAGCGTCGCATTTACATTCTTTTGAGGTGAATACGAGGTATACATAACACTCCACAATGAATATTATACCTTATCGTGAATCATAGATTTGAGATGCGATCTCGCGATATAAGAAGCAACAGAACTCTATTTCTACGATACGTAGACATCTGCAATCGCTATTTCCTAGCAAGGAAGTGTCGCATTTATATTCTTTTGAAGTGAATGCGAGGTATACATAACATTGCACAATGAATATTATATATTATCATGAAACATAGAAATGAGATGCGATATAGCGGTATAAGATGCATTAGAACTTTATTGCTTCGATACGTAGACATCTGCAAACGCTATTTCCTAGCAAGGAAGTGTCGCTTTTACATTCATTTGAAGTGAATACGAGGAACACATGAAACTTCGCAATGAGTATTATATCTTATCGTGAAACATAGAAATGAGATGCAATATCCCGTTTCAAGAAGCATTAGAACTCTATTGCTCCGATACGGAGACACCTGCAAACGCAATTTCCTAGCAAGGAAGTGTCGCATTTACATTCTTTTGAAGTGAATATGAAGTACATATGACACTTCGCAATGAATTTTATATCTTATCATGAAACATAGAAATGAGATGCGATATTGCGTTTTGAGAAGCATTAGAACTCTATTGCATCGATACGTAGACATTTGCAAACGCTACTTCCTAGCAAGGAAGTGTCGCATTTACATTCTTTTGAAGTGAATACGAGGTATGCATGTCACTTAGCAATGAATATTATATCTTATCATGAAACACAGAAATGAGATGCGATATCGCGTTTTAAGAAGCTTTAGATCTCTATAGCTTCGATACGTAGACATCTGGAAACGTAATTTCCTAGAAAGGAAGTGTCGCATTTACATTCGTTTGACGTGTGGAGGAGGAATACATAACGCTTCGCAATGAATATTATATCTTATCATAAATCCTAGAAATGAGATGCGATATGGCGTTTTAAGAAGCATTAGAACTCTATTGCTTCGATACGTAGACATCTGCAAACGCTATTTCCTAGCATGGAGGTGTTGCATTTACATTCTTTTAAATTGAATACGAGGTATACATGACACGTCGCAATGAATATTATATCTTATCATGAAACATAGAAATGAGATGCGATATCATGTTTTAAGAAGCATTAGAACTCTATTACTACGATACGTAGAAATCTGCAAAGGCTATTTCCTAGCAGGGAAGTGTCGCATTTACATTCTTTTGAAGTGAGTACGAGGTATACATAACACTCCACAATGGATATTATGTCTTATCTCGAAACATAGGAATGAGATGCGATATCCCGTTTTAAGAAGCAGTAGAACACAATTGCCTCGATACGTAGCCATCTGCAAACGCTATTTCCTAGCAATGAAGTGTCGCATTTACATTCATTTGAAGTGTATTCGTGGTATAAGTGACACTTCGCAATGAATATTATATGATATCACGAAACATAGAAATGAGATGCGATATCTCGTTTTAAGAAGCAACAGAAAACTATTTTTTCGATACGTAGACATCTGGAAACGCTCTTTCCTACAAGGAAGTGTCGCATTACATTCTTTTGAAGTGAATACGAGGTATACATGACACTTCGCAATGAATATTATACCTTACAACGAAACATAGGAATGAGATGCGATATCGCGTTTTGAGAAGCATTAGAGCTCTACTGCTTCCATACGGAGACATCTGCAAACGCTATTTCCTAGCAATCAAGTGTCGCATTTACATTCATTTGAAGTGTATGCGGGGTATAAGTGGCACTTCGCAATGAATATTATATCTTATCATGAAACATAGAAATGAGATGCGCTATTGCGTTTTAAGAAGCATTAGAACACTAATACTTCGATACGTAGACATCTGCAAGCGCTACTGCCTAGCAAGGAAGTGTCGCATTTACATTCATTTGAAGTGTTTGGGAGGTATACTAGACACTTCGCAATGAATATTGAATCTTATCATGAAACATAGTAGTGAGTGGCGATATCCCGTTTTAAGAACCATTGGAAATCTATTGCTACGATACGTACACATCTGCAGACTCTATTTCCTAGCAAGGAAGTGTCGCATTTACATTCTTTTGAAGTAAATACGAGGTTTACATGACACTTCGCAATGAATATCATATCATCACGAAACATAGAAATAAGATGCGATATCGCGATTTAAGAAGCATTAGAACTCTATTTCTACGATACGTAGACATCTGCAAACGCTATTTCGTAGCATGGAAGTGTCCTATTTACATTCTTTTGAAGTGAATACGAGATACATGACACTTCGCAATGATTATTATATCTTATCATGATACATAGAAATGAGATGCGCTATTGCGTTTTAAGAAGCATTAGAACACTAATACTTCGATACGTAGACATCTGCAAGCGCTACTGCCTAGCAAGGAAGTGTCGCATTTACATTCATTTGAAGTGTTTGGGAGGTATACAAGACACTTCGCAATGAATATTGTATCTTATCATGAAACATAGGAGTGAGTGGCGATATCCCGTTTTAAGAACCATTGGAAATCTATTGCTACGATACGTACACATCTGCAGACTCTATTTCCTAGCAAGGAAGTGTCGCATTTACATTCTTTTGAAGTAAATACGAGGTTTACATGACACTTCGCAATGAATATCATATCATCACGAAACATAGAAATAAGATGCGATATCGCGATTTAAGAAGCATTAGAACTCTATTTCTACGATACGTAGGCATCTGCAAACGCTATTTCCTAGCATGGAAGTGTCCTATTTACATTCTTTTGAAGTGAATACGAGATACATGACACTTCGCAATGATTATTATATCTTATCATGAAACATGGAAATGAGATGCGATATCATATTTTAAGAAGCATTAGAACTCTATTGCCACGATACATAGACATCTGCAAACTCTACTTCCTAGCAAGCAAGTGTCGCATTTACATTCTTTTGAAGTGAATACGAGGTTAACAGGACACTTCGCAATGAATATTATATCTTATCATGAAACATAGAAATGAGATGCGATATGGCGTTTTGAGATGCATTAGAACTCAATTGCATCGATACGTAGACATTTGCAAACGCTACGTCCTAGCAAGAAAGTGTCGCATTTACATTCTTTTGAAGTGAATACGAGGTATGCATGTCACTTCGCAATGTATATTATATCTTATCATGAAACATAGAAATGAGTGGCGATATCGCGATTTAAGAAGCATTAGAACTCTATTGCTTCGATACGAAGACTTCTGGTAACGTAATTTTCTAGAAAGAAGTGTTGCATTTACATTCATTTGAAGTGTGTGCCAGGTATACATAACATTGCACAATGAATACTATATGTTATCATGAAACATAGAAATGAGATGCGATATCAGGATTTAAGATGCATTAGAACTTTATTGCTTCGATACGTAGACATCTGCAAACGCTATTTCCTAATAAGGAAGTGTCGCATTTACATTCGTTTTAAGCGAATACGAGGAATACATGAAACTTCGCAATGAATATTATATGTTATCATGAGACATAGAAATGAGATACGACTTCGCGATTTAAGAAGCATTAGAACTCTATTGCTACGATACGAAGATATCTGAAAACGCTATTTCCTAGCAAGCAAGTTTCGCATTTACATTCTTTTGAGGTGAATACGAGGTATACATGACACTTTGCAATTAATATTATATCTTATCATGAAACATAGAAATGGGATGCGAAATCGCGTTTTGAGAAGCATTCGAACTCTATTGCTACGATACGTAGACAACTGCAAACGCTATTTCCTAGCAAGGAAGTGTCGCACTTACATTCCTCTGAAGTGAATACGAGGTATACATAACACTTCGCAATGAATGTTATATCTTGTCATGAAACATAGGAATGAGGTACGATATCGCGTTTTAAGAAGCATTAGAACTCTATTGCTACGATACGTGTACATCTGCAAACGCCATTTCGTAGCAAGGAAGTATAGCATTTACATTCATTTGAAGTGCAGACGAGATATACATAACACTGCACAATGAATATTATATCTTATCATGAAACATAGAAGTGAGATGTGATATCGCATTTTAAGGAGCATTAGAAATCTATTGCTTCGATACGTAGACATGTGCAAACGCTATTTCCTAGCAAGGAAGTGTCGCATTTACATTTATTTGAAATGAATACGAGGTATACATGAGACTTGCAATTAATATTATATCTTATCATGAAACACAGAAATGCGATGCGATATCGCGATTTAAGAAGCATTAGAACTATATTGCTACGATACGTAGACATCTGCAAACGCTATTTCCTAGGAAGGAAGTGCCGCATTTACATTCTTTTGAAGTAAATACGCTTCATACATAGCACTCCACAATGAATATTGTATCTTATCTTGAAACATAGAAATGAGATGCGATATCCCAATTTGAAAAGCATTAGAACTCTATTGGTGCGATACGTAGACATCTGCAAACGCTATTTAATAGCAAGGAAGTGTCGCATTTACATTAGTTTGAAGTGAACACGAGGTATGCATACCACTCCACAATGAATATTATACCTTATCACGAAACATAGAAATGAGATGCGATATCGCGATTTAAGAAGCATTAGAACTCTATTGCTACGATACGTAGACATCTACAAACGCTATTTCCTAGCAAGGAAGTGCAGCATTTACATTCTTTTGAAGTGAATACAAGGTATACATGACACTTCGCAATGAATATTATACCTTATCATGAAACATCGAAACGTGATGGGACATCTCGTTTTAAGAAGCTTTAGAACGCTATAGTTTCGATGCGTAGACACCTGCAAACGCTATTTCCTAGCAAGGAAGTGTCGTATTTACATTAGTTTGAAGTAAGTGCGAGGTATACATGACACTTGGCAATGAATATTATATCTTATCATGAAACATAGAAATGAGATGCGGTATCTCGATTTAAGAAGCATTAGAACTCTACTGCTTCGACGCGTAGACATATGGAAACGCTATTTCCTGGAAAGGAAGTGTCGCTAATACGTTCATTTGAAGTGTAGATTACGAGGTATACATAACACTCCACAATGAATAATATACCTTATCATGAAACATAGAAATGAGATGCGATATCGCGATTTAAGAAGCAATAGAACACTATTGCTTCGATACGTAAGCATCTGCGAACGCTATTTCCTAGCAAGGACGTGTCGCATTTACATTCGTTTGAAGTAAGTACGAGGTATACGTGACACTTGGCAATGAATTTTATATCTTATCATGAAACATAGAAATGAGATGCCATATCCTGATTTAAGAAGCGTTAGAGCTCTACTGCTTCGATGCGTAGACATATGGAAACGCTATTTCCTAGAATGGATGTGTCGCATTCACATTCTTTTGAAGTGAAAACGAGGTATACATGACCCTTCGCAATGAATATTATATCTCACCATGAAACATAAAAATGAGGTGCGACATCTTGTATTAAGAAGCATAAGAACTCTATTGCTTCGATCTGCCAACGCTATTACCTAGCAAGGAAGTGTCGCATTTACATTCATTTGAAGTGTAAACGAGGAATACATAACACTTCGCAATGAATATTATATCTTATCATGGAATATAATAATAAGATGCGATATCGCGATTTAAGAAGCATTAGAAATCTATTTCTCCGATACATAGACATCTGCAAACGCTACTTCCTAGCATGGAAGTGCCGCATTTACATTGATTTGAAGTGTATGCGAGGTATACATGACACTTCGCAATGAATATTATATCTTATCGTGAAACATTGAAATGAGATGCGGTATTCCGTTTTAAGGAGCATTAGAACTATATTGCTTCGATACGTAGACATCTGAAAGCGCTATTTCCTAGCAAGAAAGTGTCGCATTTACAATCATTTGAAGTATATGCGAGGTATACATGACACTTCACAATTAATATTATATCTTATCAGGAAATATCGAAATGAGATGCGATATCGCGATAAAAGAAGCATTAGAACTCTATTGCTCCGATACGTAGACATCATGCAAACGCTATTTCCCAGAATGGAAGTGTCGCATTCACATTCTTTTGAAGTGGAAACGAGGTATACATGACACTTCGCAATGAATATCATATCTCACCATGAAACATAAAAATGAGGTGCGACATCTTATATTAAGAAGCATTAGAAATCTATTGTTTCGATACGTAGAAATCTGCCAACGCTATTTCCTAGCTAGGAATTGTCGCATTTACATTCCTTTGAAGTGAATACGAGGTATACATGACCCTTGGCATTGAATATTATATCATACCACGAAACATAGAAATTAGATGCGATATATCGTTTTAAGATGCATTAGAACTCTATTGCTTCGATACGTAGACATCTGCAAACGCTATTTCCTAGCAAGCAAGTGTCGCATTTACATTCATTTGAAGTGAATACGAGGTATACATGACACTTCGCAATGAATATTATATCTCATCATGAAACATAGAACTGAGATGCGAAGTCTCGTTTTAAGAAGCATTAGAACCCTATTGTTTCTATACGTAGACATCTGGAAACGCTATTTCCTAGCAAGGAACTGTCGCATTTACATTCTTTTGAAGTGAATACGAGTTATACATGACACTTCGCAACGAATATTATATCTCATCATGACACATAGAAATGAGATGCGATATCGCGTTTTAGGATGCGTTAGAACCCTATTGCTACGATAAGTAGACATCTGCTAACTCTATTTCCTTGCAAGGAAGTGTCGCATTTACATTATTTTGAAGCGAATACGAGGTATACATAACTCTGCACAATGAATATTATATCTTAACATGAGACATAGAAATGAGATGCAATATCGCGATTTAAGAAGCACCAGAACACTACATCTGCGATACGTAGACATCTGCAAACGCTATTTCCTAGCCAGGTTGGTGTCGCATTTACATTCTTTTGATGTGAGGACGAGGTATACATGACACTTCGCAATGAATATTATATATTATCATGAAACATAGAAATGTGATGCGATATCGCCTTTTAAGAAGCATTAGAACGCTATTGCTTCGATACGTAAAAATCTGTCAACGCTATTTCCCAGCAAAGAAGTGCCGTATTTGCATTCACTTGAAGTGTATGCGAGGTATACATGACACTACACATTGAATATTATATCTTATAATGTAACATAGAAATGAGATGCAAGCATTCCGTTTTAAGAAGCATTAGAAATCTATTGTTTCGATACGTAGAAATCTGCCAACGCTATTTCCTAGCTAGGAATTGTCGCATTTACATTCCTTTGAAGTGAATACGAGGTATACATGACTCTTGGCATTGAATATTATATCATACCACGAAACATAGAAATTAGATGCGATATATCGTTTTAAGATGCATTAGAACCCTATTGCTTCGATACGTAGACATCTGCCAACGCTATTTCCTAGCAAGCAAGTGCCGCATTTACATTCATTTGAAGTGTATGCGAGGTATACATTACACTGCGCAATGAATACGATATCTTATCATGAAACATAGGAATTAGATGAGATATCGCGCTTTAAGAAGCATTAGAATTTTATTGCTGCGACACGTAGATATCTGGAAACACTATTTCCTAGCAAGGATGTGTCGCATTTACATTCTTTCGAAGTGAATACGAGGTATACATGACACTTCGAATGAATATTGTATCTTATCATGAAACATAGAAATGAGATGCGACATCTCGTTTAAGAAGCATTAGAACACTATTGCTTCGATACGTAGACATCTGCAAATGCTATCTACTAGCAAGGGAGTGTCGCATTTACAGTCATTTGAAGTGTAGACGAGAAATACAAAACACTTCGCAATGAATATTATATCTTATGAGGAGACATAGAAATGAGATGCGATATCGCGTTTTAAGAAGCATTAGAACACTGTTGCTTCGATACGTAGAAATCTGTAAACGTAATTTCCTACAAAGGAAGTGTCGCATTTACATTCATTTGAAGTGTATGCGAGGTATACATGACACTTCGCAATGAATATTATATCTTATCATGAAACATAGAAATGTGGTGCGATATCGCCTTTTAAGAAGCATTAGAACTCTATTGCTACGATACGTAGATATCTGCAGACGCTATTTCCTAGCAAGGAAGTGTCGCATTTACATTCTCTTGTAGTGAATTCGAGGTATACATAACACTCCACAATGAATATTATATCTTATCATGAAAGATAGAAATGATATACGATATAGTGATTAAAAAAGCATTAGATCTCTATTGCTTCGATACGTAGATATCTGCAAACTCTATTTCCCAACAAGGAAGTGTCGCATTTACATTCATTTGAAGTGTATGCGAGGTATACATCACACTTCGCAATGAATATTATATCTTATCATGAAACATAGAAATGAGGTGCGATATCGCCTTTTAAGAAGCATTAGAACACTATTGCTACGATACATAGATATCTGCAGACGCTATTTCCTAGCAAGGAAGTGTCGCATTTACATTCTCTTGTAGTGAATTCGAGGTATACATAACACTCCACAATGAATATTATATCTTATCATGAAAGATAGAAATGATATACGATATAGTGATTAAAAAAGCATTAGATCTCTATTGCTTCGATACGTAGATATCTGCAAACTCTATTTCCCAACAAGGAAGTGTCGCATTTACATTCATTTGAAGTGTATGCGAGGTATACATCACACTTCGCAATGAATATTATATCTTATCATGAAACATAGAAATGAGGTGCGATATCGCCTTTTAAGAAGCATTAGAACACTATTGCTACGATACATAGATATCTGCAGACGCTATTTCCTAGCAAGGAAGTGTCGCATTTACATTCATTTGAAGTGTATGCGAGATATACATGACACTTCGCAAAGAATATTATATCTTATCATGAAACATAGAAATGAGATGCGATATGACGATTTAAGAAGCATTAGAATTCTTTTGCTTCGATACGTAGACATCTGCAAACGCTATTTCCTAGCAGGGAAGTGTCGCATTTGCATTCATTTGAAGTGTATGCGAGATATACATGACACTTCGTAATGAATATTATATCTTATCATGAAACATAGAAATGAGATGCGATATCGCGATTTAAGAAGCATTAGAACTCTATTGCTTAGATACGTAGACATCTGCAAACGCTATTTCCTAGCAAGGAAGTGTCGCATTTACATTCATTTGAAGTGTATGCGAGGTGTACATGACACTTCGCAACGAATATTATATACTATCATGAAACATAGAAATGAGAGGCGATATCCCGTTTCAAGAAGCATTAGATCTCTATTGCTTCGATACGTAGACATCTGCAAACGATATTTCCTAATAAGGAAGTGTCGCATTTACATTCATTTGAAGTGAATACGAGGAATACATGAAACTTCGCAATGAATATTATATATTATCATAAAACACAGAAATGAGATGCGATATCGCGGTTGAAGGTGCATTAGAACTTTATTGCTTCGATACGTAGGCATCTGCGAACGCTATTTCCTAGGAAGGAAGTGTCGCATTTAGATTCATTTGAAGTGTAGACGAGGAAAACATAACACTTCGCAATGAATATTATATCTTATCATGAGACATAGAAATGAGAAACGATATCGCGTTTTAAGAAGCTTTAGAACTATATTGCTTCGATACGTAGACAACTGGAAAGGCATTTCCTAGCATGGAAGTGTGGCATTTACATTCTTTTGGAGTGTAGACGAGGTGTGCGTAACACTTCGCAATGAATATTATATCTTATCATGAAACATAGAACTGCGATGCGATATCGCGTTTTAAGAAGCATTAGAACCCTCATGCTTCGGTACGTAGATATCTGGAAGCGCTATATCCTAGAAAAGGAAATGTGGCATTTACATTCTTTTGAAGTGTAGACGATGTATACATAACATATCGCAATGAATATCATATTTTATCCTGAATCATAGAGCTGCGATGCGATATCGCGCATTGAGAAGCATTAGAACTCTATTGCTTCGATACGTAGACATCTGGAAACGATATTTCCTAGCAAGGAAGTGTCGCGTTTACATTCTTTTGAAGTGTAGGCGAGCTATACATAACACTTCGCAATGAATATGATATCTTATCATGAAACATAGAAATGAGATGCGATATCGCGATTTAAGAAGGATTAGAATTCTATTGCTTCGATACGTAGACATCTGCCAACGCTATTTCCTAGCAAGGAAGTGTCGCATTTACATTCTTTTGAAGTGATTTCGAGGTATACAAGGCACTTCGCAATGAATAGTATATCTAATCGTGAAACATAGAAATGAGATGCGACATCTCGTTTCAAGAAGCATTAGAACTCTATTTCTTCGATGCGTAGACATCTGGAAACGCTATTTCCTAGCAAGGAACTGTCGCATTTACATTCATTGGAAGTGTAGACGAGGAATACATAACACTTCGTAATGAATATTATATCTTATCATGAAGCATAGAAATGTGATGCGATATCGCGTTTTAAGAAGCATCAGAACTCCATTGCTTCGACACGTAGACATCTGCACACGCTATTTAATAGCAAGGAAGTGCCGCATTTAAACTCTTTTGAAATGAATACGAGGTATACATGACACTTCGCATTGAATATTATATCTTATCATGAAGCATAGAAACGATATGCGATATGGCCATGTAAAAGGCACTAGAACCTTATTGCTACGATTCGTAGACATCTGCAAACGCTATTTCCTAGCAGGGAAGTGTCGCATTTACATTCTTCTAAAGTGAATTCGAGGTATACATGACACTTCGCAAAGAATATTATATCCTATCATGGAACATAGAAATGAGATGCGATATCGCGATTTAAGAAGCATAAGTACTCTACTGCTCCGATACGTAGAAATCTGGAAACGCTATTTCCTAGCATGGAAGTGTCGCATTTGCATTCTATTGAAGTGAGTACGAGGTATACATAACCCTTCGCAATGAATATTATATCCTATCATGAATCATAGAAATGGGATGCGGTATCGCGTTTTAGGAAGCATTAGTATTCTATTGCTTCGATACCTAGAGATCTGGAAACGTAATTTCCTAGAAAGGAAGTGTCGCATTTACATTCATTAGAAGTGAATACGATGTATACATAACCCTTCGCAATGAATATTACATCTTATCATGAAACATAGAAATGAGATGCGATATCGCGTTTTGAGAAGCATTAGAACTCTATTGCTACGATACGTAGACATCTGGAAACGCTACTTCCTAGCAAGGAAGTGCCGCATTTACATTCTTCTGAAGTGAATACGAGGAATACATGACACTTTGCAGTGAATATTATATCTTATCATGAAACATAGAAATGAGATGCTATCTCGCGTTTTAACAAGAATTAGAACTCTATTTCTACGATACGTAGACATCTGCAAACGCTACTTCCTAGCAAGGAAGTGTCGCATTTACATTCTATTGAAGTGAATACGTGGTATACATAACACTGCACAATAAATATTATATCTTATCATGAAACATAGAAATGAGATGCGATATGACGATTTCAGAAGCATTAGAACTCTATTGCGACGATACGTAGATAACAGCAGACTCTATTTCCTAGCAAAGATGTGTCGCATTTACATTCCTTTACAGTGAATACGAGGTATACATAACACTCCACAATGAATATTATATCTTATCATGAAACATAGAACTGAGATGCGATATCACGTTTTTAGAAGCATTAGAACTCTCTTGCTGCGATACGTAGATATCTGCAAACGCTATTTCCTAGCAAGGAAGTGTCGTATTTTCATACTTTTGATGTGAATACGTGGTATACATAACACTGCACAATGAACATTATATCTTATCATGAAACATAGAAATGAGATGCGATATGACGATTAAAGGAGCATTAGAACTCTATTGCTTCGATACGTAGACATCTGCAGATGCCATTTCCTAGGAAGGAAGTGTCGCACTTACATTCTTTTGAAGTGAATACGAGGTATACATAACACTCCGCAATGAATATTATATCTTATCATGAAGCATATAAATGAGGAGCGATTTCGCGTTTTTAGAAGCATTAGAATACTCTTGCTACGATACGTTGACATCTGCAAACGCTATTTCCAAGCAAGGAAGTGTCGTATTTACATTCTTTTGATGTGAATACGGGGTATACATAACACTGCACAATGAATATTATATCTTATCATGAAACATAGAAATGAGATGCGATACCTCGTTTTAAGAAGCATTAGAACTCAATTGCTTCGATACGTAGATATCTGCAAACGCTATTTCTTAGCAAGGACCTGTGGCATTAACATTCTTTTGAGGTGCATACGAGGTCTACGTAACACTCCACAATGAATATTATATCTTATTACGAAACATAGAAATGAGATGCGATATCGCGTTTTAAGAAGCATTAAAACACTATTGCTTGCATACGTAGACATCTGCCATCGCCATTTCCTAGCAAGGAAGTGTCGCATTTACATTCATTTGATGTGTATGGGAGGTATACAAGACACTTCGCAATGAATATTATATTTTATCATGATTCATAGAAATGAGATGAGATATCGCGTTCTAAGAAGGATTAGAACTCTAATGCTACGATACATAGACATCTGCAAACTCTATTTCCCAGCAAGGAAGTGTTGAATTTACATTATATTGAAGTGAATACGAGGTATACATAACACTGCACAATGAATATTATATCTAATCGTGAAACATAGATATGAGATGCGATCTCGCGATTTAAGAAGCATTAGAACTCTATTGCTTAGATACGTAGACATCTGCAAACGCTATTTCCTAGCAAGGAAGTGTCGCATTTACATTCATTTGAAGTGTATGCGAGGTGTACATGACACTTCGCAACGAATATTATATACTATCATGAAACATAGAAATGAGACGCGATATGGCAATTTAGGAAGATTTAGAAATCTGTTGCTTCGATACGTAGACATCTGCAAACGCTATTTCCTAGCAAGAAAGTGCCGTATTTACAATCATTTGAAGTGTATGAGACGTATACAAGAAACTTCGCAATGAATATTATATCTTATCATGAAACATAGAAATGAGATGCGATATCTCGTTTTAAGAAGCATTAGATCTCTCTTGCTTCGAAACGAAGACATCTGCCATCGATATTTCCTAGCACGGAAGTGTCGCATTTACATTCAGTTGAAGTGTATGCGAGGTATACATGACACTTCGCGATGAATATTACATCTTATCATGAAACATAGATATGAGATGCGATATCGCTATATAAGAAGCATTAGAAATCTATTGCTTCGATACGTAGACATCTGCTAACGCTATTTCCTAGCAAGGAAGTCACGCATTTACATTCTTTTGAAGTGAATACGAGGTATACATGACACTTCGCGATGAATATTATATCTTATCATGAAACATAGAAATGAGATGCGATATCGCGTTTTGAGAAGCATTAGATCTCTAATGATGCGATACGTAGACATCTGCCATCGCTATTTCCTAGCAAGGAAGTGTCTCATTTACATCCATTTGAAGTGTATGCGAGGAATACAAGACACTTTGCAGTGAATCTTATATCTTATCATGAAACATAGTGATAAGATGCGATATCGCGTTCTAAGAAGGATTAGAACACTATTGCTAGGATACGTAGATATCAGCAGGCGCTATTTCCTAGCAAGGAAGTGTCGCATTTACATTCTTTTGATGTGAATGCGGGGTATACATAACAATCCACAATGAATATTATATCTTATCATGAAACATAGAAATGAGATGCGATATCGCGTCTTGAAAAGTATTAGAAATCTAATGCTACGATACGTAGTCATCTGCAAACGCTATTTCCTAGCAAGGAAGTGTGGTGTTTACATTCATTTGAAGTGAATACGAGGTATACACAACACTTCGCAATGAATATTATATCTTATTATGAAACATAGAAGTGAGATGCGATATCACGTTTTAAGAATCATTAGAACTCTATTGTTTCGATACGTAGACATGTGGAAACGCTATTTCCTAGCAAGGAATTGTCGCATTTACATTTTTTGAAGTTAATACGAGGTATTCATGACACTTCGCAATGAATATTATATCTTATCATGAATCATAGAAATGAGATGCGACATTTCGTTTTACGAAGCATTAGAACTGTATTGCTTCGATACGTAGACATCTGCAAACGCTATTTCCTAGTAAGGAAGTGTCGCATTAACATTCGTTTGAAGTGTATGCGAGGTATACATGACACTTCGCAATGAATATTATATCTTATCATGAAACATAGAAATGGGTTGCGATATCGCGCCTTAAGAAGCATTAGAACACTATTGCTTCGACACGTAGAAATCTGCAAACGCCATTTCCTAGCAAGGAAGTGTCGCATTTACATTCTCTTGAAGTGAATACGAGGTATACATGACACTTCGCAATGAATATTATATCTTATAATGAAACAGAAATCAGATGCTATCTCGCGTTTTAAGAAAAATTAGAACTCTATTTCTTCGATACGTAGACATCTGCAGACGCTATTTCCTAGCAAGGAAATGTCGCATTTACATTCTATTGAAGTGAATACGAGGTATACAAGACACTTCGCAATGAATATTACCTCTTATCATGAAACATAGAAGTGAGGTGCGATATCACGTTTTAAGAAGCATTAGAACTTTATTGCTACGATACGTAGACATCTGCAAACGCTATTTCCTAGCAAGGAAGTGTCGCATTTACATTCATTTGAAGTTTATGCGAGGTATACAAGACACTTCGCAATGAATATTATATCTTATCATAAAACATAGAAATGAGATGCGATATCGCGTTTTAAGGAGCATTGGAACTCTATAGCTTCGATGTAGAGATATCTGAAAACGCTATTTCCTAGCAAGGAAGAGTGGCATTTACAATCATTTGAAGTGTATGCGAGGTAAACATAACACTCCACAATGAATGTTATATCTTATCATGTGTCACGTCACGGGTCCGGAAAATTGCAGGATTAACCGCGGGTAACACGTAGCCGATACTCCGAAAGTTCCGCACGATTGCGGTGGACGCTCGGTTCGAATGGGACGCGAAACGTATCAAGACGCGATCACGGTGAGTAGAACGTCACTCACTTATCTTCAGCTGTCTTGCCTTGTTTCTAATTGCGTATCTCGTTGCAGGTAATGGAGGCGCCTTGGATCGCTGAACGGCATTATCCCTCGATACGGGCTGATTGGCGGCAAGGAAATCGGCACCAGCTTCCAAGTCGGCTGTCCAGGAGCAGGCGTCGCGTGGCACTGGAGGTTCTCCTTACAGAAGTAAGTTCTCTTGGCACTAGATGGCATACGTGTCGGCTTCCTTGAAGCTGGATACGGCTTGCTAAGTGGCGGTCCGCTCTAGCAGAGCTTCAACTATCCGTGAACCTTGATCGCGAGAAACTCGTATGAAACCGCAACTAAATGAATTTAGAACGTAAGGGATTTGTAGAGAATTAAAGCACTGATTGACTAAATAAATGAATATATTCTAAAGTAAATACTAAGCATACACATTAACTGTCCCTATTCTAATTTAAAGTAAACGTAGATTATTAAAGATAAACTAAGTCTTGGAAGATTAGAACTGGTATTGGAATTTGTAAAGGGAATTAGAATGAGAACACTCCCAAGTGAAGCGGAGAAAAGCCTAAGGCAGAAGTGACTTGAGGTATCCAAATTGATTAGTCTCGGTTCCCGGCTACGACGATTCTGATCTTCCAGGCGCGCGTCCGCGACCTCCTCGGGTCGCGCGGCGCGCGTATCGCTCGGGCCTCGCGGTGGGGCGGACGGTCGGAGAAGGGAGACCGCTCGGCCCGCGTAGTGGGGCGGTCGTCGTGGTGGGGCGGCTCGCGGAACGCGCGAGCCGCGCGCGTCGGGCGCTCGCTTGCGCATCGCACTTAATCTATCTTAAGACTATTTGTTCTGTTGTTCCTGTATGTACATTCGTCTGTAGTGTACTTAATCTAGAGGGATGAACTTAAGAATAAATGCTGGCGAAGTATGAGTAACGTTCGTGAGTTGAATGAAGCTGGTCATCGGACTTGGAGTGGTGGGTACTCAGGTCTCGTTGTCTACGTGGGAGGTTAAGCGGCTGGCTTCTGGAGAGTCCGTTTTCGGCTGCCTTGGCCCGGCTGATGGACGTGTTGTCGTACTGTAACGAGACTTGTTCGGTGCGGCTGAATGCAGCTGGATATGCATAGGGCCTCGTCGGGAGCTGGGGATGATGCTGGAAGGCGGCAGGCGGAACGCCTGACGTAACACATGAAACATAGATATGAGTTGCGATATCGCGTTATATGAAGCTTTAGCACACCATTGCTACGATACATAGACGTCTGCAGACGCTATTTCCTAGCAAGGAAGTGACGCATTATCATTCTTTTGAAGTGAATACAAGGTATACATAACACTGCACAATGAATATTATATCTTATCATGAAACATAGGAATGAGATGCGATGTTGCGTTTTAAGTAGCATTAGAACTCTATTTCTACGATACGTAGACATCCGCAGACGCTATTTCCTAGCAAGGAAGAGTCGTATTTACATTCAATTGAAGTGTATGCGAGGTATACAAGACACTTCGCAATGAATATTATATCTTATCATGAAACATAGAAATGATATGCGATGTCGGGTTTTAAGAAGCATTAGAACTCTATTGCTACGATACGTAGACATCTGCAGACGCTATTTCCTAGCAAGCAAGTGTCGTATTTACATTCAATTGAAGTGTACGCATGGTATACAAGACACTTCGCAATGAATATTATATCTTATCATGAAACATAGAAATGAGATGCGATATCGCGATTTTAGGAGCATTAGAAACCTATTGCTTCGATACGTAGACATCTGGAAACGCTATTTCCTAGCAAGGAAGTGTCGCATTTACATTGTTTTGAAGTGAATACGAGGTATACATGACACTTCGCAATGAATATTGTATCTTATCATGAAACATAGAAATGCCATGCGATATCGCGATTTAAGAAGCAGTAGATCTCTATTGCTTCGATACGTGGACATCTGCCAACGCTATTTCCAAAGCAAGGAAGTGTCGCATTTACATTCATTTGATGTGTATGCGAGGTATACAAGACACTTTGCAATGAATATTATATCTTATCATGATACATAGGAATGAAATGGGATATCGAGATTTAAGAAGCATTAGAACACTAATGCTACGATACGTAGACATCTGCAAACGCTATTTCCCAGCAAGAAAGTGTCGCATATACATTCTTTTGAAGCGAATACGAGGTACAAATAACACTGCACAATGAATATTATATCTCATCATGAAACATAGAAATGTGATGCGATATCGAAATTTAAGCAGCATTAGAACTCTACTGCTTCGATATGTATACACCTGCCAATACTATCTCCTAGCAAGGAAGAGTCGCATTTACATTCATTTGAAGTGTATGCGAGGTATACATAACACTGCACAATGAATATTATATCTCATCATGAAACATAGAAATGAGATGCGATATCGCGATTTAAGAAGCATTGGAACTCTATTGCTTCGATACGTAGACATGTGCAAACGCTACTTCCTAGCAAGGAAGTGTCGTATTTACATTGTTTTGAAGTGAATGCGAGGTAGACAAGACACTTCGCAATGAATATTATATCTTATCATGAAACATAGAAATGAGATGCGATGTCGGGTTTTAAGAAGCATTAGAACTCTATTGCTACGATACGTAGACATCTGCAGACGCTATTTTCTAGCAAGGAAGTGTCGCATTTACATTCTTTTGAAGTGAAGACGAGATATACATAACACTGCACAATAAATATTATATCTTATCATGAAACATAGAAATGAGATGCAATATCGCGATTTTAGGAGCATTAGAAACCTATTGTTTCGATACGTAGACGTCTGGAAACGCTATTTCCTAGCAAGGAAGTGTCGCATTTACATTGTTTTGAAGTGAATACGAGGTATACATGACACTTCGCAATGAATATTGTATCTTATCATGAAACATAGAAATGAGATGCGATATGGCGATTTAAGAAGCAGTACATCTCTATTGCTTCGATACGTAGAAATCTGCCAACGCTATTTCCTAGCAAGAAAGTGTCGCATTTACATTCATTTGAAGTGTATGCGATGTATACAAGACACTTCGCAATGAATATTATATCTTATCATGATACATAGGAATGAAATGGGATATCGCGATTTAAGAAGCATTAGAACACTAATGCTACGATACGTAGACATCTGCAAACGCTATTTCCCAGCAAGAAAGTGTCGCATATACATTCTTTTGAAGCGAATACGAGGTACAAATAACACTGCACAATGAATATTATATCTCATCATGAAACATAGAAATGAGATGCGATATCGAAATTTAAGCAGCATTAGAATTCTACTGCTTCGATATGTATACACCTGCCAATACTATCTCCTAGCAAGGAAGAGTCGCATTTACATTCATTTGAAGTGTATGCGAGGTATACATAACACTGCACAATGAATATTATATCTCATCATGAAACATAGAAATGAGATGCGATATCGCGATTTAAGAAGCATTGGAACCCTATTGCTTCGATACGTAGACATGTGCAAACGCTACTTCCTAGCAAGGAAGTGTCGTATTTACATTGTTTTGAAGTGAATGCGAGGTATACAAGACACTTCGCAATGAATATTATATCTTATCATGAAACATAGAAATGAGATGCGATGTCGGGTTTTAAGAAGCATTAGAACTCTATTGCTACGATACGTAGACATCTGCAGACGCTATTTTCTAGCAAGGAAGTGTCGCATTTACATTCTTTTGAAGTGAAGACGAGATATACATAACACTGCACAATAAATATTATATCTTATCATGAAACATAGAAATGAGATGCAATATCGCGATTTTAGGAGCATTAGAAACCTATTGTTTCGATACGTAGACGTCTGGAAACGCTATTTCCTAGCAAGGAAGTGTCGCATTTACATTGTTTTGAAGTGAATACGAGGTATACATGGCACTTCGCAATGAATATTGTATCTTATCATGAAGCATAGAAATGTCATGCGATATCGCGATTTAAGAAGCAGTAGATCTCTATTGCTTCGATACGTGGACATCGGCCAACGCTATTTCCAAAGCAAGGAAGTGAGGCATTTACATTCATTTGAAGTGTAGACGAGATATACATAACACTGCACAATGAATATTATAACTTATCATGAGACATAGAAATGAGATGCGATATCGCGATTTATGAAACATTAGAAATTTACTGCTACGATACCTAGTCATCGGCAAACGCTATTTCCTAGCAAGGAAGTGTCGCATTTACATTCTTTTGAATGGAATGCGTGGTATACATGACATTTCGCAATGAATATTATATCTTATCATGAAACATAGAAATGAGATTCGATATCGCGTTTTAAGAAGCATTGGAAGTCTATTGCTACGATACGTAGACATCTGCAAACGTTTTTTCCTAGCAAGGAAGTGTCGCATTCACATTCTTTTGAAGTGAATACGAGGTATACATGACACTTCGCAATGAATATTATATCTTATCATGAAACATAGAAATGAGATGCGACATCTCATTTTAAGAAGCAATAGAACACAATTGCTTCGATACGTAGACATCTGCAAACGTAATTTCCTAGAAAGGAAGTGCCGCAATTACATTCATTTGAAGTGTACACGAGGTATACATAACACTCCATAATGAATATTAAATCTTATCACGAAACATAGAAATGAGATGCGATATCGCGGTTTAAGAAGCATTAGATCTCTACTGCTTCGATACGTAGAGATCTGCAATCGCTATTTCCTAGCAAAGAAGAGTCGCATTTACATTCTTTTGAAGTGAATACGAGGTATACATGACACTCGGCAATGAATATTATAACTTATCATGAAACATATAAATGAGATGCGACATCCCGTTATAAGAAGCATTAGAACTCTATTGCTTCGATACGTAGACATCTGAAAACGCTATTTCCTAGTAAGGAAGTGTTGCATTTACATTCTCTTTAAGTGAATACGAGGTATCCATGACACTTCGCAATTAATATTATATCTTATCATGAAACATAGAAATGACATGAGGTGTCCCGTTTTAAGAAGCATTAGAATTCTATTGTTTCGATACGTAGACATCTGCAAACGCTATTTCCTAGCTATGAAGTGTCGCATTTACATTCATTTGAAGTGTATGCGAGGTATAGGTGACACTTCGCAATTAATATTATATCTTATCATGGAACATAGTAATGAGATGCGACATCTCGTTTTAAGAAACATCAGAACACAATTGCTTCGATTCGTAGACATCTGCAAACGCTATTTCCTACCAAGGAAGTGTCGCATTTACATCCATTTGAAGTGTATGCGAGGTATAAGTGACACTTCGCAATGAATATTATATCTTATCATGAAACATACAAATGAGATGCGACATCTCGTTTTAAGAAGCATTTGAACTCTATTGCTTCGATACGTAGACATCTGCCAACGCTATTTCCTAGCAAGGAAGTGTCGCATTTACATTCTTTTGAAGTGAAGACGAGATATACATAACACTGCACAATAAATATTATATCTTATCATGAAACATAGAAATGAGATGCAATATCGCGATTTTAGGAGCATTAGAAACCTATTGTTTCGATACGTAGACGTCTGGAAACGCTATTTCCTAGCAAGGAAGTGTCGCATTTACATTGTTTTGAAGTGAATACGAGGTATACATGGCACTTCGCAATGAATATTGTATCTTATCATGAAGCATAGAAATGTCATGCGATATCGCGATTTAAGAAGCAGTAGATCTCTATTGCTTCGATACGTGGACATCGGCCAACGCTATTTCCAAAGCAAGGAAGTGACGCATTTACATTCATTTGAAGTGTAGACGAGATATACATAACACTGCACAATGAATATTATAACTTATCATGAGACATAGAAATGAGATGCGATATCGCGATTTATGAAACATTAGAAATTTACTGCTACGATACCTAGTCATCGGCAAACGCTATTTCCTAGCAAGGAAGTGTCGCATTTACATTCTTTTGAATGGAATGCGTGGTATACATGACATTTCGCAATGAATATTATATCTTATCATGAAACATAGAAATGAGATTCGATATCGCGTTTTAAGAAGCATTGGAAGTCTATTGCTACGATACGTAGACATCTGCAAACGTTTTTTCCTAGCAAGGAAGTGTCGCATTTACATTCATTTGAAGTGAGTACGAGGTATACATGACACTTCACAATGAATATTATACCTGATCACGAAACATAGAAATGAGGTGCGATATCGCGATTTAAGAAGCGTTAGAACACTATTGCTTTGATACGTATACATCTGCAAACGCTATTTCCTAGCAAGGAAGTGTCGCATACACATTCGTTTGAAGTAAATACGAGGTATACATGACACTTCGCAATGAATATTATATCTTATCATGAAACATAGAAATGTGGTGCGATATCGCGCTTTAAGAAACATTAGGACACTAGTGCCTCGATACGTAGACATCTGCAAACGCTAGTTCCTAGCAGGGAAGAGTCGCATTTACATTCATTTGGTGTGTAGACGAGATATACATAGCACTGCACAAGGAATATTATATCTTATCATGAAACGTAGAGGTGAGTTACTATATCGCGATTTAAGAAGCATTAGAACTCTGTTGCTTCGATACGTAGACATCTGCCATCGCTATATCCTAGCAAGGAAGTGTCGCATTTACAATCATTTGAAGTGAATGCGAGGTATACATAACACTCCACAATGAATATTATATATTATCATGAAACATAGAAATGCGATGCGAAATGGCGATATAAGAAGCATTAGAACTCTATTGGTTCGATACGTAGACATCTGCCAACGCTATTTCCTAGGAAGGAAGTGTCGCATTTACATTCGTTTGAAGTGTATGCGAGGTATGCATGACACTTCGCAATGAATATTATATCTTATCATGAAACATAGAAATGAGTTGCGATATCGCGTTTTAAGAAGCATTAGAACTGTATTGGTTCGATACGTAGATATCTGCCATCGCTAATTCCTAGGCAGTAAGTGTCGCATTTACATTCGTTTGAAGTGTATGCGAGGTATGCATGACACTTCGCAATGAATATTATATCTTATCATGAAACATAGAAATGTGGTGCGATATCGCGCTTTAAGAAACATTAGGACACTAGTGCCTCGATACGTAGACATCTGCAAACGCTAGTTCCTAGCAGGGAAGAGTCGCATTTACATTCATTTGGTGTGTAGACGAGATATACATAGCACTGCACAAGGAATATTATATCTTATCATGAAACGTAGAGGTGAGTTACTATATCGCGATTTAAGAAGCATTAGAACTCTGTTGCTTCGATACGTAGACATCTGCCATCGCTATATCCTAGCAAGGAAGTGTCGCATTTACAATCATTTGAAGTGAATGCGAGGTATACATAACACTCCACAATGAATATTATATATTATCATGAAACATAGAAATGCGATGCGAAATGGCGATATAAGAAGCATTAGAACTCTATTGGTTCGATACGTAGACATCTGCCAACGCTATTTCCTAGGAAGGAAGTGTCGCATTTACATTCGTTTGAAGTGTATGCGAGGTATGCATGACACTTCGCAATGAATATTATATCTTATCATGAAACATAGAAATGAGTTGCGATATCGCGTTTTAAGAAGCATTAGAACTGTATTGGTTCGATACGTAGATATCTGCCATCGCTAATTCCTAGGCAGTAAGTGTCGCATTTACATTCGTTTGAAGTGTATGCGAGGTATGCATGACACTTCGCAATGAATATTATATCTTATCATGAAACATAGAAATGAGTTGCGATATCGCGTTTTAAGAAGCATTAGAAAACTATTTCTTCAACAGGTAGACATCTGCAATCACTATTTCCTAGCAAGGAAGTGTCGCTTTCACATTCTTTTGAAGTGAATACGAGGTATACATGACACTTCGCAATGAATATTATATCTTATCATGAAACATAGAAATGAGATGCGACATCTCATTTTAAGAAGCAATAGAACACAATTGCTTCGATACGTAGACATCTGCAAACGTAATTTCCTAGAAAGGAAGTGCCGCATTTACATTCATTTGAAGTGTACACGAGGTATACATAACACTCCATAATGAATATTAAATCTTATCACGAAACATAGAAATGAGATGCGATATCGCGGTTTAAGAAGCATTAGATCTCTACTGCTTCGATACGTAGAGATCTGCAATCGCTATTTCCTAGCAAAGAAGAGTCGCATTTACATTCTTTTGAAGTGAATACGAGGTATACATGACACTCGGCAATGAATATTATAACTTATCATGAAACATATAAATGAGATGCGACATCCCGTTATAAGAAGCATTAGAACTCTATTGCTTCGATACGTAGACATCTGAAAACGCTATTTCCTAGTAAGGAAGTGTTGCATTTACATTCTCTTTAAGTGAATACGAGGTATCCATGACACTTCGCAATTAATATTATATCTTATCATGAAACATAGAAATGACATGAGGTGTCCCGTTTTAAGAAGCATTAGAATTCTATTGTTTCGATACGTAGACATCTGCAAACGCTATTTCCTAGCTATGAAGTGTCGCATTTACATTCATTTGAAGTGTATGCGAGGTATAAGTGACACTTCGCAATTAATATTATATCTTATCATGGAACATAGAAATGAGATGCGACATCTCGTTTTAAGAAACATCAGAACACAATTTCTTCGATTCGTAGACATCTGCAATCGCTATTTCCTACCAAGGAAGTGTCGCATTTACATCCATTTGAAGTGTATGCGAGGTATAAGTGACACTTCGCAATGAATATTATATCTTATCATGAAACATACAAATGAGATGCGATATCGCGTTTTAAAAAGCATTAGAACTCTATTGCTTCTATAAGTAGGCATCTGCAAACGCTACTTCCTAGCAAGGAAGTGTCGCATTTACATTCGTTTGAAGTGTAGACGAGGTATACATAACACTTTGCAATGAATATTATATCTTATCATGAAGCATAGAAATGAGAAACGATATCGCGTTTTAAGAAGCTTTAGAACTCTGATGCTTCGATACGTAGAGATCTGGAAACGCTATTTCCTTGCAAGGAAGTGTGGCAATTACATTCCTCTGAAGTGTAGACGAAGTATACATAACACTTTGCAATGAATATTACATCTTATCATGAAGCATAGAAATGAGAAACGATATCGCGTTTTAAGAAGCATTAGAACTATATTGCTTCGATACGTAGACAACTGGAAAGGCATTTCCTAGCATGGAAGTGTGGCATTTACATTCTTTTGGAGTGTAGACGAGGTGTGCGTAACACTTCGCAATGAATATTATATCTTATCATGAAACATAGAACTGCGATGCGATATCGCGTTTTAAGAAGCATTAGAACCCTCATGCTTCGGTACGTAGATATCTGGAAGCGCTATATCCTAGAAAAGGAAATGTGGCATTTACATTCTTTTGAAGTGTAGACGATGTATACATAACATATCGCAATGAATATCATATTTTATCATGAAACATAGAAATGAGATGCGATATCGCGATTTAAGAGGGATTAGAATTCTATTGCTTCGATACGTAGACATCTGCAAACGCTACTTCCTAGCAAGGAAGTGTCGCATTTACATTCTTTTGGAGAGAATACGAGGTATACATGACACTCCGCAATGAATATTATATCTTATCCTAATACAGAAATGAGGTGCGATATCTCGTTTTAAGAAACATTATAAACCTATTGCTTCGATACTTAGACATCTGCCAACGCTATTTCCTAGGAATGAAGTGTCGCCTTTTAATTAGTTTGAAGTGTATGCGTGGTATACAAGACACTTCGCAATGAATTTTATATCTTATCATGAAACATAGAAATGAGATGCGATATAGCGATTTGAGATGATTTAGAACTCTAATGCTACGATACGTAGACATCTGCAAACGCTATTTCCTAGCAAGGAAGTGTCGCATTTACATTCACTTGAAGTGTATACCAGGTATACATGACACTTCGCAATGAATATTGTATCTTATCATGAAACATAGAAATGAGATGCGATATCGCGATATAAAAAGCATCAGAACTTTATTGCTACGATACGTAGACATGTGCAAACGCTATTTAATAGCAAGAAAGTGTCGCACTTACATTCTTTTGAAGTGAATACGAGGCACACGTAACACTTCGCAATGAATATTATATCTTATCGTGAATCATAGAAATGAGATGCGACATCTCGTTTTAAGAAGCATTTGAACTCTATTGCTTCGATACGTAGACATCTGCCAACGCTATTTCCTAGCAAGGAAGTGTCGCATTTACATTCTTTTGAAGTGATTTCGAGGTATACATGGCACTTCGCAATGAATAGTATATCTAATCGTGAAACATAGAAATGAGATGCGACATCTCGTTTCAAGAAGCATTAGAACTCTATTTCTTCGATGCGTAGACATCTGGAAACGCTATTTCCTAGCAAGGAACTGTCGCATTTACATTCATTGGAAGTGTAGACGAGGAATACATAACACTTCGTAATGAATATTATATCTTATCATGAAGCATAGAAATGTGATGCGATATCGCGTTTTAAGAAGCATCAGAACTCCATTGCTTCGACACGTAGACATCTGCACACGCTATTTAATAGCAAGGAAGTGCCGCATTTAAACTCTTTTGAAATGAATACGAGGTATACATGACACTTCGCATTGAATATTATGTCTTATCATGAAGCATAGAAACGATATGCGATATGGCCATGTAAAAGGCACTAGAACCCTATTGCTACGATTCGTAGACATCTGCAAACGCTATTTCCTAGCAGGGAAGTGTCGCATTTACATTCTTCTAAAGTGAATTCGAGGTATACATGACACTTCGCAAAGAATATTATATCCTATCATGGAACATAGAAATGAGATGCGATATCGCGATTTAAGAAGCATAAGAACTCTACTGCTCCGAAACGTAGAAATCTGGAAACGCTATTTCCTAGCAAGGAAGTGTCGCATTTACATTCATTTGAAGTGTATCCGAGCTGTACATGACCCTTCGCAATGAATATTATATCTTATAGTGAAACATAGAAGTGAGATGCGATATCGCGTCTTAAGAAGCATTAGATCTCTATTGCTACGATACTTAGACATCTGCAAACGGTATTTCCTAGCATGGAAGTGTCGCATTTGCATTCTATTGAAGTGAGTACGAGGTATACATAACCCTTCGCAATGAATATTATATCCTATCATGAATCATAGAAATGGGATGCGGTATCGCGTTTTAGGAAGCATTAGTATTCTATTGCTTCGATACCTAGAGATCTGGAAACGTAATTTCCTAGAAAGGAATTGTCGCATTTACATTCATTAGAAGTGAATACGATGTATACATAACCCTTCGCAATGAATATTACATCTTATCATGAAACATAGAAATGAGATGCGATATCGCGTTTTGAGAAGCATTAGAACTCTATTGCTACGATACGTAGACATCTGGAAACGCTACTTCCTAGCAAGGAAGTGTCGCATTTATATTCTTCTGAAGTGAATACGAGGTATACATGACACTTTGCAGTGAATATTATATCTTATCATGAAACATAGAAATGAGATGCTATCTCGCGTTTTAACAAGAATTAGAACTCTATTTCTACGATACGTAGACATCTGCAAACGCTACTTCCTAGCAAGGAAGTGTCGCATTTACATTCTATTGAAGTGAATACGTGGTATACATAACACTGCACAATAAATATTATATCTTATCATGAAACATAGAAATGAGATGCGATATGACGATTTCAGAAGCATTAGAACTCTATTGCGACGATACGTAGATATCAGCAGACTCTATTTCCTAGCAAAGATGTGTCGCATTTACATTCCTTTACAGTGAATACGAGGTATACGTAACACTCCACAATGAATATTATATCTTATCATGAAACATAGAACTGAGATGCGATATCACGTTTTTAGAAGCATTAGAACTCTCTTGCTGCGATACGTAGATATCTGCAAACGCTATTTCCTAGCAAGGAAGTGTCGTATTTTCATACTTTTGATGTGAATACGTGGTATACATAACACTGCACAATGAACATTATATCTTATCATGAAACATAGAAATGAGATGCGATATGACGATTAAAGGAGCATTAGAACTCTATTGCTTCGATACGTAGACATCTGCAGATGCCATTTCCTAGGAAGGATGTGTCGCACTTACATTCTTTTGAAGTGAATACGAGGTATACATAACACTCCGCAATGAATATTATATCTTATCATGAAGCATATAAATGAGGAGCGATTTCGCGTTTTTAGAAGCATTAGAATACTCTTGCTACGATACGTTGACATCTGCAAACGCTATTTCCAAGCAAGGAAGTGTCGTATTTACATTCTTTTGATGTGAATACGGGGTATACATAACACTGCACAATGAATTTTATATCTTATCATGAAACATAGAAATGAGATGCGATACCTCGTTTTAAGAAGCATTAGATCTCAATTGCTTCGATACGTAGATATCTGCAAACGCTATTTCTTAGCAAGGACCTGTGGCATTAACATTCTTTTGAGGTGCATACGAGGTCTACGTAACACTCCACAATGAATATTATATCTTATTACGAAACATAGAAATGAGATGCGATATCGCGTTTTAAGAAGCATTAAAACACTATTGCTTGGATACGTAGACATCTGCCATCGCCATTTCCTAGCAAGGAAGTGTCGCATTTACATTCATTTGATGTGTATGGGAGGTATACAAGACACTTCGCAATGAATATTATATTTTATCATGATTCATAGAAATGAGATGAGATATCGCGTTCTAAGAAGGATTAGAACTCTAATGCTACGATACATAGACATCTGCAAACTCTATTTCCCAGCAAGGAAGTGTTGAATTTACATTATATTGAAGTGAATACGAGGTATACATAACACTGCACAATGAATATTATATCTAATCGTGAAACATAGATATGAGATGCGATCTCGCGATATAAGAAGCATTAGAAATCTATTGCTACGATACGTAGACATCTGCAAACGCTATTTCCTAGCAAGGAAGTGTCGCATTTACATTCTTTTGAAGTGAATGCGAGGTATACATGACACTTCGCAATTAATATTATATCTTATCATGAAACATAGAAATGAAATGCGATATCCCGTTTCAAGAAGCATTAGAACTCTATTGCTTCGATACGTAGACATCTGCAAACGTTATTTCCTTGCAAGGAAGTGTCGCCCTTACATTCCTTTGAGATGTATACGACGTTTGCGTAACACTTCGCAATGAATATTATATCGTATCATGAAACATAGAAGTGAGGTGCGATATCACGTTTTAAGAAGCATTAGAACTTTACTGCTACGATACGTAGACATCTGCAAACGTTATTTCCTAGCAAGGAAGTGTCGCATTTACATTCTTTTGAAGAGAAAACGTAGTATACATGATACTCCGCAATGAATATTATATCTTATCATCAAACATGGAAATGAGATACCATATGGCGATTTAAGAAGCATTAGTACCCTATTGCTTCCATACGTAGACATCTGCAAACGCTACTTCCTAGCAAGGAAGTGTCGCATTTACATTCTCTTGAAGAGAAAACGTAGTATACATGATACTCCGCAATGAATATTATATCTTATCATGAAACATAGAAATGAGATGCGATATCGCGTTCTGAGAAGCATTAGAACTCTACTGCTACGATACGTAGACATCTGCAAACGCTATTTCCTAGCAAGGAAGTGTCGTATTTACATTCTTTTGAAGTGAATACGGGGTATACATAACAATCCACAATGAATATTATATCTTATCATGAAACATAGAAATGAGATGCGATATCGCGTTTTGAGAAGCATTAGATCTCTAATGCTACGATACGTAGACATCTGCAGACGCTATTTCCTAGCAAGGGAGTGTCGCATTTACATTCTTTTGAAGTGTAGACGAGATATACATAACACTGCACAATGAATATTATATCTTATCATGAAACGTAGAAGTGAGATGCGATATCGCGATATATGATGCACTGGAACTCTATTGCTTCGATACGTAGACATCTGCAAACGCTATTTCCTTGCAAGGAAGTGTCGCATTTACATTCATTTGAAGTATATGCCAGATATACATGACACTTCGCAACGAATATTATATCTTAGCATGAAACATAGAAATGAGATGCGATATCGCGTGTTAAGAAGCATTAGAACTCTATTGCTACGATACGTAGATATCTGCAGACGCTACTTCCTAGCAAGGAAGTGTCGTATTTACATTCTTTTCATGTGAATACAGGGTATTCATAACACTGCACAATGAATATTATATCTTATCATGAAACATAGAAATGAGATGCGATATGACGATTTAGGAAGCATTAGAACTCTATTGCTACGATAAGTAGATATCAGCAGACGCTATTTCCTAGCAAGGATGTGTCGCATTTACATTCTTTTACAGTGAATATGATGTATACATAACACGCCACAATGAATATTATATCTTATCATGAATCATAGAAATGAGATGCGATTTCGCGATTTAAGAAGGCACTAGAACTCTCTTGCTACGATACGTAGACATCTGCAAACCATATTTCCTAGCAAGGAAGTGTCGTATTTTCATACTTTTGATGTGAATACGGGGTATACATAACACTGCACAATGAATAATATATCTTATCATGAAACATAGAAATGCGATGCGATATGACGATTTAAGGAGCATTAGAACTCTACTGCTTCGATACGTAGACATCTGCAAACGCTATTTCCAAGCCAGGAAGTGTCGCATTTACATTCTTCTGAAGTGAATACGAAGTATACATGACACTCCGCAATGAATATTATATCTTATCATAAAATCATAGAAATGAGATGCGATATCTCGTTTTAAGAAGCATTAGAACTCTATTGCTACGATACGTAGATATCTGCAAACGCTATTTCCAAGCAAGGAAGTGTCGCATTTACATTCTTAGGAAGTGTAGACGAGGTATACATAACACTCCACAATGAATACTATATCTTATCATGAAGCATAGAAATGAGGAGCGTTTTCGCGTTGTAAGAAGCATTAGAACTCTATTGCTACGATACGTAGACATCTGCAAACCCTATTTCCTAGCAAGGAAGTGTCGTATTTTCATACTTTTGATGTGAATACGGTGTATACATAACACTCCACAATGAATATTATATCTTATCATGAAGCATATAAATGTGGAGCGATTTCGCATTTTAAGAAACATTAGAACTCTATTGCTACGATACGTAGATATCTGGAAACGCTATTTTATAGCAAGGAAGTGTCGCATTTACATTCTTTTGAAGTGAATACGTGGTATACATAACACTCCACAGTGAATATTATACCTTATCACGAAACATAGAAATGAGATGCGATATCGCGATTTAAGAAGCATTAGAACTTTATTGCTACGATACATAGACATCTGTAATCGCTATTTCCTAGCAAGGAAGTGTCGCATTCACATTCCTTTGAACTGAATACGAGGTATACATGACATTTCGCAATGAATATTATATCTTATGATGAAACATAGAAATGAGATGCGACATCTCATTTTAAGAAGCAGTAGAACTCTATTGCTTCGGTACGTAGACATCTGGAAACGCTATTTCCTAGGAAGGAAGTGTGGCATTTACATTCATTTGACGTGTATGCGTGGCATAGGTGACACTTCGCTATGAATATTACATCTTATCATGAAACATAGAAATGAGATTCGATATCGCGTTTCAAGAAGGATTAGAAATCTATATCTACGAATCTTAGACATCTGCAAACGCTATTTCCTAGATCGGAAGTGTCGCATTTACATTCGTTTGTAGTGTATGCGAGCTATAAGTGACTCTCCGCAATGAATATTATATCTTATCATGACTCATAGAGATGAGATGCGATATCTCGTTTTAAGAAGCATTAGAACTCTATTGCTGCGGTACGTAGACATCTGGAAACGATATTTCCTAGAAAGGAAGTGTCGCATTTACATTTATTTGAAGCGTAGACGAAGAATACACAACACTTCGCAATTAATATTATATCTTATCATGAAACATAGGCATGAGATGCGATATCGTGCTTTAAGAAGCACTAGAATCATATTGCTACGATACCTGGACATCTGAAAACGCTATTTCCTAGCAAGGAAGTGTCGCATTTACATTCCTTTGAAGTGAATGCAAGGTATACATGACACTTCGCAATGAATATTATATCTTATCATGAACATAGAAATGAGATGCGATATCTCGTTTTAAGAAGCATTAGATCTCTATTGCTACGATGCGTAGACATCTGCAAACGCTGTTTAATATCAAGGAAGTGTCGCACTTACATTCCTTTGAAGTGAACACAAGGTATACATAACACTACACAATGGATGTTATATCTTATCATGAAACATAGAAATGAAATGCAATATCGCGATTTAAAAAGTATTAGAAATCTATTGCTACGATACGTAGACATCTGCAAACGCTATTTAATAGCAACGAAGCATCGCACTTACATTCTTTTGAAGTGAATACGAGGTATACATAACACTACACAATGAATATTATATCTTATCACGAAACATAGAAATGAGATGCGATATCTCGATTTAAGAAGCATTAGAACTCTATTGCTTCGATACGCAGACATCTGCAAACGCTAATTCCTTGCAAGGAAGTGTCGCGTTTACATTCTTTTGAAGTGAATACGAGGTATACATAGCACTCCACAATGAATATCATATCTTATCATGAAACACAGTCATGAGGTGCTATGTCGCGATTTAAGAAGGACTTGAATTCAATTGTTTCGATACGTAGGCATCTGCAAACGCTATTTCCTAGCATGGAAGTGTCGCATTTACATTCTTTTGAAGTAAATACGAGGTATACATGTGTCATGTCCCGTGGTGCGATTGCGCTCGATTCGATGGCACGATTCGTATCCTTTCCCGTAATCCTACGCGAATTGCGACGCGGCCGGGTTCGTTGGCGGTCGGAACTCGATTTAACCAAAATTACACCTTAAAACTTACTTTTCGTCGTCCTCTTAATGCTGTTTCGCCTCTCGTTCCAGGTGTCTATGGCGCCGTGTATCCGAGACCGGAATAGCAGCGGCGTACTGCTGGATCAGCGGAGGGTCGACGGGAATGAGTTTCCAGGCATGCGAGCTACGGCTGGAGGAAACTGGTGCTGGTACCGGGCGATCGTGGATTCGATTTGGACGTACGGCTGCGAAGACCTCCTTCGCGGGAACGGAAACGGCCTTGCAGACGTATGGATGTCCGGATGTACAACTCGCGTATTCACGAATGAGTCGGCGCAGATATTCTTTCCTCCCCGCGCGTCGTGTACGCCTTTTCGGTGGCTCGAGATTCATCAAGGGCGCTTGCACTAGGACCGAATACGGCTCGGCCAAGCGATGGTGCGCTCTGGCTTACCGAGGTCGATCCTTGTTCAAGATACCCTGGATACGATAGAAATGCAGCAAGAGCAGTCGAGTGTTGGAGTGCTCAAGGACCGTCCAGCGTACAGAACTGTCGCAGATGAATCGTGTGAATTGAATAAGAATCGCAAGCGTACACGAGGAATAGAATTTAAGGAACTTGTAATAGAATAAAGAGACTTCGATTTGGTAAAACAAGAGTATATTCTATAATATCACTATCCTACTACAATATACTATGTTTAAGTTAGCAACTATAGATATAACTTGAAATAGAAATAGAACTAAGTTACGATAAGGACTCCGCTAAAGGAGATGCGATACAGTCGGCTGCATGAGAGCTGACAGCTCGTAGCGGAGGAGCGTATTGCTCGATTCGGAGTTGAGATTAGAACTGTGTCCGAGATGGGACTCGAGGGAATTGATCTCTCGGTGGCGCGTCCGCGACCTCCTCGGGTCGCGTGGCGCGCGAGTCGCTGGGCCCTTCGAGTGGGGCGTACGGTCGTAGCGGGGCGGCCGCTCGGCCCTCGCGGTGGGGCGGCCGGTCGGAGTGGGGTGCGGCTCGCGTTCAGCGTGAGCCGCGATAGTCGAGTGCGCGCGGGCGCGCATCCCAGCTTATATTCTATATGTCTTAGAAATTATGACTGTACAAATATTCACTTATATCTAGGTGTGTGTTGGATTGTGTATGTGCATGATTTGTGTACAGTGCTTAATCTAGAATCGCGTGTATGAGAAATGAGCGTATGGTTGTATGATCGCAGGTGATTGGGATTCGTACGTGGAGAGGTATTCCTCGCCCTCGTTGCGTTGTCTCCTCGTCTTGGGGAGTCGAATCGTCGAGCGACCCGTGTACGGAGGATACGGATACCGATGCTGGCGGAAGAGCGGTGTCCCGGTTGTGGATGCTGCGGATGGTGGTTGGCGCCAGAGGATGGAAGGCGGTGCGCCTGACGTCACAGAAGCATTAAAATTCTACTGCTACGATATGTAGATATCTGCAAACGCTATTTCCCAGCAAGCAAGTGTCGTATTTACATTCATTTCAAGTGTATGCGAGGTATACGTGCCACTTCGCAATGAATATTATATCTTATCATAAAACATAGAAATGAGATGCGATATCGGGATTCGCGAAGCATTAGAACCCTATTCCTTCGATACGGGGATATCTGCAAACGCTATTTAATAGCAAGGAAGTGTCGCAGGTACATTCTCTTGAAGTGATTGCGGGATATACGTAACACTACACAATGAATAATATACCCTATCACGAAACATAGAAATAAGATGCGGTGTCCCGTTTTAAGAAGCATTAGAACTCTATTGTTTCGATACGTAGACATCTGCAAACGCTACTTCCTAGCAATGAAGTGTCGCATTTACATTCATTTGAAGTTTATGCGAGGTATAAGAGACACTTCGCAATAAATATTATATCTTATCATGAAACATAGACGCGAGACGCGACATCGCGCTTTATGAAGCATTAGATCTCTATTGCTTCGATACTGAGACATCTGCAAACGCAATTTCCCAGCAAGGAAGTGTCGCATTTACATTCCTTTGATGTGAATACGAGGTATACATAACACTCCACAATGAATATTATATCTTAATATGAAACATAGAAATGAGATGCGATATCGCAATTTAAAAAGCATTAGAACACTCTTGCTACGATACGTAGCCATCTGGACACGCTATTTCCTAGCAAGGAAGTGTCAGAAATACATTCTTCTCAAGTGAGTACGAGATATACATAACACTTCGCAATGAATATTATATCTAATCGTGAAACATCGAAATGAGATGCGATATCACGATATAAGAAGCATTAGAACTATATTGCTTTGATACGTAGACATCTGCAAACGCTATTCCCTAGCAATGAAGTGTAGCATTTACATTCTTTTGAAGTGAATACGAAGTATACATAACACTTCGCAATGAATATTATATCTTATCATAAAACATAGAAATGAGATGCGATATCGGGATTCGCGAAGCATTAGAACCCTATTCCTTCGATACGGGGACATCTGCAAACGCTATTTAATAGCAAGGAAGTGTCGCTGTTACATTATTTTGAAGTGATTGCGGGATATACGTAACACTACACAATGAACAATATACCTTATCACGAAACATAGAAATAAGATGCGGTGTCCCGTTTTAAGAAACATTAGAACACTGTTGCTTCGATACGTAGACATCTGCAAACGCCATTTCCTAGCAGGGAACTGTCGAATTTACATTCTTTTGACGTGAATACGAGGTATACGTGACACTCCGCAATGTATATTATACCTTATCGTAAAACATAGAAATGAGATGCGATACCTCGTTTTAAGGAGCATTAGAACTCTGTTGCATCGATACGTAGACATCTGCCATCGCTAAATCCTAGCAAGGAAGTGTCGCATTTACAATCATTTGAAGTGTATGCGAGGTATACATAACACTGCACAATGAATATTACATCTTATCATGATACATAGAAATGAGATGCGATATGGCGATTTAAGAAGCATTAGAAATCTATTGCTTCGATACGTAGACATCTGCCAACGCTATTTCCTAGCAATGAAGTGTCGCATTTAAATTCGTTTGAAGTGTATGCGAGGTATACAAGACACTTCGCAATGAATATTAAATCTTATCATGAAACATAGAAATGAGATGCAATATCGCGTTTTGAGAGGCATTAGAACTCTAATGCTACGGTACGTAGACATCTGCAAACGCTGTTTCCTAGCAAGGAAGTGTCGCATTTACATTGATTTGAAGTGTATGCGTGGTATACATGACACTTCGCGATGAATATTACATCTTATCATGATACATAGAAATGAGATGCGATATCGCGAATTAAGAAGCATTAGAACTCTATTGCTTCGATACGTAGAAATCTGCAGTCGCCATTGCCTAGCAAGGAAGTGTCGCATTAACATTCATTTGAAGTGTAAGCAAGGTATACATGACACTTCGCAATGAATATTATATCTTATCATGAAACATAGATATGAGATGCGATATCCCCATTTAAGAAGCATTAGAGCTCTATTGCTTCGATAAGTAGACATCCGGAAAAAGCTATTTCCTTGCAAGGAAGTGTCGCATTTATATGCTTTTGAATTGAATACGAGGAACAGATGGCACTACGCAATGGTTATTATATCTTATCATGAACATACAAAGGAGATGCGATATCGCTTTTGAAGAAGCAATAGAAATCAATTGCTACGGTACGTACACATCTGCAAACGCTATTTCCTCGCAAAGAAGTGTCGCATTTACATTCTGTTGATGTGAATACGAGGTATACATGACACTTCGCAATGAATATTATATCTTAGTAAGAAAGGTAGATATGAAAAGCGATATCGCGTTTTAAGGAGCATTAGAAATCTATTGCTACGATACGTAGACATCTGCAAATGCTACTACCTAGCAAGGAAGTGTCGCATTTTCATGCTTTTGAAGTAAATACGAGGAATACATGATACTTCGCAATGATTATTATATCTTATCATGAAACATAAAAATGAGATGCGATATCGCGTTTTAAGAAGCATTAGAACCCTATTGCTACGATACGTAGACATCTGCAAACGCTATTTCCTAGCAAAGAAGTGTCGCATTTTGATTCTTTTGAAGTGAATACGAGGGATACATAGCACTCCCCAATCAATATTATATCTTATCATGTAACATACAAATGAGATGCGATATCGCGTTTTAGGAAGCATTAGTACCCTATTGCTACTATACGTAGATATCTGGAAACGCTATTTCCCAGAAAGGAAGAGTCGCATTTACATTCTTTTGATGTGAATACGAGGTATACATGACACTTCGCAATGAATATTATATCTTATCATGAAACATACAAATGAGATGCGATATCGCGTTTTAGGAAGCATTACAGCTCTATTGCTACGATACGAACACATCTGCAAACGCTATTTCCTAGCCAGGAAGGGTCGCATTTACATTCTCTTGAAGTGAACACGATGTATAAGTGACACTTCGCAATGAATATTATATCACATCATGAAACATAGAAGTGAGATGCGATATCGCGTTTTAAGAAGCACTTGATCTCTATAGCTACGATACGATCTCTATAGCTACATTTACATTCATTTGAAGTGTAAGCGAGCTATAAGTGGCACTTCGCAATGAATATTAAATCTTATCATGAAACATAGAAATGAGAAGCGATATCTTGTTTTAAAAAGCTTTAGAACACTATTGCTGCGATACGTAGACAAATGTAAACGCTATTTCCTAGCATCGAAGTGTCCCATTTACATACTTTTGAAGTGAATACGATGTATACATGACACTTCGCAATGTGTATTATATCTTATCATGAAACATAGAAATGAGACGCGATATGGCAATTTAGGAAGATTTAGAAATCTGTTGCTTCGATACGTAGACATCTGCAAACGCTATTTCCTAGCAAGAAAGTGCCGTATTTACAATCATTTGAAGTGTATGAGACGTATACAAGAAACTTCGCAATGAATATTATATCTTATCATGAAACATAGAAATGAGATGCGATATCTCGTTTTAAGAAGCATTAGATCTCTCTTGCTTCGAAACGAAGACATCTGCCATCGATATTTCCTAGCACGGAAGTGTCGCATTTACATTCAGTTGAAGTGTATGCGAGGTATACATGACACTTCGCGATGAATATTACATCTTATCATGAAACATAGATATGAGATGCGATATCGCTATATAAGAAGCATTAGAAATCTATTGCTTCGATACGTAGACATCTGCTAACGCTATTTCCTAGCAAGGAAGTCACGCATTTACATTCTTTTGAAGTGAATACGAGGTATACATGACACTTCGCGATGAATATTATATCTTATCATGAAACATAGAAATGAGATGCGATATCGCGTTTTGAGAAGCATTAGATCTCTAATGATGCGATACGTAGACATCTGCCATCGCTATTTCCTAGCAAGGAAGTGTCGCATTTACATTCTTTTGAAGTGAATACGGGGTATACATAACAATCCACAATGAATATTATATCTTATCATGAAACATAGAAATGAGATGCGATATCGCGTCTTGAAAAGTATTAGAAATCTAATGCTACGATACGTAGTCATCTGCAAACGCTATTTCCTAGCAAGGAAGTGTGGTGTTTACATTCATTTGAAGTGAATACGAGGTATACACAACACTTCGCAATGAATATTATATCTTATTATGAAACATAGAAGTGAGATGCGATATCACGTTTTAAGAATCATTAGAACTCTATTGTTTCGATACGTAGACATGTGGAAACGCTATTTCCTAGCAAGGAATTGTCGCATTTACATTTTTTGAAGTTAATACGAGGTATTCATGACACTTCGCAATGAATATTATATCTTATCATGAATAAATAGAAATGAGATGCGACATTTCGTTTTACGAAGCATTAGAACTGTATTGCTTCGATACGGAGACATCTGCAAACGCTATTTCCTAGTAAGGAAGTGTCGCATTAACATTCGTTTGAAGTGTATGCGAGGTATACATGACACTTCGCAATGAATATTATATCTTATCATGAAACATAGAAATGGGTTGCGATATCGCGTCTTAAGAAGCATTAGAACACTATTGCTTCGACACGTAGAAATCTGCAAACGCTATTTCCTAGGAAGGAAGTGTCGCATTTACATTCATTTGAAGTTTATGCGAGGTATACAAGACACTTCGCAATGAATATTATATCTTATCATGAAACATAGAAATGAGATGCGATATCGCGATTTAAGAAGCATTAGGGCTCTATTTCTTCGATACGTAGACATCTGCAAACGCTATTTCCTAGCAAGGATGTGTCGCATTTACATTCTCTTGAAGTGAATACGAGGTATACATGACACTTCGCAATGAATATTATATCTTATAATGAAACAGAAATCAGATGCTATCTCGCGTTTTAAGAAAAATTAGAACTCTATTTCTACGATACGTAGACATCTGCAGACGCTATTTCCTAGCAAGGAAATGTCGCATTTACATTCTATTGTAGTGAACACGAGGTATACAAGACACTTCGCAATGAATATTACCTCTTATCATGAAACATAGAAGTGAGGTGCGATATCACGTTTTAAGAAGCATTAGAACTTTATTGCTACGATACGTAGACATCTGCAAACGCTATTTCCTAGCAAGGAAGTGTCGCATTTACATTCATTTGAAGTTTATGCGAGGTATACAAGACACTTCGCAATGAATATTATATCTTATCATAAAACATAGAAATGAGATGCGATATCGCGTTTTAAGGAGCATTGGAACTCTATAGCTTCGATGTAGAGATATCTGAAAACGCTATTTCCTAGCAAGGAAGAGTGGCATTTACAATCATTTGAAGTGTATGCGAGGTAAACATAACACTCCACAATGAATGTTATATCTTATCATGTGTCACGTCACGGGTCCGGAAAATTGCAGGATTAACCGCGGGTAACACGTAGCCGATACTCCGAAAGTTCCGCACGATTGCGGTGGACGCTCGGTTCGAATGGGACGCGAAACGTATCAAGACGCGAACACGGTGAGTAGAACGTCACTCACTTATCTTCAGCTGTCTTGCCTTGTTTCTAATTGCGTATCTCGTTGCAGGTAATGGAGGCGCCTTGGATCGCTGAACGGCATTATCCCTCGATACGGGCTGATTGGCGGCAAGGAAATCGGCACCAGCTTCCAAGTCGGCTGTCCAGGAGCAGGCGTCGCGTGGCACTGGAGGTTCTCCTTACAGAAGTAAGTTCTCTTGGCACTAGATGGCATACGTGTCGGCTTCCTTGAAGCTGGATACGGCTTGCTAAGTGGCGGTCCGCTCTAGCAGAGCTTCAACTATCCGTGAACCTTGATCGCGAGAAACTCGTATGAAACCGCAACTAAATGAATTTAGAACTTAAGGGATTTGTAGAGAATTAAAGCACTGATTGACTAAATAAATGAATATATTCTAAAGTAAATACTAAGCATACACATTAACTGTCCCTATTCTAATTTAAAGTAAACGTAGATTATTAAAGATAAACTAAGTCTTGGAAGATTAGAACTGGTATTGGAATTTGTAAAGGGAATTAGAATGAGAACACTCCCAAGTGAAGCGGAGAAAAGCCTAAGGCAGAAGTGACTTGAGGTATCCAAATTGATTAGTCTCGGTTCCCGGTTACGACGATTCTGATCTTCCAGGCGCGCGTCCGCGACCTCCTCGGGTCGCGCGGCGCGCGTATCGCTCGGGCCTCGCGGTGGGGCGGACGGTCGGAGAAGGGAGACCGCTCGGCCCGCGTAGTGGGGCGGTCGTCGTGGTGGGGCGGCTCGCGGAACGCGCGAGCCGCGCGCGTCGGGCGCTCGCTTGCGCATCGCACTTAATCTATCTTAAGACTATTTGTTCTGTTGTTCCTGTATGTACATTCGTCTGTAGTGTACTTAATCTAGAGGGATGAACTTAAGAATAAATGCTGGCGAAGTATGAGTAACGTTCGTGAGTTGAATGAAGCTGGTCATCGGACTTGGAGTGGTGGGTACTCAGGTCTCGTTGTCTACGTGGGAGGTTAAGCGGCTGGCTTCTGGAGAGTCCGTTTTCGGCTGCCTTGGCCCGGCTGATGGACGTGTTGTCGTACTGTAACGAGACTTGTTCGGTGCGGCTGAATGCAGCTGGATATGCATAGGGCCTCGTCGGGAGCTGGGGATGATGCTGGAAGGCGGCAGGCGGAACGCCTGACGTAACACATGAAACATAGATATGAGTTGCGATATCGCGTTATATGAAGCTTTAGCACACCATTGCTACGATACATAGACGTCTGCAGACGCTATTTCCTAGCAAGGAAGTCACGCATTATCATTCTTTTGAAGTGAATACAAGGTATACATAACACTGCACAATGAATATTATATCTTATCATGAAACATAGGAATGAGATGCGATGTTGCGTTTTAAGTAGCATTAGAACTCTATTTCTACGATACGTAGATATCTGGAAAAACTATTTCCTAGCAAGGAAGAGTCGTATTTACATTCAATTGAAGTGTATGCGAGGTATACAAGACACTTCGCAATGAATATTATATCTTATCATGAAACATAGAAATGATATGCGATGTCGGGTTTTAAGAAGCATTAGAACTCTATTGCTACGATACGTAGACATCTGCAGACGCTATTTCCTAGCAAGCAAGTGTCGTATTTACATTCAATTGAAGTGTACGCAAGGTATACAAGACACTTCGCAATGAATATTATATCTTATCATGATACATAGGAATGAAATGGGATATCGCGGTTTAAGAAGCATTAGAACACTAATGCTACGATACGTAGACATCTGCAAACGCTATTTCCCAGCAAGAAAGTGTCGCATATACATTCTTTTGAAGCGAATACGAGGTACAAATAACACTGCACAATGAATATTATATCTCATCATGAAACATAGAAATGAGATGCGATATCGAAATTTAAGCAGCATTAGAACTCTACTGCTTCGATATGTATACACCTGCCAATACTATCTCCTAGCAAGGAAGAGTCGCATTTACATTCATTTGAAGTGTATGCGAGGTATACATAACACTGCACAATGAATATTATATCTCATCATGAAACATAGAAATGAGATGCGATATCGCGATTTAAGAAGCATTGGAACTCTATTGCTTCGATACGTAGACATGTGCAAACGCTACTTCCTAGCAAGGAAGTGTCGTATTTACATTGTTTTGAAGTGAATACGAGGTATACATGGCACTTCGCAATGAATATTGTATCTTATCATGAAGCATAGAAATGTCATGCGATATCGCGATTTAAGAAGCAGTAGATCTCTATTGCTTCGATACGTGGACATCGGCCAACGCTATTTCCAAAGCAAGGAAGTGACGCATTTACATTCATTTGAAGTGTAGACGAGATATACATAACACTGCACAATGAATATTATAACTTATCATGAGACATAGAAATGAGATGCGATATCGCGATTTATGAAACATTAGAAATTTACTGCTACGATACCTAGTCATCGGCAAACGCTATTTCCTAGCAAGGAAGTGTCGCATTTACATTCTTTTGAATGGAATGCGTGGTATACATGACATTTCGCAATGAATATTATATCTTATCATGAAACATAGAAATGAGATTCGATATCGCGTTTTAAGAAGCATTGGAAGTCTATTGCTACGATACGTAGACATCTGCAAACGTTTTTTCCTAGCAAGGAAGTGTCGCATTTACATTCATTTGAAGTGAGTACGAGGTATACATGACACTTCACAATGAATATTATACCTGATCACGAAACATAGAAATGAGGTGCGATATCGCGATTTAAGAAGCGTTAGAACACTATTGCTTTGATACGTATACATCTGCAAACGCTATTTCCTAGCAAGGAAGTGTCGCATACACATTCGTTTGAAGTAAATACGAGGTATACATGACACTTCGCAATGAATATTATATCTTATCATGAAACATAGAAATGTGGTGCGATATCGCGCTTTAAGAAACATTAGGACACTAGTGCCTCGATACGTAGACATCTGCAAACGCTAGTTCCTAGCAGGGAAGAGTCGCATTTACATTCATTTGGTGTGTAGACGAGATATACATAGCACTGCACAAGGAATATTATATCTTATCATGAAACGTAGAGGTGAGTTACTATATCGCGATTTAAGAAGCATTAGAACTCTGTTGCTTCGATACGTAGACATCTGCCATCGCTATATCCTAGCAAGGAAGTGTCGCATTTACAATCATTTGAAGTGAATGCGAGGTATACATAACACTCCACAATGAATATTATATATTATCATGAAACATAGAAATGCGATGCGAAATGGCGATATAAGAAGCATTAGAACTCTATTGGTTCGATACGTAGACATCTGCCAACGCTATTTCCTAGGAAGGAAGTGTCGCATTTACGTTCGTTTGAAGTGTATGCGAGGTATGCATGACACTTCGCAATGAATATTATATCTTATCATGAAACATAGAAATGAGTTGCGATATCGCGTTTTAAGAAGCATTAGAAAACTATTTCTTCAACACGTAGACATCTGCAATCACTATTTCCTAGCAAGGAAGTGTCGCATTCACATTCTTTTGAAGTGAATACGAGGTATACATGACACTTCGCAATGAATATTATATCTTATCATGAAACATAGAAATGAGATGCGACATCTCATTTTAAGAAGCAATAGAATACAATTGCTTCGATACGTAGACATCTGCAAACGTAATTTCCTAGAAAGGAAGTGCCGCATTTACATTCATTTGAAGTGTACACGAGGTATACATAACACTCCATAATGAATATTAAATCTTATCACGAAACATAGAAATGAGATGCGATATCGCGTTTTAAGAAGCATCAGAACCCTATTGCTACGATACGTAGACACCTGCCGACGCTATTTCCTATCAAGGAACCGTCGCATTTACATTCTTATCAAGTGAATACGAGCTATACGTGACACTTCGCAATGAATATTATATCTTATCATGAAACATAGAAATGCGATTCGACATCGCGTTCTAAGAAGCATTAGAACTCATTTGCCTCGATACGTAGACATCTGCAAACGTTTTTTCCTAGCAAGGAAGTGTCGCATTTACATTCATTTGAAGTGAGTACGAGGTATACGTGACACTTCGCAATGAATATTAAATATTATCACGGATCATAGAAATGCGATGCGATGTCGCGTTGTAAGAAGCATTGAAACTCTATTGCTTCGATACGTAGACATCTGGAAACGCTATATCCTAGCAAGGAAGTGTCGCATTTACATTCTTCTGAGGAGGATACGAGGTATACATAACACTTCGCAATGAATATTATATCTTATCATGAGACATAGAAATGAGATGCGATATCGCGTTTTAAGAAGCATTAAAACACTATTGCTTCGATACGAAGACATCTGGAAACGCTGTATCCTCGCAAGGAAGTGTCGCATTTACATTCTTTTGAGGTGAATACGAGGTATACATATCACACCAGAATGAATATTGTATCTCATCCTGAAACATACAAATGAGATGCGACATTGCGATATAAGAAGCATTAGAACTCAATTGCTACGGTACGTAGACATCTGCAAACGCTATTTCCTAGCAAGGAAGTGTCGCATTTACATTCTTCTGAAGTGAGTACGATGCATACATAACACTCCACAATGAATATTATATCTTATCACGAAACATAGAAATGAGGTGCGATCTCGCGATTTAAGAAGCATTAGAACACTATTGCTTCGATACGTAGACATCTGGAAACGCTATTTCCTAGAAAGGATGTGTCGCTTTTACATTCATTTGAAGCGTAGATAAGGAATACATAACACTTCGCAATGAATATTATATCTTATCGTGTGACATAGAAATGAGATGCGATATCCCGTTTTAAGAAGCATTAGAACTCTATTGCTTCGATACCTAGACATCTGGAAACGCTACTTCCTAGCAAGGAAGTTTCGTATTTACATTCTTTTGATGTGAAAACGATGTATACATGACACTTCGCCATGAATATTATATCTTATCGTGAAACATAGAAATGAGATACGATTTCTAGTTTCAAGAAGCATTAGAACTCTATTGCTTCGTTACGTAGATATCTGCAAACTCTATTTCCCAGCATGGAAGTGTCGCATTTACATTCGTTTCAAGTGTATGCGAGGTATACGTGATACTTTGCAATGTATATTATATCTTATCATGAATCATAGGAATGAGATGCGATATCGCGTTTTGAGAATCATTAGAACTCTATTGCTTCGATACATAGATATCTGGAAACGCTACTTCCTAGCATGGAAGTGTCGCATTTACATTCTTTTAAGGTGGAAACGAGGTATTGTCACGTCCCAGAGTGCCGATGCACTCGATACGTTAAAACGAGTTTAAGCCGGTTCCCGAAATCAACGCGAATTGCGCGGAGCTGGGTTCGTTGGCGGTTAGGACGCGGTTTACCGAATAAAACGTACAGCACTTACCTTTTTCGATGCATAGAATTCCTATTTGCTTTCCCATTCCAGGTATCGTGGACGTCGTGGGTCGGAGACCGGGATCGCAGCGGCGTACGTCTAGAACGGCGGTACGGTTATCGGAACAAGGCGCCACGCAGGTTGATCCTGGCTGGTGCGTATCGTCGCTGAAATTTGTCGGTCCTTTCCTCGTACGGGACGTACGGCGGCGAAAACCTCCTTGACGGGAACGGAAGCTGCTCGATGGTGATCCGGATACGGGTACTCGTGTGTACCTCCCACGTATTCTCGAATAAGACGTCGAATATATTCTTTCCGTCCCGCGCGTCGTGCACGCTTTCTCGGAGGCTCAAAGTTCATCGAGAGTATTTGCGCTTTGACGGAGTACTGCTCGGCTAAGCGTTGGTTCGCTCTAGCTTGCAGGGATCCGCGTGGGCGCAAGATACTCGGTTACGGTAGCAGTGAAGTAAGAGCGGCTAAGCGTTGGTTCGCTCTAACCGTCCAGCTTCAAGACTATCGCAGACGAATTCGGAACTAGTAAGATATTCGCGAGCGTACCCACGAATTAGAATTGGGAATTGTGATTGAATATTGAATAAAGAGGAGTTGGATCTGGGAAAAGCTAATGTATATTCTATAATTTCACTACCCTAATACACTTCGACTAATTCTAAGATATTGAATAAGATTACAATAAGAGATTGAAATAGAACTAAGTTTACGTTAAGGACTCCGCTAAGGGAGATGCGATAAAAAGAGAAGCATTAGAGCTGAGAGCTCGTTGCTTGGGAGCCAAGTGCTCGATTCGGAGGCGAGATAGGAACTGACTCCGGATCAGCGCGTCCGCGACCTCCTCGGGTCGCGAGGCGCGCGAGTCGCTGGGCCCCGGAGTGGGGACGGCGCGTGGCGGAAGAGCGGGGAGGCCGCTCGTGGAGGGGACGACCGCGTTACGCGGTGAGCCGCGCGCGTCGGCCGCGCGCTCGAGCGTGAACGCGTCTTAATTCTAGCGCACTTATATTATGTACATTTCCTTAATTCTATGTGTTTGTGGTGTGTGTATGTACATGAATGTGTCGTGTGCTTATACTTAAGACCGCATGTACGCGAACAGGGAATATGGGTGCGTAATTGCGGGTGATTCCAGGAAGTAGTTGTCGTATCGCTCCTCTGGAGATGACGTGGGTGGAGACGTCCTTGTGGGGGTGGAAGGTGGTACGCCTGACGTTACAGTATACATAGCACTCCACAATAAATAATATATCTTAACATGAAACATAGAAATGAGATGCGATATCGCGTTTTAAGAAGCATTAGAACACTATTGCTTCGATACGTAGACATCTGGAAACGCTATTTCCTAGAAAGGAAGTGTCGCATTTACATTCATTTGAAGCGTAGATAAGGAATACATAACACTTCGCAATGAATATTATATCTTATCGTGTGACAGAGAAATGAGATGCGATATCCCGTTTTAAGAAGCATTATAACTCTATTGCTTCGAACTCTATTCGCTAGACATCTGGAAACGCTACTTCCTAGGAAGGAAGTGTCGTATATACATTCTTTTGATGACAATTCGAGGAATACACGGCACGTCATAATGAATATTATATCTTATCATAAAACATAGAAATGAGGAGCGATATCTCGTTCTAAGAAGCATTAGAGCTCTATTGCTTCGACACGTAGATTTCTGCCATCGCTATTCCCTAGGAAGGAACTCTCGCATTTACATTCTGTTGATGTGAATACGAGGTATACATGACACTTCGCAATGAATATTATATCTTATCGTGAAACATAGAAATGAGATTCGATTTCTAGTTTCAAGAAGCATTAGAAATCTATTGCTTCGATACGTAGACATCTGCAAACGCTACATCCTAGCAAGGAAGTGTAGCATTTACATTCTTTTGAAGTGAATACGAAGTATACATGACACTCCGCAATGAATATTATATCTTATCATAAAACATAGAAATGAGATGCGCTATTGCGTTCTAAGAGGGATTAGAACTCTAATGCTTCGATACGTAGACATCTGCCAACGCTATTTCCTAGTGTGACATCAGGCGTAGCGCCTTCCACCCATTACATACGTCAGCAACCTCGGAACCTCCAGCATCGACCCCTGGACAGAGGCAACCTGCAATACTCGCCTGAAGTATCGGCAACCAGCAGAGTTCGCGCGCGCACGACCGCACGCACTCAGTCGTACCTGCAAGGAACGCTGTCTCGCTCGCACCTACGAGCAACCCTATCGCCCTCTCATCAGGAATTCCGCCCAACAGAGAGAAGAAGCCGCAGTCCGTCGCTGCAATGGGGTCTTTTCCAGTTCAGGGAATCTACGTTGCCTGAACCTACATACTATTTCTAGAATAAGCCTATAATACTCATAGATATAAGTACTCGACACGAATTGTAACACACCACAACACACATGTAATTCTAAGTCCTCATTCTTAAGATTAGACGCTAGATGCGCCCAGGCTATCGGCACGAGCCGCTAGCCCCACCACGAGCCGCGAGTCCCCACTCGCTGGACCGCGCACACCCTACCACGAGCGCCTGCGACCGTAGCGCCCCGCGAACCGAGGAGGTCCCAGACGCGCCTCGAGAGACACATTCGAGTCCTCGGGCTTCTAGAGTTAACATCGATCTTCCATCTCAAGCCGCCTCAATGTGGGGTCTAGGCTACGCGTTGCTATTTCCATTTAATTAGTTCTAACTTAGAATAATTTCACTTTTGTACACTGTAACTTAGAATATATTTTACTTTAGTTACTAAATCCAATCTACAAGTTCTTTTACCAGTTCTACTAGTTCCTATTCCAATAATTACTATATCTAAACATAATATACTAGTTCTTACGTTAAAACATTATTCTTAAACTACAAATTCTACGACGTGTTCCTTCCAACAATTGGGTTGCGTTTGTTCACCTTGAAGGAGTATAGAACTCAGCATTGCGACGTTGCAATAGAGCGGACTGCGGCTTATCCTTCTGAACATTGCCTGAAAGTACAGAAAAACTGGGTGAATGAAACGTGGATCCGGTTCGCGAAGAACACGACGCGCGGGTCGTAAGAATTTTATTCGTTCACTTGCTCGTGAATACCTGGGAGATACACCCCGAGTCCTCGTACCGCAGCAACCTGTCGTCATCGTTCCGGTTCAGTCACAGTTTTCCGAAATGCCGATCAACGCCGATTCGACTGCCTCTGCAGCCAACGTCTCTGCAATATCCACAGCCTCCGCTGAATCTACTCTGCATCCAGACCGCTGTTTCCCGTTTTGCTGGAAGTTAATCAAAGTCACCGACAACATCAACCGACCGATCGCTGTATCGATACCTACCAACGAACCTCGACGCATATTCTACCTGCGTATCGAGACTGAAGCCAGCGAAAGGTAAGGCTTTTCCATCATATCGCGAGTGTTTTTACCGCGTCGCGTAAGCCAAAAATATCGGGCCCGGTCGTAACGCGTTCCCGCGTACCGAAATCCCTATAAATAGGCTCGTGTCGTGAAGCCTCCGGATAAACGAAAAATTCTTTCGCCGAACGTGACACTAGCAAGGAAGTGTCGCATTTACATTCTTTTGAAGTGAATACGAGGTATACATAACACTTCACAATGAATATTATATCTTACCATGAATTATAGGAATGAGGAGCGATATCGCTATTTAAGAAGCATTAGAACTTTATTGCTACGATACCTAGACACCTGCAAACGCTATTTCCTAGAAGGAACTGTCGCATTTACATTCCTTTTAAGTGTAGACGAGATATACATAACCAATCGCAAAGAATATTATATCATATCATGAATCATAGAAATGAGATGCGATATCTCGTTTTAAGAAGCATTAGAACACTGTTGCTTCGATACGTAGACATCTGCCATCGCTATATCCTAGCAAGGAAGTGTCGCATTTACATTCTCTTGAAGGGAATCCGAAGTATACATGACACTCCGCAATGAATATTATATCTTATCATAAAACATAGAAATGAGATGCGATATCTCGTTTTAAGAAGCATTAGAACTCTGTTGCTTCGATACGTAGACATCTGCAGACGCTATTTCCTAGCAAGGAAGTGTCGCGTTTACATTCTTTTGAAGTGAATACGAGGTATACATAGCACTTCACAATGAATATTATATCTTAGCATGAAGCATATAAATGGGGAGCGATTTCGCGTTTTAAGAAGCATTAGAACTCTATTGCTTCGTTACGTAGACAACTGCCACCGCTATTTCCTAGCAAGGAAGTGTCGCATTTACATTCTTTTGAAGTGAATACGGGGTATGCATAACACTGAACAATGAAAATTATACCTGATCATGAAACATAGAAACGAGAAGCGATATGGCGATTTAAGAAGCATTAGAGCTCTAATGCTTCGATAAGTAGACATCTACAGACGCTATTTCCTAGCAAGGAAGTGTCGCATTTACAATCCTTTAAAGTGAATACGAGGTATACATAACACTCCACAATGAATATTATATCTTATCATGAAACATAGAAATGAGATGCGATATGACGATTTAAGAAGCATAAGAACTCTATTGCTTCGATACGTAGACATCTGCAAACGCTACTTCCTAGCAAGGAAGTGTCGCATTTACATTAATTTGAAGTGTATGCGAGGTATACAAGACACTTCGCAATGAAAATTACGTCTTATCATGATTCACAGAATTGAGATGCGATATCGCGTTTTGAGAAGCATTAGAACTCTATTGCTACGATACGTAGACATCTGCAAACGCTATTTCCTAGCAAGGAAGTGTCGTATTTACATTCTTTGAAGTGAATACGGGGTGTACATAACACAGCACAATGAATATTATATCTTATCATGAAGCATACAAATGAGATGCGATATGGCGATTTAAGAAGCATTAGAACTCTGTTGCTTCGATACGTAGACATCTGCAGACGCTATTCTCTAGCAAGGAAGTAGTGTTGCATTTACATTCTTTTGAAGTGAATACGAGGTATACATAACACTTCACAATGAATATTATATCTTAGCATGAAGCATATAAATGGGGAGCGATTTCGCGTTTTAAGAAGCATTAGAACTCTATTGCTTCGTTACGTAGACAACTGCCACCGCTATTTCCTAGCAAGGAAGTGTCGCATTTACATTCTTTTGAAGTGAATACGGGGTATGCATAACACTGAACAATGAATATTATACCTTATCATGAAACATAGAAATGAGATGCGATATGGCGATTTAAGAAGCATTAGAACCCTAATGCTTCAATACGTAGACATCTGCAAACGCCATTTCCAAGCAAGGAAGTGTCGCATTTACATTCTTTTGAGTGAGTACGAAGTATACATGACGCTCCGCAATGAATATTATATCTTATCATAAAACATAGAAATGAGATGCGATATCTAGATTTAAGAAGCATTAGAACTCTGTTGCTTCGATCCGTAGACATCTCCCATTGCTATTTCCTAGCGAGGAAGTGTCTCATTTACATTCTTTTGAAGTGAATTCGATGTATACGAACCAGTCCACAATGAATATTATATATTATCATGAAGGATAGAAATGAGATGCGATATCGCGATTTAAGAAGCATTAGAACTCTAATGCTTCGATACGTAGATATCTGCAAATGCAATTCCCGAGCAAGGAACTGTCGCATTTCCATTCGTTTGAAGTGTATGCGAGGTATACAAGACACTTCGCAATGAATATTATATCTTATCATAAAACATAGGATTGAGATGCGAAATCTCGTTATAAGAAGCATTAGAACTATATTGCTTCGATACGCAGACATCTGCAGACGCTATTCCCTAGCAAGGAACTGTCGCATTTACATTCTTTTGAAGTGAATACGTGGTATCCATGACACTTCGCAATTAATATTATATCTTATCATGAAACATAGAAATGAGATGCGATATGGCGATTTAAGAAGCATTAGAACCCTAATGCTTCAATACGTAGACATCTGCAAACGCCATTTCCAAGCAAGGAAGTGTCGCATTTACATTCTTTTGAGTGAGTACGAAGTATACATGACGCTCCGCAATGAATATTATATCTTATCATAAAATATAGAAATGAGATGCGATATCTAGTTTTAAGAAGCATTAGAACTCTGTTGCTTCGATCCGTAGACATCTCCCATTGCTATTTCCTAGCAGGGAAGTGTCGCATATACATTCATTTGAAGTGTATGCGAGGTATAAGTGACAAATCGCAATGAATAATATATCTTATCATGAAAGATAGAAATGAGATCGGATATCGCGTTTTATGAATCACAAGAACTCTATTGCTACGATACGTAGACATCTGCAAACGCTATTTTCTAGCAAGGAAGTGTCGCAATTTTATTCTTTTGAAGTGAATACGAGGTATGCATGACAATTCGCAATGAATATTATATCTTGTCATGAAACATAGAAATGAGATGCGATATCGCGTTTTAAGAAGCATTAGAACCCTATTGCTTCGATACGTAGACATCTGCAAACGCTATTTCCTAGCAGAGAAGTGTCGCATTTGCATTCTTTCGAAGTGAATACGAGGTATACATGAACCTTCGCAGTGAATATTATATCTAATCATGAGACATAGAAATGACATGCGATATCTCGTTTTAAGAAGCATTATATCTCTATTGCTTCGATACGTAGACATCTGCAAACGCTATTTCCTAGCAAGGAAGTGTCGCATTTACATTCTTTTGATGTGAATACGAGGTATACATGACACTTCGCAATGAATATTATACCTTATCATGAAACATAGAAATGAGATGCGATAACGTTACTTAAGAAGCAGTAGATCTATACAGCTTCGATACGTAGACATCTGCCAACGCTATTTCCTAGCAAGGGAGTGTCGTATTTACATTCATTTGAAGTGTATGCGACGTATACAAGACACTTCGCAATGAATATTATATCTTATCATGAAACATAGAAATGAGATGCGATATCGCGTTTTGAGAAGCATTAGAACCCTAATGCTACGATACGTAGGCATCTGCAACCGCTATTTCCTAGCAAGGAAGTGTCGCATTTACATTCATTTGAAGTGTATGCGACGTATACAAGACACTTCGCAATGAATATTATATCTTATCATGAATCATAGAAATGTGATGCGATATCGCGTTTTAAGAAGCATTAGAACTCGATTGCTTCGATACGTAGACATCTGCAAGCGCTATTTCCTAGCAATGAAGTGCCGCATTTACAATCTTTTGAAGTGTATACGAGGTATACATAACACTTCGCAATGAATATTATATCTTATCGTGAAGCATAGAAATGAGAAGCGATATCGCGTTTTAAGTAGCATTAGAACTCTATTGCTTCGATACGTAGACATCTGCAAACGCTATTTCCTAGCAAGGAACTGCAGCATTTACGTTCATTTGAAGTGTATGCGAGGTATAAGTGACACTTCGCAATGAATATTATATCTTATCATGGAACATAGAAATGAGATGCGATATCGCGTTTTGAGAAGCAATAGAACACCATTGCTACGATACGTAGACTTCTGCAAACGCTATTTCCTAGCAAGGAAGCGTCGAATTTACATTCTTTTGAAGTGAATACGAGGTATACATGACACTTCGCAAAGAATATTTTATCTTATCATGAAACTTAGGAATGAGATGCGATATCGCGTTTTAAGAAGCATTAGAACTCTATTGCTACGATACGTAGACATCTGCAAACGCTATTTCCTAGCAACGAAGTGTCGCATTTACATTCCTTTGAAGTGAATACGAGGTATACATGACACTTCGCAAAGAATATTAGAGCTTATCATGAAACAAAGTAATGCGATGCGATATCGCGTTTTAAGAAGCATTAGAATTCTATTGCTACGACACGTAGACATCTGTAAACGCTATTTCCTAGCAATGAAGTGTCGCATTTACATTCTTTTGAAGTGAAAACGAGGTATACATGACACTCCGCAATGAATATTATATCTTATCGTAAAACATAGGAGTGAGATAGAATATCTCGTTTTAAGAGGCATTAGTACTCTGTTGCGTCCATACGTAGACATCTGCCATTGCTATATCCTAGCAAGGAAGTGTTGCATTTACATTCATCTGAAGTGAATACGAGATATACATAACACTCCACAATGAATATTATATCTTATCATGAACCAGAAATGAGGAGCGATATCGCGTTTTAAGAAGCTTTAGAACTCTACTGCTTCGATACGGAGACATCTGCAAACGCTATTTCCTAGCAAGGAAGTGCTGCATTTACATTCTTTTGAAGTGTGGACGAGGAATACATAACACTTCGCAGTGAATATTATATCTTATCATGAAGCGTTGAAATGAGATGCTATATCTCGTTTTAAGAAGCATTACAACTCTATTGCTTCGATACGTAGATATCTGCAAACTCTATTTCCTAGCAAGGAAGTGTCGCATTTACATTCATTTGATGTGTATGCGAGGTACACATGACACTTCGCAATGAATATTATATCTTATCATGAAACATAGAAATGAGATGCGATATCGCGTTTTGAGAAGCATTAGAACAACATTGCTACGATACGTAGACATCTGCAAACGCTATTTCCTAGCAACGAAGTGTCGCATTTACATTCCTTTGAAGTGAATACAAGGTATACATGACACTTCGCAAAGAATATTATAGCTTATGACGAAACATAGAAATGAAACGCGATATCGCGATTTAAGAAGCATTAGATCTCTATTGTTACGATACGGAGACATCTGCAAACGCAATTTCTTAGCAAGGAAGTGTCACATTTACATTCTTTTGAAGTGAATACGAGGTATGCATGACACTTCGCAATGAATATTATATCTTATCTTGAAACATAGAAGTGTGATGCGATATCGCGTTTTGGGAAGCATTAGAACACCATTGCTACAATACGTAGGCTTCTGCAAACGCTATTTCCTAGGAAGGAAGCGTCGAATTTACATTCTTTTGAAGTGAATACGAGGTATACATGACACTTCGCAATGAATATTATATCTTATCATGAAACATAGGAAAGGGATGCGATATCGCGTTTTAAGAAGCGTTAGAACTCTATTGCTACGATACGTAGACATCTGGAAACGGTACTTCCTAGCAAGGAAGTGTCGCATTTACATTCATCTGAAGTGAATACGAGATATACATAACGCTCCACAATGAATATTATATCTTATCATGAACCAGAAATGGAATGCGATATCGTGTTTTGAGAAGCATTAGAAATCTATTGCTACGATACGTAGACATCTGTAAACGCTACTTCCTAGCAAGGAAGTGTCGCATTTATATTCATTTCAAGTGTATGAGTGGTATACATGACACTTCGCAATGAATATTATATCTTATCATGAAACATAGAAATGAGATGCGATATCTCGTTTTAAGAAGCATTAGAAATCTATTTCTTCGATAAGTAGACCTCTACAGACGCTATTTGCAAGTCCGGAAGTGTCGCATTTACATTCATTTGAAGTGAATACGAGGCATACATGACACTTCTCGATGAACATTATATCTTGTCATAAAATATAGAAATGAGAAGCGATATCTTGTTTTAAGAAGCATTAGAACTCTATTGCTTCGATACGTAGACATCTGCCAACGCTATTTCCTAGCAAGGAAGTGCCGCACTTACATTCTTTTGAAGTATAGACGAGATATACACAACACTTCGCATTGTATATTATATTTTTTCATGAAATATAGAAATGAGATGCGATAACTCGTTTTAAGAAACAAAAGAAATCTATTGCTTCGATACGTAGATATCTGCAAACGCTATTTCCTATCAAGGAACTGTCGCATTTGTATCCATTTAAAGTGTATGCGAGGTATACATGACACTCCATAATGAATATTATATCTTATCATGAAACATAGAAATGAGATGCGATATCGCAATTACAGAAGCGTTAGAACTCTATTGCTTCGATACGTAGACATCTGGAAACGCTATTACCTAGAAAGCAAGTGTCGCATTTACAGTCTTTTGAAGTTAATACGAGGTATACATGACACTTCGCAATGAACATTATATCTTATCATGAAACATAGAAATGGGATGCGATATCGCATTTTAAGAAGCATTAGAACTCCATTTCTTCTATATGCAGACATCTGCAAACTCTATATCCTATCAAGCAAGTGTCGCATTTACATTCATTTGAAGTGTATGCGAGGTATACATGACACTTTGCAATGAATATCATATCTTATAGTGAAACATAGAAATGAGATGCTATATCGCGTTTTAAGAAGCATTAGAACTCCATTGCTTCGATACGTAGACAACTGCAAACGCTACTTCCTAGCAAGGTAGTGTTGCACTTACATTCATTTGAAGAGTATACGAGGCACACGTAATACTTCGCAATGAGTATTATATCTTATCATGAAACATAGAAATGAGATGCGATATCGCGTTTCAAGAAGCATTAGAACTCTATTTCTTCGATGCGTAGACATCTGGAAACGCTATTTCCTAGCAGGGAACTGTGGCATTTACATTCATTTGAAGTGTAGACGAGGTATGCATAACACTTCGAAATGAGTATTATATCTTATCATGAAACATGGAAATGAGATGCGATATCTCGTTTTATGAATCATTAGAACGCTATTGCTTCGATACGTAGACATCTGCAAGTGCCACTTCCTAGAGTCGAAGTGTCGCATTTACATTCTTTTGAAGTGAATACGATGTATACATGACACTTCGCAATGAATATTCTATCTTACCATGAAACATAGAAATGTGATGCGATATCTCGTTTTAAGAAGCGTTAGAACTCTTTTGCTTCGATACGTAGACATCTGCAAACGCTATTTCCTAGCAAGGAAGTGTCGCATTTACATTAATTTGAAGTGTATGCGAGATACACATGACACATCGCAATGAATATTATGTCTTATCATGAAACATGGAAATGAGATGCGATGTCGCGATTTAAGATGCATGAGAACTCTATTGCTTCGATACGTAGACATCTGCAAACGATACTTCCTAGCAAGGAAGTGTCGCACTTACATTCTTTTGGAGTGAATACGAAGTATACATGACACATCGCAATGAATATTATATCTTATCATGAAACATAGAAATGAGATGCGATATTTGGTTTAAGAAGCATTAGAACTCTACTGCTTCGATACGTAGACATCTGCCAACGCTATTTCCTAGCAAGGAAGTGTCCCACTTACATTCATTTGAAGTGAATACGAAGTATACATGACACTCCGCAATGAATATTATATCTTATCATGAAACATAGACGTGAGATGCGATATCGCGATTTAAGATGCATGGGAACTCTATTGCTTCGATACGTAGACATCTGCAAACGCTACTTCCTAGCAAGGAAGTGTCGCATTTACATTGATTTGGTGAGTATGCGAGGTATACAAGACAGTTCGCAATGAATATTATATCTTATCGTAAAACATAGGAGTGAGATGCGATATCGCGTTTTAAGAAGCATGAGAACAACATTGCTACGATACGTAGACATCTGGAAACGGTACTTCCTAGCAAGGAAGTGTCGCATTTACATTCTTTGTAAGTGTTAACGAGATAAACATATCCCTCCTCAGTGAATATTATAACTTATCGTGAAACAAAGGAATGCGATGCGATATCACGTTTTGAGAAGCAGTAGAACTCCAATGCTACGATACGCAGACATCTGCAAACGCTATTCCCTAGCAAGGAAGTGTCGCATTTACATTCTTTTGAAGTGAATGCGTGGTATACATGACACTCCGCAATGAATATTTAATCTTATCATGAAACATAGAAATGAGATGCGATATCGCGATTTATAAGGCATTAGAACTCTATTGCTTCGATACGTAGACTTCTGCAAACGCTATGTCCTAGCAAGGAAGTGTCGCATTTACATTCATCTGAAGTGAATACGAGATATACATAACGCTCCACAATGAATATTATATCTTATCATGAACCAGAAATGAAATGCGATATCGTGTTATGAGAAGCATTAGAAATCTATTGCTACGATACGTAGACATCTGTAAACGCTACTTCCTAGCAAGGAAGTGTCGCATTTATATTCATTTCAAGTGTATGAGTGGTATACATGACACTTCGCAATGAATATTATATCTTATCATGAAACATAGAAATGAGATGCGATATCTCGTTTTAAGAAGCATTAGAACTCTATTGCTTCGATAAGTAGACCTCTACAGACGCTATTTGCAAGTCCGGAAGTGTCGCATTTACATTCATTTGAAGTGAATACGAGGCATACATGACACTTCTCGATGAACATTATATCTTGTCATAAAATATAGAAATGAGAAGCGATATCTTGTTTTAAGAAGCATTAGAACTCTATTGCTTCGATACGTAGACATCTGCAAACGCTATTTCCTTGCAAAGAAGTGCCGCATTTACATATACTTGAAGTGTAGGCGAGGAATACATAACACTTCGCAAATCATATTATATCTTACCATAAAACATAGAAATGAGATGCGATATCGCGTTTTAAGAAGCATCAGAAATCCATTGCTACGATACGTAGACATCTGCAAACGCTATTTCCTTGCAAGGAAGTGTCGCATTTACATTCATTTGAAGTGTAGACGTGGAATACATAACACTTCGCAAATCATATTATACCTTACCATGATACATAGAAATGAGATGCGATATCGCGTTTTAAGAAGAATTAGAACACTATTGCTACGATAGGTAGACATTTGCAAACGCTATTTCCTTGCAAGGAAGTGCCGCATTTACATGCACTTGAAGTGTAGGCGAGGAATACATAACACTTCGCAATGAATATTATATCTTATCATGAAACATAGATATGAGACGCAGTATCTCGTTTTAAGAAGCATTTGAACTCTATTGCTTCGATACGTAGACATCTGCAGACGCTATTTCCTAGCAAGGAAGTGTCGCATTTACATTCATTTGATGTGTAGACGAGGAATACATGACACTTCGCAAATCATATTACATCTTACCATGAAACATAGAAATGAGATGCGATATCGCGTTTTAAGAAGCATTAGAACTCTATTGCTACGATACCTAGACATCTGCAGACGCTATTTCCTAGCAAGGAAGTGTCGCATTTACTTTCATTTGAATCGTAGACGAGGAATGCATAACACTTCGCAAATCATATTATACCTTACCATGAAACATAGAAATGAGACGCGATATCGCGTTTTAAGAAGAATTAGAACACCATTGCTACGATAGGTAGACATCTGCAGACGCTATTTCCTAGCAAGGAAGTGTCGCATTTACATTCATATGAAGTGTAGACGAGGAATACATAACACTTCGCAAATCATATTATATCTTACCATAAAACATAGAAATGAGATGCGATATCGCGTTTTAAGAAGCATCAGAAATCCATTGCTACGATACGTAGACATCTGCAAACGCTATTTCCTTGCAAGGAAGTGTCGCATTTACATTCATTTGAAGTGTAGACGAGAAATACATAACACTTCGCAAATCATATTATATCTTACCATAAGACATAGAAATGAGATGTGATATCGCGTTTTAAGAAGCATCAGAAATCCATTGCTACGATACGTAGACATCTGCAAGCGCTATTTCCTTGCAAGGAAGTGTCGCATTTACATTCATTTGAAGTGTAGACGAGGAATACATAACACTTCGCAAATCATATTATACCTTACCATGAAACATAGAAATGAGATGCGATATCGCGTTTTTAGAAGAATTAGAACACTATTGCTACGATAGGTAGACATTTGAAAACGCTATTTCCTTGCAAGGAAGTGTCGCATTTACATTCATTTGAACCGTAGACGAGAAAAAGCATAACACTTCGCAATGAATATTATATCTTATCATGAAACATAGATATGAGATGCAATATCTCGTTTTAAGAAGCATTTGAACTCTATTGCTTCGATACGTAGACATATGCAAACGCTATTTCCTTGCAAGGAAGTGTCGCATTCACATTCATTTGAAGTGTAGACGAGGTATACATAACACTTCGCAAATCATGTTATATCTTACCATGAAACATAGAAATGAGATGCGATATCGCGTTGTAAGAAGCATTAGAACTCTATTGCTTCGATACGTAGACATCTGCAAACGCTATTTCCTTGCAAGGAAGTGTCGCATTTACATTCACTTGAAGTGTAGGCGAGGAATACATAACACTTCGCAAATCATATTATATCTTACCATGAAATATAGAAAGGAGATGCGATATCGCGTTTTAAGAAGCATCAGAAATCATTGCTACGATACGTAGACATCTGCAAGCGCTATTTCCTTGCAAGGAAGTGTCGCATTTACATTCATTTGAAGTGTAGACGAGGAATACATAACACTTCGCAAATCATATTATACCTTACCATGAAACATAGAAATGAGATGCGATATCGCGTTTTAAGAAGAATTAGAACACTATTGCTACGATAGGTAGACATTTGCAAACGCTATTTCCTTGCAAGGAAGTATCGCATTCACATTCATTTGAAGTGTAGACGAGGAATACATGACACTTCGCAAATCATGTTATATCTTACCATGAAACATAGAAATGAGATGCGATATCGCGTTTTAGGAAGCATTAGAAAGCTATTGCTACGTTACGTAGACATCTGCAAACGCTATTTCCTAGCGAGGAAGTATCGCATTCACATTCATTTGAAGTGTAGACGAGGAATACATAACACTTCGCAAATCATATTATATCTTACCATGAATCATAGAAATGAGATGCGATATCGCGTTTTAAGTATCATAAGAACTCTATTGTTACGATACGTAGACATCTGCAAACGCTATTTCCTTGGAAGGAGGTGTCGCATTTACGTTCATTTGAATCGTAGACGAGGAATGCATAACACTTCGCAAATCATATTATATCTTACCATGAAACATAGAAATGAGATGCGATATCGCGTTTTAAGAAGCATTTGAACTCTATTGCTTCGATACGTAGACATCTGCAAACGCTATTTCCTTGCAAGGAAGTGTCGCATTTACATACTGTTGAAGTGTAGACGAGGAATACATAACACTTCGCAAATCATATTATATCTTACCATGAAATATAGAAAGGAGATGCGATATCGCGTTTTAAGAAGCATTAGAACTCTATTGCTACGATACGTAGACATCTGCAAACGCTATTTCCTAGCGAGCGAGTGTCGCATTTACATTCATTTGAAGTGTAGACGAGGAATACATAACACTTCGCAAATCATATTATATCTTACCATGAAACATAGAAATGAGATGCGATATCGCGTTTTAAGAAGCATTAGAACTCTATTGCTACGATACGTAGACATCTGCAAACGCTATTTCCTTGCAAGGAAGTGTCGCATTTACATTCATTTGAAGTGTAGACGGGGAATACGTGATACTTCGCAAATCATATTATATCTTACCATGAAACATAGAAATGAGATGCGATATCGCGGTTTAAGAAGCTTTAGAACACTATTGCTTCGATACGTAGACATCTGCAAACGCTATTTCCTTGCAAGGAAGTGTCGCATTTACATTCATTTGAATCGTAGACGAGGAATGCATAACACTTCGCAATGAATATTATATCTTATCATGAAACATAGATATGAGATGCAATATCTCGTTTTAAGAACCATTTGAACTCTATTGCTTCGATACGTAGACATCTGCAAACGCTATTTCCCTGCAAGGAAGTGTCGCATTTACATTCATTTGAGGTGTAGACGAGGAATACATAACAGTTCGCAAATCATATTATATCTTACCATGAAACATAGAAATGAGATGCGATATCGCGTTTTAAGAAGCATTAGAAATCTATTGCTACGATACGTAGACATCTGCAAACGCTATTTCCTTGCAAGGAAGTGTCGCATTTACATTCATTTGAATCTTAGTCGAGGAATGCATAACACTTCGCTATGAATATTATATCTTATCATAAAACATAGATATGAGATGCAGTATCTCGTTTTAAGAAGCATTTAAACTCTATTGCTTCGATACGTAGACATCTGCAGACGCTATTTCCTAGCAAGGAAGTGTCGCATTTACATTCATTTGATGTGTAGACGAGGAATACATGACACTTCGCAAATCATATTACATCTTACCATGAAACATAGAAATGAGGTGCGATATCGCGTTTTAAGAAGCATTAGAACTCTATTGCTACGACACCTAGACATCTGCAGACTCTATTTCCTAGCAAGGAAGTGTCGCATTTACTTTCATTTGAATCGTAGACGAGGAATGCATAACACTTCGCAAATCATATTATACCTTACCATGAAACATAGAAATGAGATGCGATATCGCGTTTTAAGAAGAATTAGAACACCATTGCTACGATAGGTAGACATCTGCAGACGCTATTTCCTAGCAAGGAAGTGTCGCATTTACATTCATTTGAAGTGTAGACGAGGAATACATAACACTTCGCAAATCATATTATATCTTACCATAAAACATAGAAATGAGATGCGATATCGCGTTTTAAGAAGCATCAGAAATCCATTGCTACGATACGTAGACATCTGCAAACGCTATTTCCTTGCAAGGAAGTGTCGCATTTACATTCATTTGAAGTGTAGACGAGAAATACATAACACTTCGCAAATCATACTATATCTTACCATAAGACATAGAAATGAGATGCGATATCGCGTTTTAAGAAGCATCAGAAATCCATTGCTACGATACGTAGACATCTGCAAGCGCTATTTCCTTGCAAGGAAGTGTCGCATTTACATTCATTTGAAGTGTAGACGAGGAATACATAACACTTCGCAAATCATATTATACCTTACCATGAAACATAGAAATGAGATGCGATATCGCGTTTTAAGAAGAATTAGAACACTATTGCTACGATAGGTAGACATTTGAAAACGCTATTTCCTTGCAAGGAAGTGTCGCATTTACATTCATTTGAACCGTAGACGAGGAAAAGCATAAAACTTCGCAATGAATATTATATTTTATCATGAAACATAGATATGAGATGCAATATCTCGTTTTAAGAAGCATTTGAACTCTATTGCTTCGATACGTAGACATATGCAAACGCTATTTCCTTGCAAGGAAGTGTCGCATTCACATTCATTTGAAGTGTAGACGAGGTATACATAACACTTCGCAAATCATGTTATATCTTACCATGAAACATAGAAATGAGATGCGATATCGCGTTGTAAGAAGCATTAGAACTCTATTGCTTCGATACTTAGACATCTGCAAACGATATTTCTTAGCATGGGAGTGTCGCATTTACGTTCATTTGAATTGTATGCGAGATATACATAACACTCCACAATGAATATTATATCTTATCATGAAACGTGGAAGTGAGATGCAATATCGCGATTTTAGAAGCATTAGAACTCTATTGCTTCGATACATAGACATCTGCAAGCGCTATATCCTGGCAATGAAGTGTCGCAATTACATCCCTTTGAAGTGAATACGAAGTATACTTGACACTCCGCAATGAATATTGTATCTCATCATGAAACATACAAGTGAGATGCGATATCGCGATTTTAGAAACATTAGAACTCTATTGCTACGATACGTAGATATCTGCAGATGCTATTTCCTAGGAAGGAAGTGTCGCATTTATATTCTTTCGAAGTGAATACGAGGTATATATAACACTGCACAATGAATATTATATCTTATCATGAAACATAGAAATGAGATGCGATATGACGATTTAAGAAGCATTAGAACTCTATTGCTACGATACGTAGACATCTGCAGACGCTATTTCCTAGAAAGGAAGTGTCGCATTTACATTCATTTGAAGTGTATGCGAGGTACACATGACACTTCGCAATGAATATTGTATCTCATAATGAAACATTGAAATGAGATGCGATATCGCGTTTTAAGAAGCATTAGAACTCTATTGCTACGATACGTAGTCATCTGCAGACTCTATTTCCCAGCAAGGAAGTGTCGCATTTACATTCTTTTGAAGTGAGTACGAGGTATACATAACACTCCACAATGAATATTATATCTTATCATGAAACATAGAAATGAGATGCGATATAGCGAATTAAGAAGTATTAGAACTCTATTGCTTCGATACGTAGACATCTGCAAACGCCACTTCCTTGCAAGGAAGTGTCGCATTTATAATCATTTGATGTGTATGCGAGGTATACATAACAGTCCACAATGAAAATTATATCTTATCATGAAACATAGAATTGAGATGAGATATCGCGTTTTGAGAGGCATTAAAACTCTCTTGCTACGATGCGTAAACATCTGCAAACGTTATTTCCTAGCAAGGAAGTGTCGCTTTCACATTCTTTTGAAGTGAATACGAGGTATACATAACACTCCACAATGAACATTATACCTTATCATGAAACATAGAAATGGGATGCGATATCGCGTTTTAAGAAGCATTAGAACTCTATTGCTACGATACGTAGACATCTGCAAACGCTATTTCCCAGCAAGGAAGTGTCGCCTTTACTTTCATTTGAGGTGAATACGAGGTATACATAACACTCCACAATGAAAATTATATCTTATCGTGAAACATAGAAATGAGGAGCGGTATCGCGTTTTAAGAAACATTAGAACACATTTGCTACGATACGTAGACATCTGCGAACGCTATTACCTAGCAAGGAAGTGTCGCATTTACATTCTTTTGAAGTGTAGGTGAGATATACATAACACTGCACAATGAATATTATATCTTATCATGAAACGTGGAAGTGAGATGCAATATCGCGATTTTAGAAGCATTAGAACTCTATTGCTTCGATACATACACATCTGCAAGCGCTATATCCTGGCAATGAAGTGTCGCAATTACATCCTTTTGAAGTGAATACGAAGTATACATGACACTCCGCAATGATTATTGTATCTCATCATGAAACATACAAGTGAGATGCGATATCGCGATTTAAGATGCATTGGAACTCTATTGCTTCGATACGTAGACATCTGCAAACGCTACCTCCTAGCAAGGAAGTGTCGCATTTACATTCGTTTGAAGTGAATACGAAATATATATGACACTCCGCAATGAATATTGTATCTTATGATAAAACATAGAAATGAGATGCGATATCGCGTTCTAAGAAGGATTAGAACTCTAATGCTACGATACGTAGACATCTGCCATCGCTATTTCCAAGCAAGGAAGTGTCGCATTTACATTCATTTGAAGTGTAGACGAGATATACATAACACTGCACAATGAATATTATATCTTATTATGAAGCGTAGAAGTGAGGTCCGATATGACGATTTAAGAAGCATTAGAACTCTATTGCTACGATACGTAGGCATCTGCAGACGCTATTTCCTAGAAAGGAAGTGTCGCATTTACATTCATTTGAAGTGAATGCGAGGTATACATGACACTTCGCAATGACTATTATATCTTATCATGAAACATAGAAATGGGATGCGATATCGCGTTTTATGAAGCGGTAGAACTCTATTGCTACGATACGTAGACATCTGCAAACGCTATTTCCTAGGAAGGAAGTGTCTCATTTACATTCATTTGAAGTGTATGCGAAGTGTAAGGGACACTTCGTAATGAATATACCTTATCACGAAATATAGAAATTAGATGCGATATCGCGATTTTGGAAGCTTTAGAACTCTAATGCTTCGATACGTTGTCACGTCACGAGGGTGGAAAATTTTCGCTTTACTCGGACACTACACGCAGCCAGTTCGCGGAAACGGCTCGCTTAATTGCGACTAATGCCGCGTTCCTTCCGTGGGACAACGAACGCTTTTACGAACACGCTAACGCGGTAAATGTGGAAAAATCCTACATTTGCCGTCTTGATAGCGAACAAATCAATATTCATTCCTGAGATATCTCTGCTTCCGTGGATCGTAGTCTGGTATCGATGCTGCGTAAGGACTGCGAGGCTGCATGTCCAAGGGATGAGCGCCCAGGGTTGCGGGGATTCAGCAATGTTCGGCTTCCTTGGATCGGATATGGTTGTCGGCGTGGAACGTTGAGAAGTCACGAGGACGGTGGCGGATGCACAGATCGACGGTAAGGCTTTGGTGCCCACGTATTCACGTACGAGACGGCGTAGGAAGTTCTTCCTTCCCGCACGTCTTCGAGCCTTTCGCTTCGAATTACTGCACATTCGCATCTAACTTCAGCAGACTAGATACGACTCGGGTAAGCGGCGGTCCGCTCTAGCCTGTCGGTCCAGAGAGTGAAATGTCGACGTTATCTGCACGCAGTCTCACGTACGGGTCAGCGAAGCTAAGCGGCGGTCCGCTCTAACCAGCTGATTACGAATGATCGACTAACGATTGGTTTGAATGTAGAATGTCCACGCGTTGGCTCGTGGAAGAACTCGTAGGATAAGAATGAAGTTAATGGAAATTATCAATAACAGAACTAGTAGTTAGGTGGTAAAATCAAAGTATATTCTAAGTTAATCCTAAGCTAACACTGTACTTTCCCTAAGACTAAGTTAAAAGTAGACATAATTGTTTAGGATTGGAATTAGAACTAGACTCGATGATTGGAATTGAACTTGAATTTAGAATAGAATTACGAACACCTCTGACTAAGGTGGATAATAGCCCGTAGGCATTAGAGCTCTCTAATGATCAGCTTGGAACGCAGCTCGGAGAAAACTGCCTTTCGGATCGCGGGTCCGCGCCCTCCTTAGGTCGCGTGGCGCCCGAGTCGCTGGACCCCGGAGTGGGGTAGCCGCTCGGTCCGCGCAGTGGGGCGGCCGGTCGGAGTGGGGCGCGGCTCGCGTTACGCGTGAGCCGCGCGCGTCGGACACCCGCCAGAGCGTACCTCAACTTATAATTATGGATATTTATATTGATCTTGGAACCTATGTGTGTGTTGTTTGCGTATGTACAATGTATGTGTCGAGTACTTAGATCTAGAGTACGATTTTCGAATATATACTTTGGAAATAGGAATAACGCTGTAATGGTGTAGGTGATTCGCTGTTGTGCCCAGTGGTCCAGTCGTCTGGTTGGATGCTGCACCTTTCCTGGCTTTGGAAATGCTGCACGTTGTCACACGGTCGATCGGTCGAACTCCTAGGTCTTCGTACCTTGATAGCAGCCATGGCTCGGCGGACGAGGTGTATGTTTGGTTGTGGTGGCGCATGTCCCGTGTGCTTAGGTGCTGCTGACGGTGAGTACGTCGCTGCCGGATGCTGTGGGAGGCGCTGGGGGATGGAAGGCAGTACGCGAGACGTTACAACGTAGACATCTGGAAAGCTATTTCCTAGCAAGGAAGTGTCGCATTGACATTCTTTTGAGGTGAATACGAAGTAGACATAACACTCCACAATGAATATTATATCTTATCACGAAACATGGAAATGAGACGCGATATCGCGATTTAAGATGCATTAGAACTCTATTGCTTCGATATGTAGACATCTGGAAACGCTATTTAATAGCAAGGAAGTGTCGCACTTACATTCTTTTGACGCGAATGCGGGGTATACGTAACACTACACAATGAATATTATACCTTATCACGAAACATAGAAATGGGATGCGATATCGCGTTTTGAGAAGCGTTAGAACTCTATTGCTGCGATACGTAGACACCTGCAAACGCTATTTCCTAGGAAGGAAGTGTCGCATTTACATTCATCTGAAGTGAATACGAGGTATGCATAACACTCCACAATGAATATTATATCTTGTCATGAAACATAGAAATGAGATGCGATATCGCGATTTATAAGGCATTAGAACTCTATTGCTTCGATACGTAGACTTTTGCAAACGCTATATCCTAGCAAGGAAGTGTCGCATTTACATTCATCTGAAGTGAATACGAGGTATACATAACACTCCACAATGAATATTATATCTTATCATGAACCAGAAATGAGGAGAAATATCGCGTTTTAAGAAGCTTTAGAACTCTACTGCTTCGATACGGAGACATCTGCAAACGCTATTTCCTAGCAAGGAAGTGCTGCATTTACATTCATTTGAAGTGTGGACGAGGAATACATAACACTTCGCAATGAATATTATATCTCATCATGAAACGTTGAAATGAGATGCGATATCTCGTTTTAAGAAGCATTAGAACTCTATTGCTTCGATACGTAGATATCTGCAAACGCTATTTACTAGCAAGGAAGTGTCGCATTTACATTCATTTGATGTGTATGCGAGGTACACATGACACTGCGCAATGAATATTATATCTTATCATGAAACATAGAAATGAGATGCGATATCGCGTTTTGAGAAGCATTAGAACACCACTGCTACGATACGTAGACTTCTGCGAACGCTATTTCCTAGCAATGAAGTGTCGCATTTAAACTCGTTTGAAGTGTATGCGAGGTATACAAGACACTTCGCAATGAATATTATATCTTATCGTGAAACATAGAAATGAGATGCGATATCGCGTTTGGAGAAGCATTAGAACTCTATTGCTGCGATACGTAGACATCTGCAAACGCTACTTCCTAGCAAGGAAGTGTCGCATTTACATTCTTTTGAAGTGAATACGATGTATACATGACACTCCGCAATGAATATTATATCTTATCGTAAAACATAGGAGTGAGATGCAATATCTCGTTTTAAGAAGCATTAGTACTCTGTTGCGTCCATACGTAGACATCTGCCATTGCTATATCCTAGCAAGGAAGTGTTGCATTTACATTCATCTGAAGTGAACACGAGATATACATAACACTCCACAATGAATATTATATCTTATCATGAACCAGAAATGAGGAGCGATATCGCGTTTTAAGAAGCTTTAGAACTCTACTGCTTCGATACGGAGACATCTGCAAACGCTATTTCCTAGCAAGGAAGAGCTGCATTTACATTCATTTGAAGTGTGGACGAGGAATACGTAACACTTCGCAGTGAATATTATATCTTATCATGACACGTTGAAATGAGATGCTATATCTCGTTTTAAAAAGCATTACAACTCTATTGCTTCGATACGTAGATATCTGCAAACTCTATTTCCTAGCAAGGAAGTGTCGCATTTACATTCATTTGATGTGTATCCGAGGTACACATGACACTTCGCAATGAATATTATATGGTATCATGAAACATAGAAATGAGATGCGATATCGCGTTTTGAGAAGCATTAGAACACCATTGCTACGATACGTAGACTTCTGCAAACGCTATTTCCTAGCAAGGAAGCGTCGAATTTACATTCTTTTGAAGTGAATACGAGGTATACATGACACTTCGCAAAGAATATTATATCTTATCATGAAACTTAGGAATGAGATGCGATATCGCGTTTTAAGAAGCATTAGAACTCTATTGCTACGATACGTAGACATCTGCAAACGCTATTTCCTAGCAACGATGTGTCGCATTTACATTCCTTTGAAGTGAATACAAGGTATACATGACACTTCGCAAAGAATATTATAGCTTATCATGAAACATAGAAATGAGATGCGATATCGCGATAGAAGTAGCATTAGAACTCTAATGCTTCGATACGTAGACATCTGCAGACGGTTCTTCCTAGCAAGGAATTGTCGCATTTACATTAGTTTGAAGTGAATACGAGGTATACGTGACACTTCGGAATGAATATTATATCTTAACATGAAACATAGAAATGAGATGCGATATCGCAATTTAAGAAGCATTAGAACACTATTGCTTCGATACGTAGACATCTGCAAACGCTATTTCCTAGCAAGCAAGTGACGCATTATCATTCATTTGAAGTGTAGACGAGGAATACATAACACTTCGTAAGTATATTATATCTTATCATGAGGCACAGAAATGAGATGCGATATCGCGATTTATAAGGCATTAGAACTCTATTGCTTCGATACGTAGACTTCTGCAAACGCTACATCCTGGCAAGGAAGTGTCGCATTTACATTCATCTGAAGTATATACGAGATATACATAACACTCCACAATGAATATTATATCTTATCATGAACCAGAAATGAGGAGCGATATCGCGTTTTAAGAAGCTTTAGAACTCTATTGCTACGATACGTAGATATCTGGAAACGCTATTTCCTAGCAAGGAAGTGACGCAATTACATTCATTTGAAGTGTGTGCGAGGTATACATGACACTTCGCAATGAATACTATATCTTATCATGAAACATAGAAATGAGATGCGATATGCGTTTTAAGAAGAATTAGAACTCTATTACTACGGTACGTAGATATCTGCAGACGCTATTTCCTAGGAAGGAAGTGTCGTATTTACATTCTTTTGAAGTGAATACGAGGCATACGTGACACTTCGCAATGAATACTATAGCTTATCATGGAACATAGAAATGAGATGCGACATAGCGTTTTATGAAGCATTAGAACTAAATTGCTACGATACGTAGACATCTGCAAACGCTACTTCCTAGCAAGGAAGTGTCGCACTTACATTCTTTTGAAGTGAATACGAGGCATACGTGACACTCCACAATGAATATTATATCTTGTCATGAAACATAGAAATGTGATGCGATATCGCGTTTTAAGAAGCATTAGAACTCTACTTCTTCGATACGTAGACATCTGGAAACGCTATTTCCTAGAAAGGATATGTCGCATTTACATTCATTTGATTTGCGTGCGAGGTATACACAACACTCCACAATGAATATTATATCTTATGATGAAACACAGGAACGAGATGCGATATCGCGATTTAAGAAGTATTAGAATTCTATTGCTACGATACGTAGACATCTGCAATCGCTATCTAATAGCAAGGAAGTGTTGCACTTACATTCTTTTGAAGTGAATACGAGGGATACATAACACTGCACAGTGAATATTATATCATATTATGAGACATAGAAATGAGATGCGATATCGCTTTCTAAGAAGCGTTAGAACGCTATTGCTACGATACGTAGACATCTGCAAACGCTATTTCCTAGCATGGAAGTGTCGCATGTACATTCTTTCGAAGTGAATACGAGGTATACATAACACTGCACAGTGAATATTATATCTTATTATGAGACATAGAAATTAGATGCGTTTCGCGATTTAAGAAGCATTGGAACTCAGTTGCTTCGATACGTAGACATCTGCAAACGCTACTGCCAATCAAGGAAGTGCAGCATTTACATTCATTTGAAGTGAATACGAGGTATTCATGACACTTCGCAATGAATATTATATCTTATCATGAAACATAGAAATGAGATGCGGTATCGCGTTCCAAGAAGCATTAGAACCCTATTGCTCCGATAAGTAGACATCTGCAAACGCTACTTCCTAGCAATGAAGTGCCGCATTTACATTCTCTTGAAGTGAATACGTGGTATACATGACACTTCGCAATGAATATTATATCTTATCATGAAACATAGAAATGAGATGCGATATCGCGAATTAAGAATCGTTAGAACTCTATTGCTACGATACGTAGACGTTTGCAAACGCTATTTCCTAGCAAGGAAGTGTCGCATTTACATTCACTTGAAGTGTAGACGAGGTGTACATGACACTTGGCAATGAATATTATATCCTATCATGAAACATAGAAATGAGATACGATATCGCGTTTTAAGAAGCATTAAAACTCTATTGCTTCGATACGTAGACATCTGGAAACGCTATTTCTAAGCAAGGAAGTGTCGCCTTTACATTCTTATTAAGTGTAGACGAGATATACATAATCATTCGCAATGAATATTATATCTTATCATGAAACATAGAAATGAGATGCGATATCGCGATTTAAGCAGCATTAGAACTCTATTGCCTCGATACGTACACGTCTGCCATCGCTATTTCCTAGCAAGGAAGTGTCGCATTTACATTCATTTGAAGTGTATGCGAGGTATACATAACACTCCACATTGAATGTTATATCTTATCATGAAACATAGAAATGAGATGCGATATCGCGATTTAAAAGGCATTAGAAATCTATTGCTACTATACGTAGACATCTGCAAACGCTATTTCCTAGCAAGGAAGTGCCGCATTTACTTTCTTCTGAAGTATACATGTCACTTCGCATTGAATATTATATCTTATCATGAAACATAGATATGAGATGTGATATCGCGATTTAAGGTGGATTAGAAGACTATTGCATCGATACGTAGACATCTGCAAACGCTACTTCCTAAGAAGGATGTGTCGCATTTACATTCTTCTGAAGTGAATACGAGGAATACATAACAATTCGCAATGAATATTATATCTTATCATGAAACATAGAAATGAGATGCGATATCGCGAATTAAGAATCGTTAGAACTCTATTGCTACGATACGTAGACGTTTGCAAACGCTATTTAATAGCAAGGAAGTGTCGCATTTACATTCATTTGGAGTGTAGGCGAGATATACATAACACTGCACAATGAATATTATATCTTATCATGAAACGTAGAAATGAGATGCGATATTGCGTTTTAAGAAGCGTTAGAAATCTATTGCTTCGAAAAGTAGACATCTGGAAACGTAATTTCCTAGAAACGAAGAGTCGCATTTACATTCTTTTGAAGTGAATACGAGGTATACATAACACTCCACAATGAATATTATATCTTATCTTGAAACGTAGAAATGAGATGCGATATCGCGTTTTAAGAAGAATTAGAACTCTATTGCTTCGGTACGTAGACATCTGGAAACGCTATTTCCTAGCAACGAAGTCTTGCATTTACATTCTTTTGAAGTGTAGACAAGGAATACATAACACATCGCAACGAATATTATATCTTATCATCAAACATAGAAATGAGATGCGATATCGCGATAGAAGTAGCATTAGAACTCTAATGCTTCGATACGTAGACATCTGCAGACGGTTCTTCCTAGCAAGGAATTGTCGCATTTACATTAGTTTGAAGTGAATACGAGGTATACGTGACACTTCGGAATGAATATTATATCTTAACATGAAACATAGAAATGAGATGCGATATCGCAATTTAAGAAGCATTAGAACACTATTGCTTCGATACGTAGACATCTGCCAACGCTATTTCCTAGCAAGGAAGTGTAGCATTTACATTCTTTTGAAGTGAATACGAGGTATACATGACACTTGGCAATTAATATTGTATCTTATCATGAAACATAGAAATGAGATGCGATATCGCGTTTTAAGAAGAATTAGAACTCTATTGCTACGATACGTAGAATCTGCAAACGCTATTTCTTAGCAAGGAAGTGTCGCATTTACATTCTTTTGAAGCGAATAGGAGGTATAAATAACACTGCACAATGAATATTATATCTTATCATGAAACAAAGAAATGAGATGCGTTATCGCGATTTAAGATGCAGTAGATCTCTATTGCTTCGATACGTAGACATCTGCCAACGCTATTTCCTAGCAAGGAAGTGTCGCATTTACATTCATTTGAAGTGTATGCGAGGTATACAAGACACTTCGCAATGAATATTGTATCTTATCATGAAACATGGAAATGAGATGCGATATCGCGATGTAAGCAGCATTAGGACTCTATTGCTTCGATACGCAGACATCTGCAAACGCTACTCCGTAGCAAGGAAGTGTCGCATTTACATTCTTCTGAAGTGAATACGAGGTACACATGACACTTCGCAATAAATATTATCTCTTATCATGAGACATAGGAATGGGATGCGATATCGCGTTTTAAGAAGCATAAGAACTCTATTGCTTTCGAAACGTAGACATCTGCAAACGCTATTTCCTAGCAAGGAATTGTCGCATGTATATCCATTTGAAGTGGATACGAGGTATACATGACATTTCGCAATGAATATTATATCTTATCATGAAACATAGAAATGAGATGCAATATCGCGATTTAAGAAGCGTTAGAACTCTATTGCTTCGATACGTAGACATCTGCAGGCGCTAGTTCCTAGCAAGGAAGTGTCGCATTTACATTCATTTGAAGTGTAGAACGAGATTTACATAACACTGCACAATGAATATTATATCTTATCATGAAACGTAGAAGTGAGATGCGATATCGCGATTTAAGAAGCATTAGAACTCTATTGCTTCGATACGTAGACATCTGCAGGCGCTAGTTCCTAGCAAGGAAGTGTCGCATTTACATTCATTTGAAGTGTATGCGAGGAATGCAAGGCACTCCGCAATGAATATTATATCTTATCATAAAGCATAGAAATGAGATGCAATATCTCGTTTTAAGAAACATTAGAACTCAATTGCGTCCATACGTAGACATCTGCCATCGCTATATTCTAGCAAGGAAGTGTCGCATTTACATTCTTTTGAAGAGAATACGTGGTATACTTATCACTCCACAATGAATATTATATCTTATCATGAAACATCGAAATGGGATGCGATATCGCGTTTTGAGAAGCATTAGAACGTTATTGTTACGATACGTAGACATTTGCAAACGCTATTTCCTAGCAAGGAAGTGTCGCATTTATATTCTTTTGAAGTTAATACGAGGTATAAATAACACTGCATAATGAAAATTATATCTTGTCATGAAGGATAGAAATGAGATGCCATATCGCGATTTAAGATGCATTAGAACTCTAATGCTTCGATACGTAGACATCTGCCAACGCTATTTCCTAGTGTGACATCAGGCGTAGCGCCTGCCACCCATTACATACGTCAGCATCCTCGGAACCTCCAGCATCGACCCCTGGACAGAGACAACCTGCAATACTCGCCTGAAATATCGGCAAGCAGCAGAGTTCGCGCGCGCACGACCGCACGTACTCAGTCGTACCTGCAAGGAACGCTGTCTCGCTCGCACCTACGAGCAACCCTATCGCCCTCTCATCAGGAATTCCGCCCAACAGAGAGAAGAAGCCGCAGTCCGTCGCCGCAATGGGGACTTTTCCAGTTCAGAGAATCTACGTTGCCTGAACCTACATACTATTTCTAGAATAAGTCTATAATACTCATAGATATAAGTACTCGACACGAATTGTAACACACCACAACACACATGTAATTCTAAGTCCTTATTCTTAAGATTAGACGCTAGATGCGCCCAGGCTATCGACACGAGCCGCTAGCCCCACCACGATCCGCGAGTCCCCACTCGCTGGACCGCGCGCACCCTACCACGAGCGCCTGCGACCGTAGCGCCCCGCGAACCAAGGAGGTCCCAGACGCGCCTCGAGAGACACATTCGAGTCCTCGGGCTTCTAGAGTTAACATCGATCTTCCATCTCAAGCCGCCTCAATGTGGGGTCTAGGCTACGCGTTGCTATTTCCATTTTACTAGTTCTAACTTAGAATAATTTCACTTTTGTACACTGTAACTTAGAATATATTTTACTTTAGTTACTAAATCCTATCTACAAGTTCTTTTACCAGTTCTACTAGTTCCTATTCCAATAATTACTAAATCTAAACATAATATACTAGTTCTTACGTTAAAACATTATTCTTAAACTACAAATTCTACGACGTGTTCCTTCCAACAATTGGGTTGCGTTTGTTCACCTTGAAGGAGTATAGAACTCAGCTTTGCGACGTTGCGATAGAGCGGACCGCCGCTTATCCTTCTGAACATTGCCTGAAAGTACAGAAAAACTGGGTGAATGAAACGTGGATCCGGTTCGCGAAGAACACGACGCGCGGGTCGTAAGAATTTTGTTGGTTCACTTGCTCGTGAATACCTGGGAGATACACCCCGGGTCCTCGTACCGCAGCAACCTGTCGTCATCGTTCCGGTTCAGTCACAGTTTTCCGAAACGCCGATCAACGCCGATTCGCCTGCCTCTGCAGCCAACGTCTCTGCAATATCCACAGTCTCCGCTGAATCTACTCTGCATCCAGACCGCTGTTTCCCGTTTTGCTGGAAGTTAATCAAAGTCACCGACAACATCAACCGACCGATCGCTGTATCGATACCTACCAACGAACCTCGACGCATATTCTACCTGCGTATCGAGACTGAAGCCAGCGAAAGGTAAGGCTTTTCCATCATATCGCGAGTGTTTTTACCGCGTCGCGTAAGCCAAAAATATCGGGCCCGGTCGTAACGCGTTCCCGCGTACCGAAATCCGTATAAATAGGCTCGTGTCGTGAAGCCTCCGGATAAACGAAAAATTCTTTCGCCGAACGTGACACTAGCAAGGAAGTGTCGCATTTACATTCTTTTGAAGTGAATACGAGGTATACATAACACTTCGCAATGAATATTATATCCTATCTTGAAACATAGAAATGGGATGCGATATCTCGTTTGAAGAAGCATTAGAAATCTATTGCTTCGATACGTAGACAACTGCAAACGCTAGTTCCTTGCAAGGGAGTGTCGCATTTACAGTCATTTGAAGTGTGGACGAGGAAAACATAACACTTCGCAATGAGTATTATATCTTATCATGAAACATAGAAATGAGATGCGATATCGCGTTTTGAGAAGCACTAGAACTCTATTGCTTCGATATGTAGATACCTGCAAACGCTATTTCCTAGCATGCAAGTGTCGCATTTACATTCATTTGAAGTGTAGACGAGATATACATAACACTGCACAATGAAAATTATATCTTATCATGAGACATAGAAATGAGTTGCGATATCGCGATTTAAGGAGCATTAGAAATGTATTGCTACAATACGTGGACATCTGCCAACGCTATTTCCTAGCAAGGACGTGTCGCATTTACATTCATTCGAAGTGTAGACGAGGAATACATAACACTTCGCAATGAATATTATATCTTATCATGAGACATAGAAGTGGTGTGCTATATCGCGTTTTAAGATGCATTAGAACTCTATCGCTTCGATACGTAGACATCTGCAAAACGCTACTTCCTAGCAAGGAAGTGTCGCATTTACATTGTTCTGAAGCGAATACATGGTATACATAACACTCCACAATGAATAGTATATCTTATCATGAGACATAGGAATGAGATGCGATATCGTGTTTTAAGATGCATTAGAACTCTATTGCTTCGATACGCAGACATCTGCAAACGCTACTCCGTAGCAAGGAAGTGTCAAGCATTTACATTCTTTTGAAGTGAATACGTGGTATGCATGACACTCCGCAATGAATATTACATCTTATCATGAAACATAGAAACGAGATGCGATATCGCGTTTCAAGAGGCATTAGAACTCTATTGCTTCGATACGCAGACATCTGTAAACGCTACTCCGTAGCAAGGAAGTGTCAAGCATTTACATTCTTTTGAAGTGAATACGAGGTATACATAACACTTCGCATTGAATATTGTATCATACCATGAAACATAGAAATGAGATGCGATATCGCGTTTTAAGAAGCATTAGAACACTATTGCTTCGATACGTAGACATCTGGAAGCGCACTTCCTAGCAAGGACGTGTGACATTTACATTCGTTTGAAGTGTTGACGAGGTATACATAACACTTCGCAATGAATATTATATCTTATCATGCAACATATACCTGAGATGCGATATCGTTTTTTAAGAAGCATTACAACTATATTGCTTCGATACGTAGACATCTAGAAACGCTATTTCCTAGCAAGGAAGTGTCGCATTTACATTCTTTTGAAGTGAAAACAGGTATACATAATACTACACAATGAATATTATATCTTATCATGAGACATAGATATGAGATGCGATATCGCGTTTTAAGATGCATTATAAAACGCTTGCTACGGTACGTAGACATCTGCAAACGCTATTTCCTAAGAAGGAAGTGTCGCATTTATATTCTTTTGAAGTGAATGCGAGGTATACATAACATTGCACAATGAATATTATATATTATCATGAAACATAGAAATGAGATGCGATATCTCGTTTTAAGAAGCATTATAAAACGCTTGCTACGGTACGTAGACATCTGCAAACGCTATTTCCTAAGAAGGAAGTGCCGCATTTACATTCGTTTGAAGTGAATACGAGGAATACGTGAAACTTCACAATGAATATTATATCTTATCATGAAACATAAAATGGGATGCGATATCGCGTTTTAAGAAGCATTAGAACTCTGTTGCTACGATACGTAGATACCTGCAAACGCTATTTCCTGGCAAGGAAGTGTCGCATTTACATTTTTTGAGGTGAATACTAGGTATACATAACACACCACATGAATGTCATAGCTCATCATGAAACATAGAAATGAGGATCGATATCGCGTTTTAAGAAGCACTAGAACCCTATTGCTTCGATACGTAGGCATTTGCAAACGCTATTTCCTAGCAAGGAAGTGTCGCATTTACATTCATTTGAAGTGCATTCGAGGTATAAGTGACACTTCGCAATGAATATATCTTATCATGAAACATAGAAATGAGATGCGATATCGCGTTTTAAGAAGTATTAGAACTCTATTGCCTCGATAGATAGACATCTGCAAACGCAATTTCCTAGCAAGGAAGTGTCGCATTTATATACGTTGAAGTGAAAATGAGGTACACATGGCACTTCGCAATTAATATTATATCCTATCATGAAACATAGAAATGAGATGCGATATCGCTTTTTAAGAAGCATTAGAACTCTATTGCTACGATACGTAGATATCTGCAGACGCAATTTCCTAGCAAGGAAGTGTCGTATTTACATTCTTTTGACGTCAATACGAGGTATACATAACACTCCACAATAAATATTATATCTTATCATGAAACATAGAAATGAGATGCGATATTGTGATTTAAGAAGCATTAGAACCCTATTGCTCGATACGTTGACATCTGCGAGCGCTACTACCTAGCATGGAAGAGTCGCATTTACATTTTTTTGAAAGGAATACTAGGTGCACATGACACTTGGCAATGAATATTATATCTTATAATGAAACATAGAAATGTGCTGCTATATCGCGATTTAAGAAGCATTAGAACTCTATTGCTTCGATACGTAGGCATCTGCAAACGCTACTTCCTAGCAAGGAAGCATCGCATTTATATTCTTTTGAAGTGTATGCGAGATATACAAGACACTACGCAATGAATATTATATCTTACCATGAAACATAGAAATGAGATGCGATATGGCGATTTAAGAAGCATAAGAACCCTATTGCTTCGATACGTAGACATCTCCATCGCTATTTCCTAGCAAGGAAGTGTCGCATTTACATTCATTTGAAGTGTATTTGAGGTATACATGTCACTACGCAATGAATATTGTATAATATCATGAAATATAGAAATGAGATGCGATATCGCGTTATAAGAGGCATTGGAACTCTAATGCTACGGTACGTAGACATCTGCCACACGCTATTTCCTAGCAAGGATGTGTCGCATTTACATTCATTTGAAGTGTATGCGAGGAATACATGACACTTCGCAATGAATGTTATATCTTATTATGAAACATAGAAATGAGATGCGATATCGCGTTTTAAGAAGCATTAGAATTCTACGGCTTCGATACGTATACATCTGCAAACGCTATATCCTAGCAAGCAAGTGTCACATTTACATTCTTTTGAAGTGAATACGAGTTAAACATGACACTTCGCATTGAATATTATACCTTATCACGAAACATAGAAATGAGATGCGATATCGCGACTCAAGGAGCATCAGAACTCTATAGCTACGATACGTAGACATCTGCAATGGGTATTTCCTAGCAACGAAGTGTCGCCTTTACATTCCTCTGAAGAGAATACGAGGAACACATGACACTTCGCACTGATTATTATATCTTATCATGAAACATAGAAATTTGATGCCATATCGCGTTTTAAGAAGCATTAGAACTCTATTACTGCGGTGCATAGACATCTGCAAACGCTATTTAATAGGAAGGAAGAGTCGCATTTACATTCTTTTGATGTAAGAACGAGGTATACATGACACTTCGCAATGAATATTATACCTTATCATGGAACATGGAAATGAGATGCGATATGGCGATTTAAGAAGCATTAGAACCCTATTGCTTCGATACGTAGACATCTGCCATCGCTATATCGTAGCAAGGATGTTTCGCATTTACATTCATTTGAAGTGTATGCGAGGTATACATGACACTTCGTAATGAATATTATATCTTATCATGGAACATAGAAATGAGATGGGATATCGCGTTTTAATAACCATTAGAGATCTATTGCAACGATAGGTAGACATCTGCAGACGCTATTTCCTAACAATGATGTGTCGCATTTACATTCTTTTGACGTGAATTCGTGGTATACATAACACTCCACAATGAATATCACATCTTATCATGAGACATAGAAGTGAGATGCGATATCGCGTTTTAAGAAGCAGTAGAACTCTATTGCTATGATACGTGGACATCTCCAAACGCTACTTCCTAGCAATAAAGTGTCGCATTTACATTCTTTTGAAGTGAATACGAGTTATACATGACACTTCGCATTGAATATTATACCTTATCATGGAACATAGAAATGAAATTCGATATCGCTATATAAGAAGCATTGGAACGCTATTGCTACGATACGTAGACATCTGCAGACGCTATTTCCTAGCTAGGAAGTGTCGCATTTACATGCATGTGAAGTGTATGCGAGATATACATAATACTTCGCAATGAATATTACATCTAATCATGAACATAGAAGTTTGATACGATGTCGCGTTTTAAGAAGAATTAGAACTCTATTACTGCGGTACGTAGACATCTGCAAACGCTATTTCCTTGCATGGAAGTGTCGCATTTACATTAATTTGAAGTCAATGCAAGGTATACATGTCACTCCCACAATGAATATTATATCTTATCATGAAACATAGAAATGAGATGCGATATCGCGTTTTAAGAAGCATTAGAACTTTATTACTGCGGTAAGTAGACATCTGCAAACGCTATTTCCTAGCATGTAAGTGTCGCATTTACATTCATTTGAAGTGAATGCAAGGTATACATATCACTCCACAATGAATATTATATCTTTTCATGAACGTAGGAATGAGATGCGATTTCGCGATTTATGAAGCATTAGAACTCTATTGCTACGATACGTAAACATCTGCAACCGCTACTTCCTAGCAAGGAAGTGTCGCATTTACATTCTTTTGAAGTGAATACGATGTATACATAACACTCCACAATGAATATTATATCTTATCATGAAACACAGAAACGAGATCCGATATGACTGTTTAAGAAGATTTAGAATTCTATAGCTTCGATACGTAGATATCTGCAAACGCTATTTCCTAGCAAGGAAGTGTCACATTTACATTCTTTGAAGTGAATACGAGGTATACACAACACTGTACAATGAATATTGTATCTTATCATGAAACATAGAAATGAGATGCGATATGGCGATTTTGGAAGCATTAGAACTCTATTACTGCGGTAAGTAGACATCTGCAAACGCTATTTCCTAGGAAGGAAGTGTCGCATTTATATTCTTTTGAAGTGAATACGAGGTATACATATCACTGCGCATAGAATATTATGTCTTATCACGGAACATAGAAATGAGATGCGATATCGCGATTTAAGAAGCATTAGAACTCTACTGCTTCGATACGTAGTCATCTGCAAGCGCTATTTCTAGCAGGGAAGTGTCGCATTTACATTCTTTTGAAGTGAATACGAGCTATACATGACACTTCGCAATGAATATTATATCTTATCATGAAACATAGGAATGAGATGCGATATCGCGTTTTAAGAAGCACTAGAACTCTATTGTTGAGATACGTAGATATCTGCAAACGCTATTTCTTAGCTAGGAAGTGTCACTATTACATTCTTTTGAAGTGAATACGAGGTATACATAACACTCAAGGATGAATATTCTACCTTATCACGAAACATAGAAATGATATGCGATATCGCGATTTGAGAAGCATTAGAACTCTATAGCTTCGATACGTAGACATCTTCCATCGCTATTTCCTAGCTAGGAAGTGTCGTATTTACATGCATGTGAAGTGTATGCGAGATATACATAATACTTCGCAATGAATATTACATCTAATCATGAAACATAGAAGTTTGATACGATGTCGCGTTTTAAGAAGCATTAGAACTCTATTACTGCGGTACGTAGACATCTGCAAACGCTATTTCCTAGCATGTAAGTGTCGCATTTACATTCATTTGAAGTGATTGCAAGGTATACATATCACTCCACAATGAATATTATATCTTATCATGAAACATAGGAATGAGATGCGATTTCGCGATTTATGAAGCATTAGAACTCTATTGCTACGATACGTAAACATCTGCAACCGCTACTTCCTAGCAAGAAAGTGTCGCATTTACATTCTTTTGAAGTGAATACGATGTATACATAACACTCCACAATGAATATTATATCTTATCATGAAACACAGAAACGAGATCCGATATGACTGTTTAAGAAGATTTAGAATTCTATAGCTTCGATACGTAGACATCTGCGAACGCTATTTCCGTGCAAGGAAGTGTCGCATTTACTTTCTTTTATGTTGTATGCGAGATATATGTGACATTTCGCAATGAATATTATATCTTATCATGAAACATAGACATGAGATGCGATATCGCGATATAAAAAGCATTAGAACTCTATTGCCTCGATACGTAGACATCTGCAAACGCTATTACCTAGCATGGAAGTGTCGGATTTACATTCATTTTAAGTGAATATGAGGTGTACATGACAGTTCGCAATGAATATTGTACCCTATCACGAAACACAGAAATAAAATGCGATATCGGGATTTAAGAAGCGTTAGAACTCAACAGCTTCGAAGTGGAGACATCTGCAAACGCTATTTAATAGGAAGGAAGAGTCGCATTTACATTCTTTTGATGTAAGAACGAGGTATACATGACACTTCGCAATGAATATTATACCTTATCATGGAACATGGAAATGAGATGCGATATGGCGATTTAAAAAGCATTAGAACCCTATTGCTTCGATACGTAGAAATCTGCCATCGCTATATCCTAGCAAGGACGTGTCGCATTTACATTCTTTTGAAGTGAATACGAGGAATACATGACACTGCGCAATGAATATTGTACCTTATCACGAAACATAGAAATGAGATGCGATATCGCGTTCTAAGAAGCAATAGAACTCTATTGCTTCGATACCTAGACATCTGGAAACGCTATATCCTTGCAAGGAAGTGCCGCATTTACATTCGTCTGAAGTGTAGACGAGGTACACATAACACTTCGCAATGAATGTTATATCCTATCATGAAACATAGAAATGAGATGCGATATCGCGTTTTAAGAAGCGTTAGAACTCTATTGCTACGATACGTAGACATCTGCAAACGCTACTTCCTAGTAAGAAAGTGTCGCATTTACATTCATTTGAAGTGTATGCGAGGTATACATGACACTTCGCAATGTATATTATATCTTATCATGAAACATAGAAATGAGATGCGATATCGCGTTTCAAGAAGCTTTAGAACTCTATTGCTTCGATACGTAGACATCTGCAAAGGCTACTTCCTAGCAAGGAAGTGTCGCATTTACATTCTTTTTAAGTGAAAACGAGGTATGCATGGCACTCCACAATGAATATTATATCTTATCATGAAACATAGAAATGAGATGCGATATCGCGTTTTAAGAATCATTAGAACACAATTGCTTCGATACGTAGACATCTGCAAACGCTATTTCCTAGCAATAAAGTGTCGTATTTACATTCATTTGAAGTGTATGCGAGGAATAAGTAACATTTCGCTATGAATTTTAAATCTCATCATGAAACATAGAAATGGGATGCGATATCGCGTTTTAAGAAGCATTAGAACTCTTGCTTCGGAATATAGACATCTGCAAACGCTATTTCCTAGCATGCAAGTGTCGCATTTACATTCTTTTGAAGTGAATTCGAGGTATACATGACACTTCGCAATGAATATTATATCTTATCGTGAAGCAAATAAATGAGATGCGACATCTCGTTTTAAGAAGCATTAGAACTCTATTGCTTCGATACGGAGATATCTGCAAACGCTATTTCCTGGCAAGGAAGTGTCGCATTTACATACTTATGAAGTGAATACGAGGTATACATGTAACTTCGCAATGAATATGTAGCGGCTAGCATCGAGGTATAATAGAAGACCTTTTTCGCTACAAGCAGCTAGCACGATTTATGGTATGCGCACAAATAAGTTACTTTTGAGAAGACGTCCTTAACGAACTTTCTCCACATGTTAGTTGTAAATCTTAGTCGACGACCTCAGTAACACACGCGGACTGCATAAACCGAGGGTTTCCAGAAAGGGTCTAGGCCTACGGTCAAGAGGCTACAGCCTTGACGTGAGAAGAACCAGACCCAGCGGAAACCCCGCTACATTGCCAAATGTTAAAATAACAAAATGCCCCCACTATACCTGCTGCCGCCCTTCCAAGCAAACGCGCTAAGGGCGCAAGAAGAGGCGGCACCTAGATAAACAAATACATGATTGGCTAAGGTCGAAGCACCGACTTAGCCAATCATGCAACGGAAAGTATATGTACAAACGCGGCTGCACACAAGAGAACCAAAAAAGACACAGTTGATCTCGAGAACTTGCCGAGTGCAGTCGCTCCAGAATAAAGAGAAAAGTGAACAACCTACGACTTAGTCAGATCATTCTAATAACGAACCCTCCTCCACAATTGGTGACCGCCCGACGTGATCCTAAGTTCGTATAAGTTCACAAAGACAAGAAGCCAACACAGAACGAGATGGCTACAGCACGCAATATCACCGCCGCAGCAACCGTACAGCAGATAACCAGCGTGATACCGAGCAATAGTACCGAGCTTTTATTAAAGCGTTTAGAAAGCTTGCAACTCAAAATATCGTAGCTACGGAAATCTCACTCCCAAACGCGTCCAGACGCGAGATTCAGCCGCCGTCGTTCGGGTTCGAGGAGTGCTACCCGCAATAAGACACCAGCCAAACACAAACATTGCTGGTACCATTGGAAGTTCGGAGCCTCGTCCACTCGATGCCGTTCGCCGTGTAGTTTCCATTCGGGAAACGAGGAGGGACATCACTGAACGCGGCAACCAGTGAAGGTCCAGCGACTAGCCGCTTGTTCGTCACCGATCGGGTAACGAACGAAGAATACCTGATCGATACCGGTTCGGACCTCTGCGTATATCCTCGCACGCGCATCAAAGGCCGAATCCAAATGACGAAATACCAATTATGTGCGGTTAACAACACCGTAATAAATACCTACGGTGACAGGACGGTCAACCTGAACCTGGGACTCCGACGAGCATTTCCGTGGAGGTTCATCATCGCGGACGTCTCCAGGCCTATCATCGGTGCCGACTTCCTGAGCCACTACGGGCTACTGGTGGACCTACGTAACAAACGATTGCTGGACCAGACGACGTCGCTTACTACCAAGGGACGAATCACCAACGACGCAACACCATCGGTGAAGACAATCAGCGGCAACTCCCCGTACGATCAGCTGCTCGCCGAATTTCCAAGCGTCACACGTCCTACAGCGGCCACGCGTAAGTGCAAACACGACGTAGTGCACCATATACATACTACCGCCGGGCCGCCGACTTACGCGAAACCGCGCCGTCTTTCCCCGGAAATGTATAAGCTCGCGCGGACGGAATTCGAAGACTTGATGAGCCGAGGTCTCATCAGGCCTTCGAAAAGCCAATGGGCCTCAGCCTTACATATGGTCCAGAAAAAGGACAATGGCTGGAGACCCTGCGGTGATTATAGAGCGTAAAACGCACGAACGATACCTGATCGGTACCCAATACCGCACATAGAGGATTTTTTGCGGGTGTTGTTCGGGAAGACGATCTTCTCGACCATAGATTTGGTACGCGCGTACCACCAAATCCCAGTGCACCCGAACGACATCCCGAAAACCGCGATCACAACGCCATTCGGGTTATACGAGTACGTCGCGATGCCATTCGGCCTGCGAAATGCCGCGCAAACATTTCAGCGATTTATCGATACCGTTCTGCGAGGTCTCGACTTTTGTTACGCATACCTAGACGATATACTAGTCGCGTCTAGGGACGAGACTGAACATAAGGAGCACCTCCGAGAACTCTTCGCGCGATTAGAAAAATACGGGATCGTAGTAAATGCGTCAAAATGCGTATTCGCTGTACCAGAAGTAAAATTTTTAGGGTACACGGTAAACGAACGCGGCACGAAGCCGCTACCTGATAAAGTGCGCGCGATATTAGAATTCCCGAAACTAAAGACGGTAGAACAGCTTCGTAGATTCCTCGGCATGATTAATTTCTACCGCAGGTTCATACCTGACGCCGCGAATTTGCAAGCGCCGATTAATAACCTTCTAAAAGGGAAGCCGAAGAAAAACGCGACACTTCTTTGGTCATCCGAGGCCGAAGAAGCTCTTCATAAATTAAAAAACGCGTTAGCAAACGCCACATTATTAGCTCACCCGACGAGCTCGGCACGACTCGCGATTGTCGTAGATGCATCCGATTTCGCGCTTGGAGCAACGCTGCAGCAGCGAGTAGGCGAATCGTGGGAACCGCTAGCGTTCCATACGAAAACACTCTCGTCCGCACAGAAAAAGTACAGCGCCTACGACCGAGAATTGCTCGCGATATACTCAGCAATTAAACAATTTAGACACGCTGTAGAAGGTCGCTCATTCGTTGTTTACACCGACCACAAACCGTTAGTATACGCGTTTAGCCAAAAACCTGAAAAGTGTACGCCACTACAGTTTAGATATCTCGATTTTATCAGCCAATTCACGACCGACATTAGGCATATCAGCGGGAAGTATAACGAAGTCGCGGACGCATTATCACGCGTAGAAGCGATCACGCCCGCGATACGATACGAGGACCTGGCGAAGTCACAAGAAAACGCCGACGAAATACAGCACTTTTCGACCGCGTCAAACACAGCGCTACGACTAAAAAAAATAAAATTCGCGAACGAGGATATAGACATATACTGCGACATTGCTACCGACCGAGCTAAGCCGTTCGTAACTAAACCGTTCAGACGGCAGGTTTTCGAATCGATCCACGGGCTTTCGCACCCCGGAATAAAGGCTACGATAAAATAAAGGCTACGATAAAACTAGTCAAGGATAGATACGTTTGGCCATCCATCGCGAAAGATTGTCGCGAGTGGGCGCGATCCTGCCTAAAGTGCCAACGCACAAAAGTAACTAGGCACGTCTCATCGCCAATCGGTAGATTTGCGCCACCTTCCGCTAGATTCGAGCATATCCATATCGATCTAGTAGGCCCACTACCTACATCGCGAGGCAACAGATACTGCCTCACCTGCGTCGATCGTTTCACTCGATGGCCCGAAGCATTCGCCATCGAGAACATCGAAGCAGAGACAGTCGCGAGAGCATTCGTCGCGGGGTGGGTCGCGCGTTTTGGGACGCCGTTAAGAATAACTACGGATCGCGGTAGACAATTCGAATCGCAGCTATTCCATCGTCTAAACGCGATATTAGGGACCGAGCACATAAGAACAACCGCGTATCATCCCGCTGCAAACGGCCTGGTGGAACGCCTCCACAGGCAATTAAAAGCAGCGTTAAAGTGTCACGACGACGAGACCTGGGCCGACGCGTTACCAGTAGTCTTGCTAGGCATTCGAGCAGCGTACCGCGAAGACTTAGAGGCATCGGTCGCAGATTTAGTATACGGCGAGAACCTCCGCTTGCCGTCCGAGTTTTTCGCTGCAACGACCGGAAACGTGGTAGAGCCAGCCGAAGCAATCGAACAGTTACGGGCTCATTTTAGAAAGATTCGCCCAGTTGAAGCCTCGAGACACGGCGAAAAGAAAGTTTTTACATTTAAGGATCTAAAAACAGCTTCACACGTCTTCGTACGCGTCGACTCGGTCAAGAGACCATTGCAAAGTCCGTACGAAGGCCCATTCGAAGTAATAGCTAGAAACGATAAAACATTTACAGTAAGGATACGCGAAAAAAATATTACGGTCTCGATAGATAGGTTAAAACCAGCGTATATGTTAGACGATAAGGAAAATACGTCACTACCGAGTAAGGCACCTATTGCAAAGAAGCAAAACGAGCCAAGCAGTGAACCAGTGGTAACTCGCGCAGGTAGACGCGTACGCTTCCCAGACCGCTTACAAGTCTCGGCAGCGAATAGTAGGGTTAGAATAAGATAGCTAATAAGATAGTAGTAAGATGTGTACAGTATAGGTAAGATAGTAATAAGACAATGTACCTTCTTAATGTAAATAGATAGCTAGATAAGTTAGAAGTAAGAGCCCTACATATCGTTACACTGGAAGGGGGGTGATGTAGCGGCTAGCATCGAGGTATAATAGAAGACCTTTTTCGCTACAAGCAGCTAGCACGATTTATGGTATGCGCACAAATAAGTTACTTTTGAGAAGACGTCCTTAACGAACTTTCTCCACATGTTAGTTGTAAATCTTAGTCGACGACCTCAGTAACACACGCGGACTCCATAAACCGAGGGTTTCCAGAAAGGGTCTAGGCCTACGGTCAAGAGGCTACAGCCTTGACGTGAGAAGAACCAGACCCAGCGGAAACCCCGCTACATTGCCAAATGTTAAAATAACAAAATGCCCCCACTATACCTGCTGCCGCCCTTCCAAGCAAACGCGCTAAGGGCGCAAGAAGAGGCGGCACCTAGATAAACAAATACATGATTGGCTAAGGTCGAAGCACCGACTTAGCCAATCATGCAACGGAAAGTATTTGTACAAACGCGGCTGCACACAAGAGAACCAAAAAAGACACAGTTGATCTCGAGAACTTGCCGAGTGCAGTCGCTCCAGAATAAAGAGAAAAGTGAACAACCTACGACTTAGTCAGATCATTCTAATAACGAACCCTCCTCCACAAATATTATATCTTATCATGAAACATAGAAATGAGATGCGATACCGCGTTTTAAGAAGCATTAGAACTCTATTGCTTCGATACGTAGACTTCTGCAAACGCTATTTCCTAGCAAGGAAGTGTCGCATGTACATTCATTTGAAGTGAATACGAGGTATACATGACACTTCGCAATGAATATTATATCTTATCATGAAACATAGAAATGAGATGCGATATCGCGTTTTGAGAAGCATTAGAACTCTATTGCCACGATACGTAGACTTCTGCAAACGCTATTTCCTAGCAAGGAAGTGTCGCATGTACATTCACTTGAAGTGAATACGAGGTATACATGACACTTCGCAATGAATATTATATCTTATCATGAAATGTAGGAATGAGATGCGATATCGCGTTTTAAGAAGCATTAGAATTCTATTGCTTCGAAATATAGACATCTGCAAACGCTATTTCCTAGCAAGGACGTGTCGCATTTACATTCGTTTGAAGTGTATGCGAGGTATACATGACACTTCGCAATGAATATTATATCTTATCATGGAACATAGAAATGAGATGCGATATCGCGTTTTAAGAAGCATTAGAACTATATTGCTGCGATACTTAGACATCTCTTAAACGCTATTTCCCAGTAAGGAACTGTCGCATTTACATTCATTTGAAGTGAATACTAGATATGCATGGCACTTTGCAATGAATATTATATCTTATCATGAAGCATGGAAGTGAGGTGCGACATCGCGTTTAAAGAAGCATTAGAACTCCATTGTTTCGATACGGAGACATCTGCAAACGCTATTTCCTGGCAAAGATGTGTCGCATTTACATTCTTTTTAAGTGAATACGAAGTCTACATGACACTTCGCAATTAATATTATATCTTATCATGAAACATAGAAATGAAATGCGGTATCCCGTTTTAAGAAGCATTAGAGCACTATTGCTTCGATACGTAGACATCTGCAAACGCTATTTAATAGGAAGGAAGTGTCGCATTTACATTCTTTTGAGGTGAATACGAAGTAGACATAACACTCCACGATGAATATTATATCTTATCACGAAACATAGAAATAAGATGCGATATCGTGTTTGACGAAGCATTAGAACCCTATTGCTACGATACGTAGACATCTGAAAACGCTTCTTCCTAGCATGGAAGTATCGCATTTACATTCTTTTGAAGTGTATGCGAAGTATACATAACACTGCACGATGTATAGTATATCTTATCATAAACATAGAATGAGATGCGGCATCGACCTTTGAGAAGCATGAGAACTCTATGGCTTCGATACGTAGACATCTGGAAACGCTATTTCCTAGAAAGGAAGTGTCGCATTTAGATTCATTTGAAGTGTAGACGAGGAATACATAACACTTCGCAATGAATATTATCTCTTATCATGAGACATAGGAATGAGATGCGACATTGCGATTCAAAAAGCATTAAAACTCTATTGCTACGATATGCAGACATCTGCAAACGCTACTTCCTAGCAAGGATGTGTCGCATATGGATTCGTTTGAAGTGAATACGAGGTATACATAACACTCCACAATGAATATTATACCTGGACATGAAACATAGAAATGAAATGCGATATCGCGATTTACGAAGCATTAGAACACTATTCCTTCGATACGGAGAAATCTGCAAACGCTATTTCCTGGCAAGGAAGTGTCGCATTTACATTCATTTCAAGTGTATGTGAGGTATAAGTGACATTTCGCAATGAATATTATATCTTATCATGAAACAGAAATGAAATGCGATATTGCATTTTAAGAAGCATTAGAAATCTATTGCTTCGTTACGTAGACATCTGCGAACGCTATTTCCTAGGAACGAAGTGTCGCATTTACATTCATTTGCAGTGTACGCAAGGTATAAGTGACACTTCGCAATGAATATTATATCTTATGAAACACAGAAATGAGATGCGAAATCGCGATTTAAAAAGCACTAGAACTCTATTGCTACGATACGTAGACATCTGCTATCGCTATTTCCTAGCAAGGAAGTGTCGCCATTACATTCCTTTGAAGGAAATAGCAGGTATACATGACACTTCGCACTGAATATTAATACTTATCACGAAACATAGAAATGAAATGCGACATCTCGTTTTAAGAAGCATTAGAACTCTATTGCTTCGATACGTGGACATCCGCAAACGCCACTTCCTAGCAAGGAAGTGTCGCATTTACAATCATTTGAAAGAAATACGGGGTATATACGACACTCCGCAATGAATATTATATCTTATCGTGAATGATAGAAATGCGATGCGATATCTCGTTTAGAGAAGCCTTAGAACTCTGTTGCTTCGATACAGTTACATTCATTTGAAGTGTATGCGAGGTATACATAACATTGCACAATGAATATTATATCTTATCATAAAACATAGAAATAAGAAGCGATATCGCGTTTTAAGAAGCATTAGAAATCTGTTGCTACGATACGTAGACATATGCAGACCCCATTTCCTAGCAAGGAAGTGTCGCATTTACAATCATCTGAACTGAATACGAGGTATACTTAACACTCCACAATGAATATTGTATCATATCATGAAACCAAGAAATTAGGATCGATTTCGCGTTTTCCGAAGCATTAGAACTCCTTTGCTACGATACGTAGACATCTGCAGACGCTATTTCCTAGCAAGGAAGTGTCGCATTTACATTTTTTTGAAGTGAATACGTGGTATACATAACACTCCACAATGGATATTATATCTTATCACGGAACATAGAAATGAGATGCGATATCGCGATTTAGGAAGCATTAGAACTCTATTGCTTCGATACGTAGATATCTGCAGACGCTATTTCCTAGCAAGGAAGCGTCGCATTTACATTACTTTGAAGTGAATTCCAGGTATACATGACATTTCGCTATGAATATTATCTCTTATCATGAATCATATAAATGAGATGCGATATAGCGTTTTGAGAAGCATTAGAACTCTATTGCTACGATATGTAGACATCTGCAAACGTTATTTTCTAGCATGGAAGTGTCGCATTTACATTCCTTTAAAGTGAATACGAGGTACACATGACACTTCGCAATGAATATTATAGCTTATCGTGAAACAGAAGTGAGATGCGACATCTCGTTTTAAGAAGCATTAGAACTCTATTGCTTCGATACGGAGACATCTGCAAACGCTATTTCGTAGCAATTAAGTGTAGCATTTACATTCATTTGAAGTGTATGCGAGGTAGAAGTGACACTTCGCAATGATTATTTTATCTTACAATGAAACATAGAAGTGAGATGCGATATCGCGTTTTAAGAAGCATTAGAACTCCATTGCTACGATACGTAGACATCTGGAAACGCTTTTTCCTAGCAAGGAAGTGTCGCATTTACATTCTTTTGAAGTGAATTCGCGGTGTACATGACACTTCGCATTGAATATTATATCTTATCATGAAACATAGTCATGGGATGCGATATCGCGTTTCAAGAAGCATTAGAACACTATTTCTGCGATACATAGACATCTGCAAACGCTATTTCCTAGCAATGGAGCGTCGCATTTACATTCATTTGAAGTGTATGCGAGGTATAAGTGACACTTCGCAATGATTATTTTATCTTACCTTGAAACATAGAAATGAGATGCGATATTGCGTTTTACGAAACATAAGATCTCTATTGCTACGATACGTAGGCTTCTGCAAACGCTATTTCCTAGCATGGAAGTGTCGCATTTACATTCCTTTGAAGTGAATTCAAGGTATAAGTGACACTTCGCAATGATTATTTTATCTTACAATGAAACATAGAAGTAAGATGCGATATCGCGTTTTAAGAAGCATTAGAACTCTATTGCTACGATACGTAGACATCTGGAAACGCTTTTTCCTAGCAAGGAAGTGTCGCATTTACATTCATTTGAAGTGTGTGCGAGGTATACATGACATATCGCAATGAATATTATATCTTATCATGAAACATAGAAGTGAGATGCGATATCGCGTTTTGAGAAGCATTAGAACTCTAATGATACGATACGTAGACATCTGCAAACGCTATTTCCTAGCAAGGAAGTGTCGCATTTTCATTCATTTGAAGTGTATGCGAGGTATACATGACACATCGCAATGAATATTATATCTTATCGTGAAACATAGACATGAGATGCGATTACTCGCATTAGGAAGCATAGGAACTCTATTGTTTCTATACGTAGACATCTGGAAACGCTATTTCTTAGCAAGGAAGTGTCGCATTTACATTCTTTTGAAGTGAATACGAGGTATACATGACACTCCACAATGAGTATTATATCTAATCATTAGAAATCTATTGTTGCGATACGTAGACATCTGGAAACGCTATTTCTTAGCTACGGTGTGTCGCTATTACATTCTTTTGAAGTGAATACGAGGTATACATAACACTCCACGACGAATATTGTACCTTATCACGGAACATAGAAATGAAATGAGATATCGCGATTTAAGAAGCATTAGAACCCTATTGTTTCCATACTATGACATCTGCAAACGCTATTTCCTAGAAAGGAAGTATCGCATTTACATTCTTTTGAAGTGAACACGAGGTATACCTAAGACTCCACAATGAATATTATATCTTATCATGAAACATAGAAATGAGAAACGCTATGGCGTTTTAAGAAGCGGTAGAACTCTATTGCTACGATACGTAGACATCTGAAAACGCTATTTCCTAGCAAGGAAGTGTCGCATTTACATTCTTTTGAAGTGAATACGAGGTATACACAACACTCCACTATAAATATCACATCTTGTCATGAAACATAGAAATGAGATGCGGTATCCCGTTTAAAGTAGCATTAGAACTCTATTGCTACGATACGTAGACATCTGCAAACGCTATTTTCTAGCATGGAAGTGTCGCATTTACATTCCTTTGAAGTGAATACGAGGTATACATAACACTTCACAATGAATATTATATCTTATCATGAAACAGAAGTGAGATGCGATATCTTGTTTTAAGAAGCATTAGAACCCTATTCCTTCGACACGTAGACATCTGCAAACGCTATTTCCTAGCAAGGAAGTGTCGCATTTACATTCTTTTGAAGTGAATACAAGGTATACATGAAACTTCGCAATGAATATTATCTCTTATCATGAAACACAGAAGTGAGGTGCGATATCACGTTTTAAGCAGCATTAGAACACTATTGTTTCGATACGTACACATGTGGTAACACTATTTCCTAGCAGAGAAGTGTCGCATTTACATTCTTTTGAAGTGAATACGGTGTACACATGACACTTCGCAATGAATATTATATCTTATCATGAAACATAGAAATGAGATGCGATATCGCGTTTTAAGAATCATTAGAACACTGCTTCTGCGATACGTAGACATCTGCAAACGCTATTTCCTAGCGATGAAGTGTCGTATTTACATTCATTTGAAGTGTATGCGAGGTATACATAGCACTTTGCAATGGATATTATCTATTATCATGAAACATAGAAGTCAAATGCGGTATCACGTTTTAAGAAGCATTAGAACTCTTGCTACGATACGTAGACATCTGCAAACGCTATTTCCTGGCATGGAAGTGTCGCATTTACATTCAGCTGAAGTGTATGCGAGGTATACATGACACTTCGCAATGAATATTATATCTTACCATGAAACATAGAAATGAGATGCGGTATCGCGTTTTAAGAAGCATTAGAACTCTATAGCTTGAATACGTAGACATCTGGAAACGCTATATTCTAGCATGGAAGTGTCGCATTTACATTCTTTTGAAGTGAATACGAGGTATACATAACACTTCACAATGAATATTATATCTTATCATGAAACATAGAAGTGAGATGCGATATGGCGATTTAACAAGCATTATAACTCTATTGCTTCGATACGTAGACATCTGCGAACGCTATTTCCTAGCAAGGAAGTGTCGCACTTACATTCATTTGAAGTGTGGACGAGATATACATAACACTGCACAATGAATATTATATCTTATCGTGAAACGTAGAATTGAGGTGCGATAACGAGATTTAAGAAGCATTGGAACACTATTGCTTCGATGCGTAGACATCTGCAAACCCTACTTCCTAGCAAGGATGTGTCGCATTTACATTCTTTTGAAGTGAATACGAAGTATACATGGCACTACGCAATGAATATTATATCTTATCATGAAACATAGAAATGAGATGCGATATGGCGATTTATGATGCATTAGAACTCTATTGCTTCGATACGTAGACATCTGCAAACGCTATTTCCTAGCAAGGAAGTGTCGCATTTACATTCATTCGATGTGTATGCGAGGTATACATGACACTTCGCAATGAATATTCTATCTCATCACGAAACTTAGAAATGAGATGCGATTTCGCGTTTCTAAGAGCATTAGAACTCTATTGCTTCGATACGTAGACATCTGGAAACGTAATTTCCTAGAAAGGAAGTGTCGCACTTACATTCAATTGAAGTGCAGACGAGGAACACATAACACTTCGCAATGAATATTATATCTTATCATAAGACATAGAAATGAGATGCGATATTTCGTTTTGAGAAGCATTAGAACTCTATTGCTACGATGCGTAGACATCTGCAAACGCTATTTCCTAGCAAGGAAGTGTCGCATTTACGTTCATGTGAAGTGTGCACGAGGAATACATGACACTTCGCAATGAATATATCTTATCATGAAACATAGAAATGAAATGCGATATCGCGCTTTAAGATGCTAGAGAATTCTATTGCTTCGATACGTAGACATCTGGAAACGTAATTTCCTAGAAAGGAAGTGTCGCATTTACATTCAATTGAAGCGCAGACGAGGAACACATGACACTTCGCAATGAATATTATATCTTATCATAAGACATAGAAATGTGATGCGATATCACGTTTTAAGGTGCACTAGAACTCTATTGCTTCGATACGTAGACATCTGCAACGCTATTTCGCAGCAAGGAACTGTCGCATTTACACTCATTTGAAGTGTATGCGAGGTATACATGACAATTCGCAATGAATACTATATCTTATCATGATACATAGAAATGAGATGCAGTATCCCGTTTTAAGAAGCATTAGACCTCTATTCTTTCGATACGTAGACATGTGGAAACGCTATTTCATAGCAAAGAAGTGTCGCATTTACACTCTTATGAAGTGACTACGAAGTATACATGACACTTCGCAATGAATATTATATCTCAACATGATACATACGAATGAGATGCGATATTGCGTTTTAAGGAGCATTAGAACACTATTTCTGCGATACGTAGACATCTGCAAACGCTATTTCCTAGCAATGAAGTGTCGCATTTACATTCTTTTGAAGTGAATACAAGGTATACATGATACTTCGCAATGAATATTATATCTTATCATGAAACATAGAAACGAGATGCGACATCTCGTTTTCAGAAGCATTAGAACTCTATTGGTTCGATACGTAGACATCTGGAAACGCTATTTCCTAGCAAGGAAGCGTCGCATATACATTCTTTTGAAGCGAATACGAGGTATAAGTGACACATCACAATGATTATTTTATCTTACCATGAAACATATAAATGAATTGCGATATCGCGTTTTACGAAACATTAGAACTCTATTGCTACGATACGTAGGCATCTGCAAACGCTATTTCCTAGCAAGGAAGTCTCGCGTTGACATTCATATGAAGTGTATGCGAGGTATAAGTGGCACTTCGCAATGTGTATTATATCCTACCATGAAACATATAAATGTGATGCGATATCGCGTATTAAGAAGCATTAGAACTCTATTGCTTCGATACGGAGACATCTGCAAACACTTTTTCTAGCAAGGAAGTGTCGCATTTACATTCATTTGAAGTGAATACGAGCTATACATAACACTCCAGAATGAATATTATATCTTATCATGAAACATAGAAATGAGGAGCGATATCGCGTTTTAAGAAGCATTAGAAATCTATTTCTTCGATACGTAGATATCTGCAGACGCTATTTCCTAGCAAGGAAGTGTCGTATTTACATTCTTTTGAAGTGAATACGAGGTATACATAACACTCCACAATGAATATTATATCTTATCATGAAACGTAGAATTGATGTGCGATATCGCGATTTAAGAAGCATTGGAACACTATTGCTTCGATACGTAGACATCTGCCATCGCTATATCCTAGCAAGGAAGTGTCGCAGTTACATTCATTTGAAGTGTATGCGAGGTATACATAACACTGCACAATGAATATTATATCTTGACATGAAACATCGAAATTAGATGCGATGTCTAGATTTATGAAGCATTAGGACTCTATTGCTTCGATACGTAGACATCTGCAAACGCTACTTCCTAGCAAGGAAGCGTCGCATTTATATTCTTTTGAAGTGAATACGAGGTATACATGACACTTCGCAATGAATATTATATCTTATCATGAAACATAGAATTGAGATGCGATATCGCTTGTTAAGAAGCATTAGAACTCTATTGATACGATACGTAGATATCTGCGGACGCTATTTCCTAGCAAGGAAGTGTTGCACTTACATTCTTTTGAAGTGAATACGAGGTATACATAACACTCCACAAAGAATATTATATATTATCATGAAACATAAAAATGAGATGCGATATGGCGATTTAAGAAGCATTAGAACCCTATTGCTTCGACACGTAGACATCTGCTATCGCTATATCCTAGGAAGGAAGTGTCGTATTTACATTCATTTGAAGTGTATGTGAGGTATACATGTCACTTCGCAATGAATATTATATCTTATCATGAAATATAGAAATAAGATACGATATCGCGATTTAAGAAGCACTAGAACCCTATTGCTACAATACGTAGATATTTACAGACGCTATTTCCTGGCAAGGAAGTGTCGCATTTACATTCAGTTGAAGTGTATGCGAGGTATACATAACACTGCACAATGAATATTATATCAAATCATGAAACACAGAAATGAGATGCGATATCTCGTTTTAAGAAGCATTAGAACTTTATTGTTTCGATACGTAAACATCTGGAAACTCTATTCCCTGGAAATTAAGTGTTGCATTTACATTCATTTGAAGTGTAAACGAAGAATACATAACACTTCGCAATGAATATTATATCTTATCATGAGACATAGGAATGAGATGCGATATCGCGTTTTAAGATGCATTAGAACTATATTGCTTCGATACGTAAACATCTGGAAACGCTATTTCCTAGAAAGGAAGTGTCGCATTTACATTCATTTGAAGTGTAGACGAGGAATACATAACACTTCGCAATGAATATTATATCTTATCATGAGACATAGGAATGAGATGCGATATCGCGTTTTAAGATGCATTAGAACTATATTGCTTCGATACGTAGTCATCTGCAAACGCTATTTCCTAGCAAGTAAGTGTCGCATATACATTCATTTGAAGCGTATGCGAGGTATAAGTGACACTTCGCAATGAATATTATATCTCATCACGAAACTTAGAAATGAGATGCGATTTCGCGTTTCTAAGAGCATTAGAACTCTATTGCTTCGATACGTAGACATCTGGAAACGTAATTTCCTAGAAAGGAAGTGTCGCACTTACATTCAATTGAAGTGCAGACGAGGAACACATAACACTTCGCAATGAATATTATATCTTATCATAAGACATAGAAATGAGATGCGATATCTCGTTTTGAGAAGCATTAGAACTCTATTGCTACGATGCGTAGACATCTGCAAACGCTATTTCCTTGCAAGGAAGTGTCGCATTTACGTTCATGTGAAGTGTGCACGAGGAATACATGACACTTCGCAATGAATATATCTTATCATGAAACATAGAAATGAATTGCGATATCGCGCTTTAAGATGCTAGAGAATTCTATTGCTTCGATACGTAGACATCTGGAAACGTAATTACCTAGAAAGGAAGTGTCGCATTTACATTCAATTGAAGCGCAGACGAGGAACACATGACACTTCGCAATGAATATTATATCTTATCATAAGACATAGAAATGTGATGCGATATCACGTTTTAAGGTGCACTAGAACTCTATTGCTTCGATACGTAGACATCTGCAACGCTATTTCGCAGCAAGGAACTGTCGCATTTACACTCATTTGAAGTGTATGCGAGGTATACATGACAATTCGCAATGTATATTATATCTTAACATGAAACATAGTAATGAGATGCGTTATCTCACTATAAGATGCATTAGAAATCTATTGCTTCGATACGTAGACATCTGGAAACGCTATTTCCTTGCAAGGAAGTGTGCCATTTACACTCTCTTGAAGTGTAGACGAGGTATACATAACACTCCACAATGAACATTATAACTTATCACGAGACATAGAAATAAGATGCGATATCGCGATTTAAGAAGCATTGGAACTCTATTGCTACGATGCGTAGACAACTGAAAACGGTACTTCCTAGCAAGGAAGTATCGCACTTACATTCATTTGATGTGTATAAGAGGAAAACATAACACTTCGTAATGAATATCGTATCTTATCATGAAACATAGAAATGAGATGCGATATCCCGATTTAACAAGCGTTAGAAATCTATTGCTACGATACATAGACATCTGCAAACGCTATATCCTAGCAAGGAAGTGCCGCATTTGCATTCTTTTGACGTGAATACCAAGTATCCATGACACTTCGCAATGAATATTGTACCTTATCGTGAAACACAGAAATTAGATGCGATATCGCGTTTTAAGAAGCATTAGAACTCTATTGCTTCGATATGTAGACATCTGCAAACGCCAATTCCTCGCAAGGAAATACCGCATTTACATTCTTTTGAAGCGTATGCGAGAATACATAACACTTCGCAATGAATATTATATCTTATCATGAGACATAGAAACGAGATGCGATATCGCGTTTTAAGACGCATTAGAACTCTATTGCTTCGATACGTAAACATCTGGAAACGCTATTTCCTAGAAAGGAAGTGTCGCATTTACATTCATTTGAAGTGTAGACGAGGAATACATAACACTTCGCAATGAATATTATATCTTATCATGAGACATAGGAATGAGATGCGATATCGCGTTTTAAGATGCATTAGAACTATATTGCTTCGATACGTAGTCATCTGCAAACGCTATTTCCTAGCAAGTAAGTGTCGCATATACATTCATTTGAAGCGTATGCGAGGTATAAGTGACACTTCGCAATGAATATTATATCTCATCACGAAACTTAGAAATGAGATGCGATTTCGCGTTTCTAAGAGCATTAGAACTCTATTGCTTCGATACGTAGACATCTGGAAACGTAATTTCCTAGAAAGGAAGTGTCGCACTTACATTCAATTGAAGTGCAGACGAGGAACACATAACACTTCGCAATGAATATCATATCTTATCATGAAACATAGAAATGAGATGCGATATTTGGTATAAGAAGCATTAGAACTCTACTAATTCGATACGTAGACGTCTGCCAACGCTATTTCCTGGCAAGGAAGTGTCGCATTTACATTCATCTGAAGTGTAAACGAGGTATACGTGACACTTGGCAATGAATATTATTTCTTATCATGAAACATAGAAATGAGATGCGATATCGCGTTTGGGGAAGCATTAAAAATCTAATGCCACGATACGTAGACATCTGCAAACGCTATTTCCTAGCAAGGAAGTGTCGCATTTACATTCTTTTGAAGTGAATACGAGGTATTTATAATACTTCGCAATGAATATTATATCTTATCATGAAGCATAGAAATGAGATGCAATATCGCAATTTAAGAAGCATTAGAACTCTACTGCTTCGATACGTAGACGTCTGCAAACGCTACTTCCTAGCTAGGGAGTGTCGTATTTACATTCTCTTGAAATGAATACGAGGTAAACATAACACTGCACAATGGTTATTTTATCTTATCGTGAAACATAGAAATGAGATGCGATATCGCGTTTGGAGAAGCATTAGAACACTAATGCCACGATACGTAGACATCTGCAAACGCTACTTCCTAGCAAGGAAGTGTCGCATTTGCATTCTTTTGAAGTGAATGCGAGGTATACATGACACTTCGCTATGAATATTATATCTTATCATGAAACATTGAAATGAGATGCGATATCGCGATTTAAAAAGGATTAGAACCTTATTGCTACGATACATAGACATCTGCAAACGCTATTTGATGGCAAGGAAGTGTCGCATTTACATTCTTTTGAAGTGTATACGATGTATACATAACACTTCGCAATGAATATTATATCTTATCGTGAAGCATAGAAATGAGATGCGATATCGCGTTTGGAGAAGCATTAGAACTCTAATGCTACGATACGTAGACATCTGCAAACGCTATTTCCTAGCAAGGAGGTGTCGCATTTACATTCATTTGATGTGTATGCGAGATATACATGACACTACGCAATGAATATTATATCTTATCATGAAACATAGAAATGAAATGCGATATCGTGTCTTGAGAAGCATTAGAAATCTATGGCTTCGATACGTAGACATCTGCAAACGCTACTTCCTAGCAAGGAAGTGTCGTAATTACATTCTATTGAAAGGAATACAAGGTATACATGAGACTTCGCAATGAATATTATATCTTATCATGAAACATAGAAATGAGATGCGATATCGCTATTTAAGGAACATTAGGACTCTAGTTCCTCGATACGTAGATATCTGCAGACGCTACTTCCTAGCAAGGAAGTATCGGATTTACATTCTTTTGAAGTGAATACGAGGTATACATTACACTCCGCAATGAATATTATATCTTATAATGAAACATAGAAATGAGGTGCGATACCGCGTTTTAAGAAGAATTAGAAATCTATTTCTACGATACGTAGACATCTGCAGACGCTATTTCCTAGCAAGGAAGTGTCGCAAATACATTCTTTTGAAGTGTAGACGAGGTATACATAACACTGCGCAATGAATATTATATCTCATCACGAAACATAGAAATGTGATGCGATATCGCCTTTTTAGGAACATTAGAACACTATCGCTACGATACGTAGACATCTGCAAACGCTATTTCCAAGCAAGGAAGTGTCGCATTTACATTATTTTGAAGTGCATACGAGGTATACATAACACAGCATAAGGAATATTATATCTTATCATGAAACATAGAAATGAGATGCGATATCTCGTTTTGGAAAGCTTTAGAACTCTATTGCTAGGATGCGTAGACATCTGCAAACGCGGATTCCAAGCAAGGAAGTGTCGCATTTACATTCTTTTGAAGTGAATACGACGTATACATAACACTGCACAATGAATACATCTTATCATGAAACATAGAAACGAGAAGCGATATCGCGATTTAAGAAGCATTAGAACTCTATTGCTTCGATACGTAGACATCTACAAACACTACTTCCTAGCAAGGAAGTGTCGCATTTACATTCTTTTGAAGTGAATACGAGTTATACATGGCACTTCGCATTGAATATTATACCTTATCATGAAACATGGAAATGAGATGCGATGCGATATCATCATTTAAGACGTAGACATCTGCAGGCGCTATTTCCTAGCAAGGAAGTGTCGCACTTACATTCTTTTGAAGTGAATACGAGGTTAACATAACACTCTACAATGAATATTATATCTTATCATGAAACATTGAAATGAGATGCGATATCGCGTTCTAAGAAGCGTTAGAATTCTATTGCTTCGGTACGTAGACATCTGCAAACGCTATTTCGTAGCAAGGAAGTGTCGCATTTACATTCTTTTGAAGCGAATACGAGGTATACATAGCAATCCACAATGAATATTATATCTTATCACGAAATATAGAAATGTGTTGCGATATCCCGATTTAAGAAGCATTACAACTCTATTGTTTCGATACGTAGACATCTGGAAACGTTATTTCCTAGCAAGGATGTGTCGCATTTACATTCTTTTGAAGCGAATGCGAGGAATACATAGCACTCCACAATGAATATTATATCTTATAACGAAACATAGAAATGAGATGCGATATCGCGTTTTAAGAAGCGTTAGAATTCTATTGCTACGATACGTAGACATCTGCAGTCGCTATTTCCTAGCAAGGAAGTGTCGCATTTACATTCTTTTGAAGTGAATACGAGTTATACATGGCACTTCGCATTGAATATTATACCTTATCATGAAACATGGAAATGAGATGCGATATCGCGATTTAAGAAGCATTAGTACTCTATTGCTTCGATACGTAGACATCTACAAACACTACTTCCTAGCAAGGAAGTGTCGCATTTACATTCTTTTGAAGTGAATACGAGTTATACATGGCACTTCGCATTGAATATTATACCTTATCATGAAACATGGAAATGAGATGCGATGCGATATCATCATTTAAGACGTAGACATCTGCAGACGCTATTTCCTAGCAAGGAAGTGTCGCACTTACATTCTTTTGAAGTGAATACGAGGTTAACATAACACTCCACAATGAATGTTATATCTTATCATGAAACATAGAAATGAGATGCGATATCTCGTTTTAAGAAGCATTAGAACTATATTGCTTCGATACGTAGACATCTGCAAACGCTATATCCTAGGGAGGAAGTGTCGCATTTGCATTCATTTGAAGTGTATGCGAGGAATACATGACAATTTGCGATGTATATTATGTCTTATCATGAAATATACAAATGAGATGCGATATCGCGTTTTGAGAAGCATTAGAGCTCTATTGCTATGATACGTAGACATCTGCAGACGCTATTTCCTAGAAAGGAAGTGTCGCATTTACATTCTTTTGAAGTGAATACGAGGTATACATGACACTTCGCAATGAAGATTATATCCTGTCATGAAACATAGAAATGGGATGCGTCTCTCGCTTGAAGAAGCATTAGAAATCTATTGCTTCGATACGTTGACATCTGCAAACGCAATTTCCTAGCAAGGCAGTGTCGCACTTACATTCATTTGAAGTGTATGCGAGGTATACATGACACTTCGCAATGAATATTATATCTTATCATGAAACATAGAAATGAAATGCGATATCGCGATTTATGAACCATTAGGACTCTATTGCATTTATACGTAGACATCTGCAAACGCTATTTCCAAGCATGGAAGTATCGCATTTACATTCATTTGAAGTGTATGCGAGGTATAGGTGACACTTCGCAACGAATATTATATCTTATCATGAAACATAGAAATGAGATGCGATATCGCGTTGAATAATGTAATAGAACTCTATTGCATCGAACAGTATACATCTTATAATGCTATTCCTTTTTAAGGGAGAGTAGTGCTCACATTCTTTTGAAGTGTAGAAGAGATAAACATAACGCTTTGAGTTAAATATTACATCTTACATTAAACACTGAATTGAGATGCAACATCGCGATTCAATCTCTGTTTCGCTCTGGCATCGCTGTTTCAATCTCACCGACAAGCACTACTGTCTCACTCCCACTAATGAGTATATCTGCCTCGCTCGCACCAAAGACGAACACCCTTGTCTACCTCGCACGGGTGATTTCGTCTTGCTGAAAGGGACAGTCGAAGCCCATAACCTCAATGGGAACTATTCCAATTCAGGGAGACGACTTTAACAGAACCTGTGTTCTACTTTTGTGCGTATATATATATATATATATATATATATATATATATATATATATATATATATATATATATATATATATATATATATATATATATATATATATATATATATATATATATATATATATATATATATATATATATAGTATATATATATATATATATATATATATATATATATATACTATATCCGGACTAATGTATTCCTGCATATAAGAATTCATATATCGAAGTTACACACGTTAAGAATGCAAGACACGAACAACACACACGTAATTGTAAGTTCATGCTATACTACTTCATTATACTATTTCATAAGTTAAACGCGAAAGACGCGCCCCTAGTCCCACCGGGAGACGCGAGTCCCCACTCGCTGGGCCTCATGCTCCTCGCAACGATCCCTTAATCCCCCACTCGCTGGACCACATGCTTTCATGATTTTTCTAGTAAATATTTCAAATTGGTATAAATATTAATACATATTTTATATTTTAGTTAATTCAAAATACAATATCCCTTCAAGATACTCCATTACATCTAAAATCCTATCTAATTTCATATCATTTCATAATGTTTTAATTAAATATTTGAAATTGGTTTATATAATTACACTTATCATATATTTTAGTTACTTAAAAATAGATCATTCAATTCGCTTTTTCTCCATCGAGGCTTGCAAATCCCTCTTCGTTATTCTTATAATTCATACTTTAGAAGGTATGTAGTACGTATTGATTGTCCGACGCTGAAAATACCTCAAACACTTCTGCTTTTCGCAGCTTAGCGTACATGCAATCTCCTATCAACATTGTGTCTATATTTTATTTGCTTCGGTTCTTATACTGTGTATAGTCTTCTTTAGGATTCGTCGCGATTAGATCGTTTCTTAGAGCCATTTTGATGATCTTTTCCACTCTATGGTTGTTCTTCTTACCATCCCAGATTACCGATTTTTCGATCCTGCTTCGCTGCAGATGATACATTTCGGTTTATTCGCAATGTAACCGATCATCGTATAGATAGGGGATCCGCATCTTCTGCAGATTCCCTTATTATCTTTGAATTCTTCGCAATTTCTGCCGATATGTCACAGTTTATGGTATTTGAAGCATCTCTCTATTTTCGGTAGTACTTTGTAGGGACAAGGTGTTAATGCTATTCTGAGTCGTTTGACCTTCTCCAGCTCTTTACTGTATTCCTGTACAAATTCAACTAACGCGACTCCGTTCCTCTCCACGTCTGCTTTAACAACTTGACCATTCTTTCGATTATTTTCAGTCTTCATTTTATGTACTCCTTCATTTCTTCTCTAGTCACCTAACGGGTATATGTCCCTTAGTTGGAGCATGATACTCGCACTCGTATGTGATTCTTCGAATTCTTTTTCCAGAGTTCCTTTCTTCTCCTTTATTTTGTTCTCTATACCTGTTTTCTTGTTAAGTTCCAGGATTATATCTCCCGCTCTCGATTTTCTTGCGTCATCTTTTCCTATTTCTCTCGTTTCTTCTGCTTTTCCTCATCCCATTGTTTGTCCCCGAATGCTTACTGCTTCTCTAATTGTTTCATTTTTTTCTGTACCGTTCGCAACTAGTTCGATCTCAGTTTTTTTTTATATGCCTGATGTTTCCCATTAATGATTTCTAATATGTCATTAACTTCGTCGTATCCTCGCTCATAATATCTATCATTACGTCTGATGTGTGGCTGCCTATTCTTCTATTTGATAGTGAGGACGTTATTCTCATCAGTAGCTTTTCCATTATCCTGGTCTTTCTTTTTGGTTCCCTTACATCGGCTTTCTTTTTCTCCTTTATATATGCATTTCGTATCCATTTCTATTTTCCTATCCTTTTGTGTTATTGACTGGGGGCTACGAACCGCCTGCTCAATCTTTAATCTTCTGCCTTTACCCGATGGGGCTGATTCCATATCCCGAGCCAGCCTCACCTTTCAGCAGTATATGCACAGCAGCCTCACTCACTTCGGCAGTGGGGACTCGGGGGTAGGGGGGGCTGCAGGCCCTCCACCATCCTACTGCCTGCCCTGATACGGGCGAGGGACTCCCAGGACCACTTGAACTACAACTAGCATCTATCTTATACTATAGCCGATTCGTAGTTATGCGTTTTCCATTAAGCTGGCCGGAATCAGTGATATTGATTCGTCCAGTCTAAAGTATTATTTTCTTTTTAAGTTTCTCGATTTTCTTATTTTCTCTCACGATATCGTCTATTTCGTTGTACCTTGCCCGGACGGTATGGTATATAATCTGTTGTTCGATATTTGTAGGATTTCTTCTTAATAAATGCAATGCTTCCACAGATTTTCTTTTCCTTTCTCTTTAGTTACGTTGTTGTTATTTTATCCTCTCGATCATCCACATTTCCTCTCTGCACCATCGCGGAACCGGCGTTATACGATTACATCATGATGGCGCCCCGGTCTCGCTACCCCGAGATCGAATGTTCTCCCTTGCATCCGTTGATTTGTATATGTGACATATTGGAGAATATTTCCTCTTATCCTTTGTATTTTTCGAATTACGTTTTAATTACATATATATTAGATATGCGTCAAAATATCGGACTTCCGTACGATTTTTTAGTAAAGTCTTATTCCTTTCCGACTGTTCGTTTTCATTTCACGATAGGCGCTCCTGTATTCGATGCAGACCCGCTCCGATTGAACCAGCCGATTATTATATTATATTACGTGAATAAACGTTCAATCGGAGCAGATTTCTGCCACACCGTAACTGTGGAAGGCTTACTGCATAGCCTCATCCCTGTGAAAGTTGCGGAAGTTGCTTCCACCCCGAGATGGAAGTGTGCTTATGTTAGATTTAGTTAGGTTACGCTAGGTTATGTTAGGTTGGGTTATGTTTGGGAATGTTTGTAGGTTGCTCAGTTATGTTGGGTTAGATTTAAAAAAGCGTAGGTTTGATTTGTTTATGTTTACGAAAGGTAATGCTAGATTGTGTTAGGTTGGGTTAGATTTGAGCGAAGGCAGGTTAAGTCAGATTAGGTGTAACTGAGATTAGGTTGGTTTGAATTAAGTTTGGTGCATGTTAGATTATGTTAAGCCAAGTAAGAGATGGATTACCGATAGCTTGACAATGCCATTCGTCGATAGTTCTTGAATTCCTGGCTATTGGCAATACCAGCCGTCATTATGTCATAATTTATCGACCACAGGCATCATCTACTATCGTTATATCGTAAGCTACCGACCGCAGCCAACACCAGTCGTTCATAAGTCTTGAGTTACCTACTATTGGCTGCACCAGCTGTATGTGAAAGCATGCGCTATCGGTTGTTGGTAACACCAGTCGTATATAATTTATGGATTATTAAGCACAAGCAGCACTACCCGTCGGTCGATTGTGAATAACCGACCACCAGCAGCACCATCCATCGGTAACTTATAAGTTATTCTTAATGGGAACATTCAACCGTAGGCATGTATTGACTCGTTTCGCCATGTCTTCAATCTGTGCTGAAACAGAATTGCGAACAGCTTGAGCAGTTTTCACAGAGATGACTCCACCGGTCTGACAACAACGAACGCCACATATAGGTTCTCACAAAACCATTTGCCACACAACTCAGTGCTGAAAGGGTTAATGCTGTTAGCGCTATTTCTTTAACCAGGCATAGAATCCATTGGTATGAAAAATTATGATCTTGTGAATAATATTAAGGTATGCTTACCATATTCAATGAAAGGCACAGATCCTCATATAGTAAATATCAGCCCATCACTAAGTGTAAAAATTAAACGAATATGGTTTCAAACTCGTGTCGATTATATAATATCCAAGTTTGGAATGTTAATGTGTGCTCTTGGAAGGACCGATGAATGATGGTATTGCTGTGAATGCACTCTTGTCAAAGACTGCAGTAACTTATATATATTTCTAATTTCATTTTTAAGAAAAATAATTCTCTCAATTTAAGATTGCCTTACGCACGTGTTGTTTCAGGTATACGCATGGCTGCGATAGAGATGTTAGTTGGTTCAGAATCACAAAATTATAGTGGGAAGCTGGAAATAATGGGTGATGCAATGTACGCATTTATTTTGCAAAGACAGTAAATCTGTTACTAATCAGTCTTTAATCGATGAGGCAATATTAAAAAACTGAAGGGATGTCTGATTTTACCCACTCTGCGGGTAATACAGGTGTGAATAATTAACTAAAGGTTTACAATTAATACATGAATGTATAATTTATATTTTAGTAAACAAATCAATTTATTTTACAGAATAAAAATATTATTGATAAGATAAATTGTTGCCAGATTCTTTCCTAGAGGAGAATTTGGAACATATAGATTTGGATAATTATGTATAACAATTGAAAAGAACGAACAAATTATACAGATAAGTCAGAGGAAAAGATCATGCAAATATTAATTGTCATCTAAACTAATTTAAACAGCCAGTTCGTTAACAAAACTGTAAGCTCAAATACTATATTGTTCATTATGTTAAAAAAAAATGTATTAGACCTCGTACATTACAGCACATCATAGATCAGTCTGATTAATTGCCCAAGCAACCATAATTCAAGAGTTAATTAACATCATATTTGCAAAAATTTACAATATGAAAATTTCGTAAATTTTAATAGTGACGAAGCTGGTACACGGTTTTTGGATCTTAAAAATGGTAAAAACCTAGTCAAACACTAGGTACAACATTAACAATGGATTCTCAAAATTTTCTCGCAATGCTTTCTCATAAAAGAAATATATTTCTTATGTTCAAATTAATTAGAAATGCAAAATAATTTTACTAATAACATAATATTATATATCTTTCGGAGAATTAAAACTTGCATCGACAATGGGAAAGTTGAAAATTAGCGGTGATCTACGAAATGCAATGAAATTAGAGAAATTAATGGTCAATTTAAAGTCGAAACTTACTTTGAAAAATGAAATACCGTCTTCTTAGAAAGAACCGACATATTAACTATGTAAGGAAAAATTATTCCTACTTCTAAAAATTTTGTTACTTTTTGTAAAATTTTAATATGATAATATAAAATATTAAAAATATTGAAAAAACTAAAGTAAAATATATTTTTATATATTATTGTAATATATTTTGTAACGCTAAATGATAAAAATTAAATACATTACGTTTGAATATATTTATTTATTATATTATTATTATGTTATTTATTATATTATGTTACTCACATTTAATATTTTCTTTGGAAACAATGAGCAAAGATATAACGTACTTTCTTATTACAGTCCTAGCTGCTTCACAAGTTCTGAAAATGACAAAATAGACCAACGCCAGCAAAAAGTATAATGTTTCATAATTATTTTATAGTTGAAAGATTATCAAGCTTTATGCCTGGATGGATGCTTATATATATAACTGCCAAAATGAAATGAGATCGCAAAGTGATATCTACACACCTGTGTGCTGCAATTTTGACACATTAAAATTTCTGATAAAAGCATATAAATGTTTATAATCTAATTATCAATTACAAACGGAATTCTACAATTTATCCACGTAATAGTCCTTTCTTTTTGTACGCATCCTCCAATACATACACAATATCTTTAGAAGTACCACCTAATAGGTTTCATAGTTTCGATTCTAGTAAATAGAGTAAAATGGCATAAGAATTTCTGCTGAATATCAAGGGGATGTGAAGCTACTATTGTACTGCATACAGAATTTTTCACTGGAATAATTATTCTTCCAATGTGTCAACTCCAGATTTGTTTGAATTGTTCTGGTTTAGAAAACTAAAACTGAATGACATATCCCTTTACACTGCACGGCGGTAACCACAAAACTTAACAGATCCAAGGTTCCTTTATCTCAGACTAAGGCCTGCTTTCTTTGTGCCCAATCTTCTTTACATTGCGTTACATTCTTAAGACTGTTCGTAAGTTACAAAGAACAGAAACGCTACATGGATTATAAAAGTGTAATATTTCAATTCATATAATCGTCAACATTTTAAATCCGTTTACGTTGCTTTGCTTGTTGTATACGTTTATCAGCTGGCGCTGAACCAACTGCTACTGCCACCATCCCTTTCTAAAACTTGGAAAATCCACCAGATCTAATGAAACCTTGCTTAGATTGCAAATGTGTTTTCCACATTATTCACAGTAATAGTTTCTTGCTACTGGATAGCGTTCCCAAATCTCTACGTATCGAAGCAATAGAGTTCTAATGCTTCATTAAACGCCATATCGCATTTCATATCAACAGATCGAAGTGTGTTAATAGATTTTAATGCTATATACATCTCATTATACTTATCTGCATCTACACTTCAGTAGAATGCCATTTTTAAATTTCCATGCATGTGGACAGTGTTTCCAGATGCCAACGTGACGAAGCAATAGACTTCTAATACTTCATTCATCACGAAAATGGAAATAGAATAAAATAAGGACTCCACTATGTTAGATGTGAATGAGTTGGATGCACTGAGCTGGGAGCTCGTATACCTGAGGTACAACTGTTCTGTTCGTGTCGGAGATCGAAACTCCTTAGAGTCAATTGCTCTGTTCGAATCGGTGAATGAGACTGAGACTGGATCGGCGCGTCCGCAACCTCCTCGGGTCGCGCGGCACACGAGTCGCTGGGCCCCAGAGTGGGGATAGCGTGTGGACCGATGAGCGGAGTACGGATACGTAACCATTGGAGATTCGAGTCCGTAGCCGTCATAGATCTCTTCGCCCTCGCAACGTGCGATGGAATCCTCCCTCTGGTGTATGTGGCGTCGCCACCTCGTTCTGTGGCAGCGAGTAGGTGGGTTGCCCGCATACAGTGGATCCGGATGCTGTAGGAGATGCAGATGCCGATCTGGGGACGCCAAGGACGGTGGTAAGCGTCTGGGCATAGCAGGCGGTACGTCTGACGCCACAGTTCACATTCTCTTGCTTTTGCAGTGTTGAAGATATAAACATAAAGCATTGCATTGAATTTTCCATCTTATCATGAAACATTGAAATAAAATGCGACATCGCGTCGATGGAAGTATTAGAACTAGTAGTGTAACACCTCTGCATTGACACGCAGAAATTATGGGGCGCCATCTCTTTGCATGGGACTGTATAATACATATTCTTTTGAACGGTAAAAGCAGATAAGCATAAGCTACAGATAGAAAATTGCATCTTACTTTTTTTGATACGTTGAAGTGAGATGCGATCGTGGAATATTCTGGATTGCGAGCGAGACCGAGAGTGCGGAATAGATGAGGTTTTCATATGAATATTTTAAAACGATGAAGCAGTTGTTCATTAGTATTCTTTCGAGTTATATCACCGTTGAGAAGAACTATATAATGATTTACAAAACCTTGTAGTTGTCTATAGTTAATAAGTTTTCTACAGTTTTTGGGCTCAGGAGTGGTAATTATCAAGAAGACATTCAAGAATTAAATTGGATACGTTCTAAAGATTGGAATATTATCGAGTATTTGAAAACAGAACGTTGGAGAAAGTTACTTGACGGTCTAGAACGTTCGAGAAGTTATTCATGCGACCCGAGTGCAGTTTTGAGAGATATTGCGAGGATGAAAAATAAACTTTCATGTAGAGACAATTCGAGTTTATACGCAAGTGTCGAGTATAAATTTTCACCATCAAAGGTTAGAGTAAAATCACAGTTACTGCGCTAAAAAAGATATTAATGGAACATAAACTATCAACTGCTAGTTCGAAAGCTAAATTAATTGGATATTGACTAGATTATTGATTAGATGGATATTGACGCAGACGGAACGAGGATAGATGGCAAGCAGAAAGAAGTTCGTGAAGATAATGAAGGGTAGTGTGCTAATATATCATCAAACGTGCAGTCAGCAATGAATCTACAGCAACGAGAAACTGATTTTTTTTAAGGAAAAAGAATTAGCAGAAGGTGAGCTGGCCATGCTGCGTCTTGAGTTAGATGCAATACGAAGGACAATTCATTTAATTACAGGTTGAGCAAAATTTGGAAAATGAGCAACGACGATCGACGCGTAATTTTGGAAGCGTACAATATGATGTCGTTAGTGGCGGTGACAATCTCTTGGCATTGAATAATGGCAATGAATGCAATGTTTTATCTCAATTCTGTTAGCCGCGAACGAATATTTCGGCAGTTGCAAATTTAATTTTTAAATTTGTTGGAAAATCTTGTGATAGTGAAATTTGGAAGAAGTAGATCAAATTATTGAAGACGATATATAAATTGGAAGATGACGTTGCATAATTACCTATGGGTTTGCGACTGAAGGGAAAAGCACTTCAATCGTTTCATTCTAAACGAGGATATATAACTATGCCATTCAACCGACTGCTGGAACAATTAAGAGTTACGTTTTATCATCCACAAAGCAAAATTGAAATAAGGAAGAAATTTGAAGTATGATTATAGAAGAGGAACCAGACATTTCATGAATATTTGCACGAGAAGATCATTCTCGGAAATTGAGTACCAACTAACGACGATGAAATACTTGAATATCTGATTGACGGCATCCCCGATTAAATGCTCCGGAACCAGGCGCGTATTCAACAGTTTACAACAACCGATCAACTTTCGAAAGCGTTTGAAAACGTAATTCTTCGAGATCAAGGTTTATCGAGTGTGCTAATGTCAACAAAATCTGAGAAGTGTGAAGACAGTTTCGTTAGAAATGAACGAAAAGAGGTAGTCAGTGTTGGTAAGATGAAGGCGTTCACCGGTAATATTGTACGATGTTATATTTGTGGTGGGCACGATCATATTAGCGTGAATTGTCCAACGAATGATTGCGGTGTAAAATGTTTTATATGTCAAGAACCTGGACATATTGCGTCGAAATGTCCCAAGAAATTTAAAACGAGTGAAGAGAGTTGCGCGACATTAGGTGTATCGTACCGAAAGTATCTCAAAAATGATTTACTTAACGGATACGAGATCGAAGCATTAATGGATTCAGGAAGTGATTTTAGTTTAATTCACACCGACGAGTTTATTAAGTTCGGTTCTCCGCAATTACGACACGATGAATTACATTTCGATGGTATAGGTTCAAAGAATGATACAACATTTGGTGAATTTCGAGCAGAAATTACCGCAGATGGGCACTCATATCCGATTTGTATACATGTAATCTCTCATACTATTGTTCGACACAAGTTGCTGATAGCAACGAATTTCTTAAATGTAACTGATGTTAGCACTAGAGGTTGTAAAGTAAACTTTCGTCCATTACCGAAAGTAACGCGCGAAATTGTTGAAAGAGAAAATATTGTACCGGAAATATTTAAAATAGATGTAACGAGTGACGTGTTAGATGTAAATCAAGTTGGTGTGTCTCATGTATTAGTTCCTAATTAGCGAGTGGCGATAGAATATCTTGTTAGCAATTACAAGTCGAGTAAAACCTTTGAACCTTAAATTGCAATGAAATTAATATTGAAAGGCGAAGAGTCTGTATATCAATCGGCGAGACGATTGCTATCGCCGCAAAAAAGAGATTGTTAATGTGTAGATAGAACAGAGGATTGCGACAAATTAATATCGACAAATTAATAAGAAGATTATTAAATATAGATATCCGTTACAACTGATTGAAGATCAATTAGATCTGTTACAAGTCGCGTGCATTTTCAATACTCTTGACTTGAAAAACGGTTTCTTTCACGTGCGACAGGATAAATCAAGTCGAAAATATACAGCAATTGTTGTACCAGATGGTCATTATGAATTCTTACGAGTCCCTTTTGGTTTATGTAATTCTCCAGCAGTTTTTCAAAGATTTATAAATACCATATTTAGAGATCTTATTCGTGAGGAAATTGTTTTAGCATACATGAATGATTTGATTGTTTCATCAAATGATACTGAACGTGGGATCAAATTCTTGAAAGGGTTTTAATTGTAGCGTGCGGAGCCGGTTTAATATTCAGTTGAGAAGAAAGTTGTTTCGGGTAAACTTCTGTCGAGTTCCTCGGGCATATAATAAACAATGGTTGTTTTCGCCCCTCACTGAAACTGATGCAGTCAGACGATTTATAGAGTCGAAAAATGTTAAACACGTACAAAGTTTACTTGGACTCATCGGGTATTTTCGTAAATTTATCCGTGAATACCCTGTAATTGCGCGACCTTTGCCTAACCTTCTGCAAGCGAATGCTAAATTCTGCTCTGGAGCGACTTAAATGGAAGCATTCATACGACTTATACCTTTATTGAGTGAGAAACCAATGTTGAATTTGGTTCAAGTAGAAGTAGAGATGGAGTTGCATACAGATGCTTCTGCGTTAGGGTACGGAGCGATTTTATTTCAAAGAAATAACGAAGATAAATCTTTTCACCCTGTATATTATTTTCTAGTGGTAAGACAACTCCTACTGCATCTAAATACAGTAGCTATGAGTTCGAAGTTTCAGCAATGGTAAAAGCGTTGAAGAAATTAGGACTTCATTTATTAGGAATTTCGTTTGTTATTGTTTTTGATTGCCGAGCTATTACTCTTACAATAAATAAGAAAGATCTTTGTTCATCCAGAGAAGCACATGATTCAGGTTGATGCGCTTAGTAGAAAACCTCCTCCTACGAATTTCTTAATCGATGAATCTGATGCAAGTCTTACGGATCGTTTGCGGGAGGCACAGAAAAAAGATGAGACTGTAATGAAACTTCGAGATTTAGTACTTCAAAACAAAACGAATGATTATGTTCTGCGGGAAAATTTACTGTACAGAGAGTCTGCAGGTGGTATTCAACTAGTAGTACCATGTCGGATGCAGATATAAGAAATAGGGCGAGCTCATGAGTGAACATTTTTCTGTGGTCAAGACTGAAGCTATCGTACGTAAAGATTATTGGATTCCAAATCTTCGGCAGCAAGTTGAAAAGGTGGTAAGAAAATGTGTTGCATGCATTTTAACCGAAAGATGCAGGGGTCGCAGGAGTATCATTTAAATCCGATTGAAAATGGGAGTATTCCTTTTGATACATTTCATATCGATCATCTTAGACCGTTACCATCAACAAATAAATCGTATCAGTACATATTTGAAGTGGTAAATGCTTTTACAAAATTTATGTGACTTTATGCTACAAAATCTACTACTACAGATGAAGTTTTGACACGCTTGAAGAAGCAAGCGACTGTTTTCTGTAATCTGCGTCGAATAATTTCTGATAGGGGAACGGCTTTCACAGCAAAGGATTTCAAGCAATATTCTCGAGAAGAAAATATAGAACATGATTCAACTACAACTGGAAATCCTAGAGCTAATGGTCAAGTTGAACGTCGTAATAGAACATTCATACTGTTGTCAGCAAAATTAGCTACACCTAAGCACTGTGAATGATGTAAGTATTTAGAAGTAGATCAACAATGTTTGAAATCAACAATACATCGAAGTATTGGTACGTCACCGTTTCATCTTCTCTTTGGGACACATGTTCGACTTAAAGGTTATCTTGACATCCGAGACATACTTGAAAAGGAATGGATCGCACCTTTTCAAGATAAACGGGATGAAGTACGACTTCAAGCAAGTAAAAATATATCCAGGATCCAATAAGAGAATAGGCGAACTTTTAACAAAAGTAGACGAAAAGCTAGAATTTATCGTGAAGGAGATCTAGTAGGAATTAAACGTATGCAACAGAGTCCTGGTCTAAATATACCTCATAAATATTTTGAACCGTATGATGTTGCACGAGTTTTACGCAATCAACGATTTGTAGTTTGAAAGGTATGGCAAGGAGAAGGACCCCTATAAACATCGACGTCAGCAGATTCTATGAAATTGTGGATCGAAGAAATCTATGATATTTATCTGAAATCGAAGACGACATGAATGAAGACATTCGGAACGATTATTCATGCAGGACGGCCGAGTGAAGAATAACGAAATTCTCTTAATTTAAAAGCTAATCAATAATTCAAGTTTTAAATATTAGGTGCGTGGAATATTAAAGAATGTGAGCGAGAGCGAATGTGCGGAATAAATGATATTTCGTGTGTATGTTTTAAAACGATGAAGCAGTTGTTTATTAGCAATCCTTGGAGTAATATATCAGTTGAAAGGAACTATTTAATGATTTACAAAACCTTGTAATTGTCTTTAATTAATGAGTTTCCTACAATATGCATAGGAGATTACAGGTTACTTAATTCGATACGTACAAATAAAATGCACAGTCGCATTGCATGGAGCATTAGAACTCCATTGTTTTTACAAGTAAACACTGTGAAACGCCACCCTGTTGCATGGAAATGTAGAATTCACAACCTTCTGAAGTGTAGAAGCAGATAAGCATAGTGCTATGCATGAAAGATTACACCAACCTTACTTTGATACGTTGAAATGAGATGCGCTAATGCATTGCATGGTGCACTCCAGATCTACTTCTTTGACACGCAGACACTATGAAGCGCCATCCTGCTGGATGGAAATGTAGCATTCACAATCTGCTGATGTGTTGAAGCAGATGAACATAATGCTATTCATAGAAGATTACAGCTAACATACTTTGAAACGCTAAACAAGATAAGCCATTGCAATGCATGCATCATTAGTACAGTAGTACTGACGCGCAGACAATGTGAAGCACCATCCCGTTGCATGAAACTATAGAACTCACATTATTGAAGATTGTAGAAGCAGATAAGTACATTGAAACGTTGATATGAGATGCGACATCGCATTGCATGGAGCATTAAGACTCTCCTCATTTGACACGCAGACACTGTGAAGCGCCATTCCGTTGCATCGAATCGTAGAATTCACTTTCTTTTAAAGTGTAAAAGCAGATGAGCATAATTCTATGCATGGAGGATTGCAGTTTACTTTGATTGAAACGTTGGAATGAGATTTGCCCCAGTATTGAATGGGGTATTAGAACTTCGTTGCTTTGACACGTAGACATTATGAAGCTCCTTCCTGTTGCATGGAACTGTAGAACTTACACTCTTTTAGAGTAGAAGCAGCCGGCATAATGCCATGCATAGTAGATTACAGATTACTTACTTCTATACGTTGAAATGAGATGCGCTATCGCATGGCATGTGGCATTAAAACCCTACTTCTTTGATACGCAGACACTATGCAGACGGACCCCGTTGCATTGAACTATAGAATTCACATTCTTGTGAAGTGTACACGCAGACAAGTATAATGCTATTCACAGAAGGTTACAGCTTACAAGGTTTGTAATGTTGAAACGGAATGGCCCATTGCATGGCATGTAGCATTAGAGCTCTATTGTTACGACACGCAGACAATGCGATGCGTAATCCTGTTTCAAGAAACTGCAGAATTCACATATCTTTGAAGTGTAAAAGCTGACAAGCGTAATCCTATGCATAGAATGTTTCAGCTTACTTACTTGGAAACATTGATGTGAGATTCGCCACTGCATGTCATGGAGCATTAGGATCCTGTTGTTCCAACAGGCAGACTGTACGAAGGGCTATCTTGTTGCATGGACATATAGAATTAACGTTCTTTTGAAGTGTAGTGGCAGATAATTATAATGCTATACATAACAGCTTACTGCTGTTGCATTATTTCAAATGTCAACGGAGAAACAAAAATGAATCTTGAGTTAGGAAATAGAATCCAGTATATAAACTGTGAAATAGTTCTGTCGGTTCGAGTAGAGTTCACGACTGTTTATACCTAGTGGCCTGAAAGGAAAACACGTGCAGACTTTGCGTCGTCTATTTCTTTAGGAGGGAGAATGCTATATTTCCTATGCGGTGTTCTCACAATTATTAGAGCGTTTAAAACGTAAAGACGTACCTTCAAACCTTAAGAATAAAGTTACAGACTATAAAGAACTTTGGACAGCTTTTCATTTATATTTACCTATAATTCAATAGGTTATGGGCACAGTTTACGTATTTTAATAGTATTGACACTTTAGTAGATATTCTTTTTAGTGATAACTTTTGTGTACGTGATTATGTGATTATAAGTGTAATATCAGAAGTATATATAAGTGTTTAAACTATTAAAGGAACATTGTTAGCGAATATAAACCTTTCCTTATGAAAAAAAAGAGAAATATGGAAAGTACGAAAACCAAGAGGAACATTAAACAATTTGATGGTGATCGCTACAGTATGTTGCAATTAAGAATTGGTGCACTGTTAAGCGAATTGGATAATTATTGATGAACCCATTCCAGTAAAAATAACTGAAAATTGGAGGAGAGCAGAGAGGATGCTGAATATTTAGCAGATTCCATTTTGAGCTTCGCAAATAATGCGAAAACTGCTGCTGAAGTTTTGCAGAAATTGGATGGCATATATGAAAGGGATAATTTAGCAACGCAATTGGCTGTTAGAAAAAAACTATTAAGTTTAAAACTACAGGGAGAGCAGCCCTTGATCAAACATTTTACACCACTCAACGACATAATCACGGAACTTTTAGTAGCGTATGTAAAATTAGAAGAAACGGATAAAGCTTTTCATTTACTACTAATCCTTCCAACGTGCTATGGCGAGTAATTACGGCAATAGAACATTTCCCGAGGACAATCTAACATTAGCATTTGTAGAAACTGGTTTATTGGTCCATGAAGTAAAATTACGAACAGGCTGCTCGACAAGCGCGAAAGTATTACATACTGAGAAGATACATACAGATAGAGATAATTTAAATGGCCAAAGAAACGATAAATATAAAATGCCATGATAGTGGGCGAAAGGGCATAAAATAAAAGAATGTTGCTATTATAAAAGAACGGTCCAGCACGCGGAAAAGAAAAAGGTGATCGCCCAAGCAGCTCAAGTAACAGAAGAATTGGATATTGCAAAGATTTGGTCATCCTCGTTTGCCTTTAAGACGGGGTACAATGAAAATGGGGAAGACGATAAAAACAAATTAAAGTTTCTGTTGGATTCCGGAGCGTTGGATCACATTGTCAAATGTGATAATGTCTTTTCGACATTCGAGAGTCTACCCTTGAAGATTTCGGTGGCAGAAAGGTGCTGTCCGATAGAGGGATGCAAGAAGCAGGAATGGACATCGTATTTGTAACAGATGGAAACAGTCAGATGAAAACTGGTCAGAAAATAATCAAAGGTAAGGAATAAAATAGCTTATCTATTACTGATTTTCAAATGAAAAATGGTGAGAAGTTGATTAATCACCAGATTCATAGTGCAATAAATAATGACTATGAACTGTCGCATCAGCATTTGGGCCACATTGGAAGATCAAAATTCGTAGAATTGAAGAATAAAAAAAATGATCAATGATGTAAATCATATTGAAATGATAGTGCCGAATGATAATTTATGTGAGGCTTGCATTAAAGGTAAGCAAGCACGGTTATCATTCGAAAAGGTAAAGAATATGGAGCATGTAAAGCGACCATTGTTTATTATTTTGTGGCGGCACTCGCCACTAGAGGGACAGTACCGTTTACACTTTCCTGCAAGTACTCGATGACCCATCCTTTCCAATATATAGAAGTTCTGAACTGTCCCTAATATCCCAGCGTCTAAGGAAGGGCCTGCTAGGTAGCCTTACTGATGAGTCCACTAGCAGGCCCGGGATGAAACGTTCTTCCCCTCTCTTTTCCTTCCTGCTTTCTTCCTCCATCTTTACAGCAAACCGAAGCAGCTCAGCTGCTTCAATTTATTCAGATGTATCTTGTTTTATTATTCTTACAACTATTAACGGAAAGAATTATTTTCTCCTGTTTGTGGACGAATATACACTTTACCGTGTAGCATACCTGATTACATATAAATCAGCAGTATTTTCTGCACTTAAAGATTTTGCAACTGGATGCGAGGCTCATTTTAATTTAAAAGTTGTTTAGTTGTATAGCGATAATGGCAGAGAATATCTGTCAAATGAGATGAAAGGTTATTGTGTAGAAAAGGGTACTAGTTACCATCTAACAGTTCCGCGAACTCCCAAATTGGTGTTTCTGAGAGAATGGTCAGAAGCGTTACAGAAAAGGTACGCACGATGATAAGTGGTGCCAGTTTAAATAAACTGTTTCGGGTGGAAGGAGCTTCAACTGTGACGTATTTAATAAACTTAAGCCCGACAAAGGCTTTAAAGTAAAGTAAAACGCCATTTGAAATGTGGCTTGATAAAAAGCCTAAAGTAAAGTATTTACGAATTTTCGGTTCCACAGCTTATATTCATGATAAGACTCTAAAAACCATGTTTGATGAAAAATCTTGAAAAAGCAATAGAAATCATGGCCAATAGATAATATTATGCCTAATGATTGTGATTTCTACTGTTTCATGCAACGGGATGGCGCTGTACAGAGTCTGCTTGTGAAAAGGGAAGAGGTCTAGTACTTCATGCAATTCAGAGGCGCATCTCATTGCAAATTTTCAAATTAAGTGAGCTAAAACTTCTAAACAAAGCAATATGCTTATTTGCTTCTACATTTCCAAAGATTGTGAATTATACATTTCCATGGAATGGAATAGCGCTTCATAGTGTCTGCGTGTCAAAGCGGTAGAGTTCTAAAGTACCATGCAATGCGACAGCGCATCCCATTTAAACGTTTCAAAGTAAGTAAGCTGCAATCTTCAATTAATAACATTATGCTTATCGGCATCTACACTTCCTATAAATATGAATTCCACAGTTCCGTGCAACGGGATGGCGCTTCAGTGTGTCTGCGTGTCAAAGCAATGGAGTTGCAGTGCTCCATGTAATGCGAATGGCTCTTGTCATTTCAAAGTTTCAAAGTTTCAAAGTAAGGATCCTGTATGTGAGTTCTACAGTTTCATGCAAGAGGAAGTGACTTCATAATGTCTACGTGTCAAAGCAATGGAGGTTTAATGTTCCATGCATTGCTATGCGGCATATCATTGCAACGTTTCAAATTAAGTACGCTGAAATATGCTAAGCATAGCATTATGCATATCTTCTTCTACATTTCCGTAGAAAGTGAATGTTACATCTCCATGCAAAGAGGTAGCGGCTCGTAGTGCCTGCGTGTGAATGGAATGGAGTTCTAATGCTCCATGCAATGCAATTGTGCATGTCATTTCATGATTTCAAATTATGTAAGCTGTAATCCTCCATGCATAGAATTATGCTTATCTGCTTCTACAGTTCAAAAGAATTTGAATTCTACAGTTCCATGCAACAAGAAGGTAGATCACAGTGTCTGCGTGTCGAAGCATTAGAGTTTACTACTCCACACAATGCGATAGCACTTTTCATTTCAACGTTACAAAGTAAGTGAGCTGTAATCTTCTACGCATAGCATTATGTTTATTTGCATCTACACCTCAGAAGAATCTGAATTCTACAGACATATGCATCGGGACGGCGTTTCATAGTGTCTTCGTGTAAAAACAATGGAGTTCCAATACTGTATGCGGTGCGGTGCAGTATCTCATTTCAACGTTCGAAAGCAAGAATGTTGTAATGTTCTATGTATCGCATTACCCTTACCTATTTCTACACTTCAAACGAATGTAAATTCGACTGATCCTTGCACCGGGCTGGGGATTCTTATTGTCTGCTTGTCAAAGCTGTTGTGATATAATTCTCCGCATTGTAAACAAACTTTCAATACTTAAAACATAACAAATCAATATTATAAACTTAACATAATTATTTAATCTTTTTATGTAATTTTTCAATACATGTTGGGTAGAGTTTCGGTTGGTCTTTACATCGGTTACAACAGGTTTTTACTTTTATCGCCTTATTTGCGGCATACTGCCTACCATTTATTCTAGACATCCGTTTATAATATTCTTTACATCCCTGTCTCGTTTTTCTCGCACGTCCTTGGAACCACCGCAGAAAATGTGTACGTTTCTTAGGCACTGCTTAAGTTTCAGATGACGTTTGTTCACCGTGATGATCCACTGTATTGAAGAGATAATCGATAACTTTTTCGCGGAAGTTTAATATTTTCATACCTTTAGTACTCCATTTTCTATATATATAACAGGCATTGACGAGAGAAGCCCCGCATACTAATTCGATAACTATTTTTCTATACCACTTTACTGTTCTGCGTAATCAACTGTGATAAGAAGACATCTGGTCAGATGATCAAACCCCTTCTTAGCTTTGTTATAAAGGAACACAATGTCCGGCTTTAACTTATTGTTACTACCCTGGACAGTAACACATTTGTGGTTTTCAGAAGTGGCTAGTATGCATACCGGCCTCTTATCCGTCCACTTTAAAAATTTAAAGCCGCTCCGATTTTGAAAATACATAAAGCCACACCGTTGCTGTTTTCGTATGGCATGCAGCTGGGGAAATTTTTTATTAATTTTTACTGTACCACAAATAAATGTTCCCTTTTGCAGAAGTTCCTCGGCCAATGGGACACTATTGTCAAAACTATCTGCGTATAATATGCGGCTTCCAAATAATAATTCAACTTCCAACGTCATAACAACAGCATGCGCATGTGCTTTAACTATTATGGTTGCATTTTTTCCGACGAAAATAAGAATGTTGTGACTGTATCCTTCCGGAAGGCACAGTTTACAAAGTCTTATACCATATTTATGCCGCTTTCCTGGGATATATTGGCAAGAACTGAGGCGTCCTCGACACGAAACCATGGTTTCGTCGATTACAATATTTTTACAAGTCTTAACAGTAATTTTGAAAGTGTCGACAATTTCGTTAACAATATTTCTAAGTTTATTTAAACGGTCCTCAGTCCAAGCCGTGAAAATGTAGGATAAGTGTAAATATCTATGTATCGATGTAAACCGGTCGCGCTTTTCATATCCACGCTTGTATACATATCCTTTTTTTGAGTTCAATATAATCTAATTTCTAGCAGTGGCGCTACAACCAATATAAGCAGGACACCAATAAAAATGTTCACTTCGTTTTCTGTCATTGGCTGCCAGGCCAGTTGGTGTCTAGAAGAAAAGAAAATTTTTAATTGTAGAAGCAAATAAGCATAATGCTATACATAGAGAATTACAAATTACTTACTCAGAACGTTGAAATGAGATGCGCCATCGCATTGCATGGAGCATTAGGACTCTACTGTATCGACACCGAGACACTGTGGAACGCTATCCAGTTGCTTGGAACTGTAGAATTCACATTTTTTAGAAATGTAGAAATAGATAAACAAAATGCTATGTATGGAGGATTGCAACTTACTTACTTTGAAACGTTGAAATGAGATGCGCGACACCATTGAATGGAGCATTAGAACTCCGTTGCTTTGACTGGCAGACATTATGAAACTCGTCCCTGTTGCTTAGAACTGTAGGATTCACTTTCTGTTGTAGTGCAAAAGCAGATGAGCACAATGCTATTCATAGAAGATTACAGCTCACTAACTTCGAATCGTTGAGATGAGGTGGGCCATTGGAATGCATGGTGTTTTTTAGAACACCATTGATTTGCCACGCAGACACTATGAAGCGCAATCCAGGTGCAAGGAGCTCTAGCATTTACTTTCTCTTGAAATGTAGAAGCAGATAAGCATAATGCCATGCATCGAAGTATACCGCTTAGTTACCTCGAAGCGATGAAATGCTATGTGCCATCGCATTAGTACTCTTCCGCTTTGACACGCAGACACTATGAAGCTCCATTCCATTGCATGGAACTGTACAATTCACATTCTTTTGAAGACCTGAAGCTGTTAACACATTGACAGCCGTCCCCGCGATAACGCAGGTTTTTGAGTATGTCACTTGAGCGCCGGCCCCGTGAAAACGCGGGTTTCTGAGTCTGACGCTTGTGCGCTGATCCCACTATGATGTGCAATTTTTTTACAGGTTTGAGTATCTTGTACATCGATTTATATGTACTTGCCATGGTTATGCCGATCTTCATTTCTTATGCCCAAGACATAAAACTTATGCGATAGTTTGGAAACAATCAAAGCAAGAATTATTCTAGAACATTGCATTTCATCTTCCGTTTCGTAGGCTTACGCTTCTAGTTTACCAGTATAACAAGGTTTATTATTTTGTAACTTTTTACCCACATAATATGAGTGATACTATTGATGAGTATATTGCTGACTCTCTATCGGATTATTCGGTACATTCAGAAGATTTTGATATAAAAGTCGAGGACTGTTATATTGATGTGGGTCCAAGAATAAGATCAACAGCCATTCCACTACAGCATTCAAGTGATTCCGATGATTCCAGTCATTGTGTAATGTTCACAGGATTGTATAGTTACAGCGAAGAATGGTCAGATGTCGATAAAATTCCTACCACATCAGATTTTACAGGTGAGCCAAGTCCAAAAATTTTCCCTATTGATAAGAAAAGCGTAAAAGGAATCTATTCTAATGTTGCATGCAACTGGATGGCGCTTCATAGTATTTGCGTTTCAAAGCAATGGAGCTTTATTCATTTCTGTGACGATTGTCATTTTAACGTTTCAATGGAAGTAGGTTCAAATTTCCTACGCATCGCATAAAACATATCTGCTTGTACGCTTTAAATGATAGTGAATCCTCCTGCTGAATGTAAAGAGCTGTCGTTTCATAGTGTCTGCGTTTCAAAGCAATAGGGGTCTAATGCTTTATATATCGCAATGGTCGCGTTTAACTTCAGCGTTTCGAAGTGAGTAGGGTACAATCTTCTAAGCATTCCAATATGCTTAACTCCGTTTACAATTCTAAAGGATGTGGCGTCTACAGGTCCACGCAGTGAGTAGGCGCTTCATTGTGCCTACGTGTTAGAGTAATAGAGTTATAATGCTCCATGCAATGCGATGGCGTTTCTCAGTTCAGCGTTTCAATGTATGTTAGTTTTTAGTTTCTATACATATCAATTTTGCTTACTAGGTACTTCATAACAATGTATGCAATTCCTACAGATCCATGTAACTGTTGGCTCTTCTAACTGTCAAATTGACATAGTAATTGACTTCCAATGGTCCATACAGCTTTTTAGTTCTACGTTTCAAAGTAAGCGAGTTGTAGGTATCTACACAACGCAGTTACGTTTACCTGGTACTACGTTACAAAATGTGTAATATCTACAGTTCCGTATAACTATTCTGCACTTCTAAGTATCAGCTTGTCAAAGTAATTGACTTTCAATGCAATGCGATGGCGCTTCTTAGTTCTACAATTCAATGTTCTTTATCTGAACGTGTCTGTAGAAATAGCACTTCATGATATTCTAAGTGCATGTTTCAAGTTATTATATATGTTTACTCTTATCGTGTATTTCAGTTGATTGTCAATAGATTACCATTACTAAATACCCTATTACATCCAAAATCCTAATTAATTTTACATTATTTTATGATTTTCTAATAATAAATATTCCATATTAGTATATATATTTATTCTTATCATATATTTTAATTGATTGCTAATAGAATACCCTCTCTAAATAGTCCATTACATCTAAAATTCCATCTAATTTCGTACTATTTCATGATATTTTAAATAAATATTTCAAATTGGTACAAATATTTGCAGACATTTATTTTAATTGTAAAAAGGATTTCCCCTCGAAACGTTAAATTACAACTAAAATTGTGCCTCATTATATATAATTTCATGACGCTTTAAATAATTATTTCAAATTATTATATATGCTTCAACTTAACATATGTTTTAGTTAATCCTAAATAGAATATCCTCTAAATACTCCATTGTATCTAAAATCTTATCTAATTTTGTATTATTTCTTTACATTTTAAATATATATTTCAAATTAGTACATATATTTACACTTATCATATATGATAGTCGATTCTAAATAAAATATCCCCACTAAATATTCCATTAGATCTGCATTCCTACCTAATACTATATAATTTTACTATGTTTGAAGTAAATATTTCAAACCAATGTATATGCTTACACTTACCATGTATTTTAGTTAAATTCAAAGAGAATATCCCCTCTAAATACTCTAATGCATCCATATTCCTATGTAATTTTATATCATTTTATGATGTGTTAAATAAGTATTTCAAATTAGTATATATGTTCACATTTATCATAAATTTTATTTAAGTGTATATATAATATCCCCTCTAAATGCTCCATTACACCTAAAGTCCTATCTAGTTTTGTATCATTCCATACTGTTTTAATTAGTTACATCAAATTGGTACATATACTTACACTTATCATATATTTTATATATCATATATTACATTTAAAATCTCATCTAATTTTATATCATTTCGTGATGTTCTAACCCTTTCACTACGGACACCAACTATAGCCGGCGGCCGCGCGAAGTGCTGTGCGTACTGATGCCGGCTATAGTCGATGTTCGCCAGACCTGCTGTGCGTACGGGTGCCAACTATAGTCGGTGCCGCGTGATCACCTACGCTGACTCCGTTGCTAAAACAGAATCTACCGTATCGGTAGAATATCTTTTGAATCTAGTGGCTCGTACTGTACTAAAGCCTGCCAAACACATATTCGACATACGAAGTATTTGCAAGGCACAAAACTATAATAAAAAACAGGGATTATAATATAAGATCTTACTTGAACTAATATAAGTCGGACAACATGTAAGTTGAATAGATTATTGTCGACTTTTACAGTTGAGGTAAATTCTAAGGTTATAAATGATTATCTAAAAATTTTAGTTTTATGTTTGCGTAAAATTTGTTTTTTAATTTTTAATTGCACCCTCCTTACAATTTCTGGATGGAGTTCAAAAGGAATTCAATTCTTGATTGGATTAACTGATTACGAAAATGATACCGTGAGTGAAAACGAAGATCATTTCGCTGAGCACAAAAAAAGAAAGTATATATGTAGTACCTCAGACTCAGAAGTAGAGAACAATGAGCGAGAAAATAAGGACCATTGTGATTCCTGGACGCCAAACACATTCATCCCTAAGTTACATCCATTTACCCCAGAAAATACAGGAATTATACCAAACATTAACAGATCAGAAAAAGCAATTGATTACTTTGAACTCTTTGCTTCAGACGAGTTCGAGCAATTTATTTTAAATGAAACAAATGCCTATTGGAAAAAAATAACAATAATATGAAAGATGGTGAAGCGACAATGCTGTCCGAAATTTACTGCTTTTTTGCTGTGTCATTTCTAATGACACGCAACAAGAAGTTGTCCTTAAAGGAATACTGGAGGGTAAACAAATTCCTGCGTAGTGACATTTTTGCTGAGATTATGCATAGAGACAGCTATTTTAAATCGTTATCGTTGCTACATTTCAGTCAAGATATCACATATACCAATGATAAATTATATATAATAAGGAACGTGATTGATATGTTCCAGAAAATTTCTGCCATTCATTCTATCATTACCAAAAATTATGCATCGATGAGAGTATACATCTATATAAAGGGCGGCTTTCATTCGAACAATACATTCCTTCGAAAAGAAGTAGATTTGGGATAAAATCATGTATTCTTTGTGATTGTCGAACTGGTTCTGTACAAGAACTTATTGTTTACGCTGGGTCGTCGACTATAATCAACAGCCAAAATAAGAAAATTAGAAAATCGAGAACGATAGCAGAAGCCCTAATGGCGCCCTATCTAGGAAAGGGACATACAGTTTACCTAGATAATTGGTATTCAAGTCCAGCTTTGTTTAATTTACTATATAATAATCATACAAATGCGTGAGAGACCGTAGCAAAAAAGCGACAAGGAATACCATAGATTACTGATACACTGAGAAAAGGAGGGGCATCTTCCTGGCCAACTAAAAATTTATTAGTTGTGAAATGGCTGGATAAAAAAGAAATATATATGCTATCCACTATGATACTATATTTATATATTTATATATTTATATATTTTTTATGTCCACTATACTTCAGAGTCTGCAACGGTTGTTAGGCATGGAGGAAACAAAATTATTCAAAAACGCCTATGCGTCATTAACTGTAATACTTGCATGGGTTGTGTCGACAAAGCCGACATAGTGATAATCACTATAAATTCGACACGGAAATCACTAAAATGGTAACGTAAATATTTTTTCATTTGCTGAACATATGAGTATGGAATGCATATTGTGTTTACAAGGATAACACAAGAAAACCGAAATCTATGGCTAAATTTCACTTAAATTTAATCCGAAAAATGCTGAAAAATTATCATATGAATATTTCTTAATATCATCAGAGAGACAACAACAATCCATTACGGCCAACAGAACGGCATTTTCCTTCACTGTATGAACCACGAAGAAAAAACTGAAATAGAAGATGCATCGTCTTTACGACAAACAAGAGACGCGTGTCTCGATATGAATGTAAATATCGTAATGTTGGACTCTGCGTGGAACCTTGCTTTAGAATTTACTATACTGTGTTGCATTACTAAGAATTAACGTATAATTTGATATCTCACTAACTCAAATGTATTTTTATTTATAATAACAGTAAAATTTTTTAATATGTATATTTCTGAATACTCAAAATATACTCATTTTTATATTTTTCATATAATATGACGAAACAGTTGTTACATAACTCTCAAAAAAGTATATACACAAGAGAATTCCAAGGTGCCAATGAAAGACGTAAGTGCAAACATCGAAACCTACAGATGCGTAATATGCACACTGCACGGCGCGGTGCCCCGTTCAGTGGCGCTACTCGCGCGGAAAGGACTGCCGTAGCGAAAGGTATAAGTAAACATTTCAGGTTAGTGTATATATTTAAACACATCAAGAACTTTCTATAAACGTAAATAAAATATCCCCTCCAAATACTACAATACATCTAACACCCTACCTACCTAATTATATATCGTTTCATGATATTTTACACAAACATTTCAATTTGGTATATATATTTACACATATAATATATCTCAGCTATTTGGGAATAGAATATTCCCACTAAATACATTACATCACCCAAAATTCTATCTAATTTTGTACCATTTTATGACGTTTTAAATAAAGATTTTTAATCAGTATATATACTTAAAATATTAATATATTATAGCTAATTCTAAATACTACCGCCCCTATAAATGCTCCATTAGCTTCAATCTTCTATGCAATGCATTATGCTCATCTGCTTTTACAATTCAAATGAATGTGAATTCTACAGAGCCATGCAACGGGATGACGCTTCATAGTACCTGCGTCTCGAGGCAGTAGAGTTCTAATGCTCCATGCTATGCGGTGGCAGATCTCATTTCAACGTTCGATTAGCTTTTTTATAGACTCTGATACGTTGAAATGAGATGCGCCATATCGTTGCATGGAGCTGTAAATTTCACATTACTTTAAAGCAGAAACAGATAAGCATTTAGCTATGCATAGCAGTCTACAGATTACATCCCTTGAAACGTTCAAGTGAGATGCGCCATCGCAATGAATGGAGCATTAAAACTCCATTGCGTCGACAAGCAGACACTATGACGGGTCATACTGTTGCATGGAAATGCAGAATTTGCATTCTTGTGAAGTGTAGATGCAGATAAGCATAACGCGTTGCATTGAATATTACAACTTATCATGAAACATTGTAATGAGATGCCACATCGCGTTCAATGATGTATTAGAACTCTATTGCGTCGACACGTAGACATTTATAAACACAAATCCTTTTTAAGGAAGCGTAGGATTCACATTCTTTTGAAGTGTAGGAGCAGATAAGCATAATGCGATGCATAGAGCATTACAACCTAGTTACTTACTTTGAACTGTTGAAATGAATTGTAATATTACGACGCCTGAAGAATGCCTTATGATTACTAGCTTCAAAGAATGTGAATAACTTCACTTCAAAATAAATCACTCATAAAATGAATAAATCGCTTCAAAAAAATATGAATAATGCTCTTTCTTGCAAACGAATCGCGTTTCTTGATATCTACGTGTAGAAGCAATAGAGTACTAATACTTCATTCAACGGAATGTCGCATCTCATTTCAGACATTCATAATATCATGTAATATTCAATGCAAAGAGTTATGCTTTTCAGCTTCTACACTTCAAAAGAATGTAAATCCTGCACTTCTTTGCGAAGATATAGCGTTTCTATATGCGTGTGGGTCCAAGCAATAGATTTTTAATAGTTCATTCAACGCGATGTCGTATTTCACTTCGATGTTTCATGATAAGATGTAATATTCAATGCAACGCGTTATGTTTATCTGCCTCTACATTTCAAAAGAATGTGAATCCTACAGTTCGTTCCAACGGAATAGCGATTCTAGATATCTACGTATCGAAGCAATATAGTTCTATTACTAAATAAAACGCAATATGGCATCTCATTTCTTTGTTACACGCTAAGATGTAATATTCCATGCAACGTGTTAAGTTTATTCCGTCTACACGTCGAGAGAATGTAAATCCCACACTTACTTGCTAAGGGATAGCGTTCCTAGATGTCTACGCTTCTTAACTCATTGAGTTCTAATGCTTCCTGCATCGCGATATTCCATTTCATTTCACCCGTTGAAAGTTAGTAAGTATGTCGTAATGCTCTATGCATCGCGTCATGCTTATCTGCTTCTCCTCTTCTGAAGAATTTGAATCCCACACTTCCTTACAACGAGATAGTGTTTCCAGATTTCTAAGTGTTGAAGCATTTAATTTTGTGATGCTTCATGCATCGCGATATCGGATTTTATTTCAATATTTCAATCGGAGTAAGTTGTAATTTTTAATGCATAGCATTATTCTTATCTGATTCAAGACTTCAGAGGAATGTGAATTCTACAGTACCACGTATCGGGATGGGGCTTCGTAGTGCCTAAGTGTCAATGCAACGGAGTTCTAATACTCCATTCAATGCCATGGCACATCTCATTTCAACATTCCAAAATAAGTGAGCTGTAATCTTGTATGCATGGCACTATGCTTCTCTGCTACTACACATTATAAGATTGTGAACTATACGCTTTCTTGCAACAGGTTGGCGTTTCACAGTATCTGCCTGTCAAAATAATAGAGTTCTAATTCTCCATGCAATGCGATGACGCATTTCATTTGTTCGTATCGAATTAAGTAAGCTGTAATCTCCTATGCATAATGTAGGAAACTTATTAATGAAAGAGAATTACCAGATTTTGTAAATCATTAGATAGTTCCTTTCAACATATTACTCCAAGGACTGCTAATAAACAACTGCTGTCGCATTCTAGAATATTCCACGCACATAACATTTGAAACTTGAATGATTGATTAGCTTTTACATTAAGATAATTTCGTTATCCTTCACTCGGTCGTCCTGCATGAATATTTGCCCTGAATGTCTTCATTCATGTCGTCTTCGATTTCAAATAAATCAACATTGATTTCGTCGATCCACAATTTCATAGAATCTGCTGACATAGATGTTTGTAAGGGTCCTTCTCCTTCCCCTACCATTCGAACTACAAATCGTTGATTGCGCAAAACTCGTATAACTTCACACGGTCCAAAATATTTATGAGCTATATTTAGACCAGGACTCTGTTGCATACGTTTAATTGCTACTAGATCTCCTTCACGATAAATTCTAACTTTTCGTCTACTCTTGTTAAAAGTTTGCTTATTCTCTTGTCGGATCCGGGATATATTTTTGCTTGCTGGAAGTCGTACTTCATCTCGTTTATCATGAAAAGATGCGAGCCATTGCTTTTCAAGTATGTCTCAGATGTCAAGATAACCTTTAAGTCGTGGATGTGTCCCAAAGAGAAGATGTAACGGTGACGTGCCAATGCTTCGATGTATTGCTGATTTCAAACAATGTTGAACTACTTCCATATACTTATACCATTCACAGGACTTAGGTGTAGCTAATTTTGCTGACAATAGTATGAATGTTCTATTAAGTCGTTCAATTTGACCATTATCTTTAGGAATTTCTGTTGTAGTTGAAACATGTTCTATATTTTCTCCCTGACAATATTGCTTGAAATCATTTGCTGTGAAAGCCGTTCCCCTATCAGAAATTATTCGATGCAGATTACAGAAAATAGTCGCTTGCTTCTTCAGGCGTGTCAAAACTTCATCTGTAGTAGTAGATTTTGTAGCATAAAGCCATGTAAATTTTGTAAAAGCATTTACCACTACAAATATGTACTGATACGTTTTATTTGTTGATGGCAACGGTCTAAGATGATCGACATGAAATGTATCAAAAGGAATACTCCCATTTTCAATCGGATTTAAATGGCACTCCTGCGTCCCCTGCATCTTTTCGGCTAAGATGCATGCAACACAATTCCTTACCACCTTTTCAACTTGCTGCCGAAGATTTGGAATCCAATAATCTTTACGTTCGATAGCCTCTGTCTTGCCCACAGAAAAGTATCCACACTCATAAGCTCGCCTTATTTCTTGCTCTGTACAGAAAATTCCCCCGTAGAACATAATCATCCTTCTTGTTTTGAAGTACCAAATCTCGAAGTTTCATAACAGTCTGATCATCTTCCTGTGCTTTCCGCAAACGTGCTGTAAGGCTTGCATCAGATTCATCGATTAAGAAAATCGCAGGAGGTGCATTTCTACTAAGCGCAGCAACATGTATCATGTTCTTCTCTGGACGATGCTATATCCGGTAATCAAATTCTTCTAGGGATAATATCCATCACGCAACTCACAAACAAAGATCTTTCTTATTCGTTGTAAGAGTAAAATCTCGACAATAAGTAACAATAACAAACGAAATTCCTAATAAATAAACTCCTAATTTCTTCAAAGCTTTTACTATTCCTAAAACCTCAAACTCATAGCTACTGCATTTAGATTCAAGAGAAGCTGTCTTACCACTAAAAAATAATATTCATGGTGAAAAGGTTGATCTTTGTTATTTGTTTGAAATAAAATTGCTCCGTACCCTAACGCAGAAGCATCTGTATGCAACTCCGTCTGTACTTCTACTTGATACAAATTCACTATTCGGTTCTCACTCAGAAAAAGTTTAAGTCGTATGAATGCTTCCATTTCAGTCACTCTAAAACAAAATTTAGCATTCGCTCGCAGAAGATTAGACAAATGTCGCGCAATTACAGGGTATTCATGTATAAATTTACGAAAATTCTCGATTAGTCTAAGAAAACTTTGTATGTGTTTAACATTGGAAATCATCGGATTGCATCAGTTTTAGTGAGGGGCGAACATAACCATTGTTATATATATAACCATACATGCCCGAGAAATTTGTCTGAAGTTTGCACAAAACAACACTTTTCCCAACTGAATATTAAACCGGCTCCGCTCGCTATAATTCAAACTCTTTCAAGATTTTTGATCCTACTTTTAATATCATTTGATGAAATAATCGAATCATCTATGTATGCTAAATCTATTCTCTCTCGAATAAGATCTCTAAATATGGTATTTATAAAACTTTGAAAAACTGCTGGTGAATTACATAGACCAAAAGGGACTCGTAAGAATTCATAATGACCATCTGATACAATAAATGCTGTATACTTTTGACCTGACTTATCCTGTCACACGTGAAAGAAACCGTTTCTCAAGTCAAGAGTAATAAAATTGCGCGCGCATTGTAACAAATCTAATTGATCTTTGATCAATTGTAACGGATATCTATCTTTAATAATTTTCTTATTAATTTGTCGATTATCCACACATAATCCAAACGAATCATTCTTCTTCCGAACGAGAAAAACCGGACTCGCATAATCAGAAGTAGACAACTGAGCGACTCCAGCCACAATCCACTGTTCTATCTGCGCATTAACAATCACTTTTAGCAACGCTGACAATTATCTCGCCAATTGATATACAGACTCTTCGCCTTTCAATATTAATTTCATTGCAATTTCACGTTCAAAGGTTTTACTCGGCTTGTAATTACTAACAAGATTTTCTATCGTCACTCGCTAATTAGGATCTAATACACGAGACACATCAACTTGATTTACTTCTAACACTCGTTACATCTATTTAAAATATTTCCGGTACAATATTTTCTCTTTCAACAATTTCGCGCGTTACTTTCGATAATGGACGAATGATTACCATCTCTAATGCTGACATCGGTTACATTTAAGAAATTCGTTCCTATTAACAGCTTGTGTCGAACAATGGTATCAGAGATTACTTGTATACAAATCAGATGTGAGTGCCCATCTACGGTAATTTCTGCTTGAAACTCACCTAATGTTGTATTATTCTTTGAACCTTCGAAATGTAATTCATTGCGTCGTAATTGCGGAGAACCAAGCTTAATGTACTCGTCTGTGCGAATTAAACTAAAATCACTTCCTGAATCCATTAATGCTTTGATCTAGCATCCGTTAAGTAAAACATTTTTGAGATACTTTCGGTACGATACTCCTAATGTCGCGCAGCTCTCTTCACTAGCTTTAAATTTCTTGGAACGTATCGACGCAATATGTCCACGTTCTTGACATATAAAGCATTTTACACCGCGATCTTTCGTTGGATTTCACGCTAATATGATCATGCTCACCACAATTATAACATGGTACAATATTACCGATAAATTCTTTTATCTCACCCACATTGACCATCTCTTTTCGTTCATTTCTAACGAAACTGTCTTTACACATCTCAAACTTTGTTGATCTCTGCACACTCGACATACCTCGATCTCGAAGAATTACCTTTTCAAACGCTTTCGAAAGTTGATTGGTTGTTGTAAACTGTAGAATAAGCGCGTGGTTCCGGAGCATTTCATCGGGAATGCTGTCAATCAGATATTCAAGTATTTCATCGTCGTTGATTGGTACTCGATTTCCAAGAATGTTCTTCTCGTGCAAATATTCATGAAATGTCTCGTTCCTGTTCCATAACCGCTCTTCAAATTTCTTCTTTATTTCAATTTCGCTTTGTGGATGATAAAACACAACTCATAATTCTTCCAGCAGTTGGTTGAATGCCATAGTTATATATTCTGGTTTAGAAAGAAATCATTCAAGTGCTTTTCCCTTCAGTAGCATACCGATAAGTATTCGTGCAACGTCATCTTCCAATTTATATGTCGTCTTGAATAATTTGATCTGCTTCTCCCAAATTTTATAATCACCAGATTTGCTTTAGACTATTAAGAAATTGTCACCGCTACTAATAACATCAAATAGTTCGCCTTCAAAATTACGCGTCGATCTTCGTTGCTCATTTTCCGAAATTTACTCAACCTGTAATTTCTGTCGCACCGCATCTAACTCAAGGCGCAACACGGCTAACTCACGTTCTGCTAATACTTTTTCTTTTAAGAAAAGATCAATTTCAGATTGCTGTAGATTCATTGATGACTGCATGTTTGGTGATACACCAGCACACGACTCTTCATTATCTTCATGAACTTCACGTTCCGTCTGAGTCAACTTCCATCAACACGAGAAATTAATTCAGCTTTCGAACCAGCAGTAAGTAGTTTATCCTCTATTAATATCTCTCTTAGCGCTGTAACTGTAATTTTACTCAAATCGATCATTGTGAAAATTATCACTCGACAATTGCGTTTAAACTCGAATTATCTCCACACGAAAAATTAATTTTCGTTCTCGCACTATCTCTCAAAACTACATTCGCGTCGCTTGAGTATCTTCTCGAACGTTCTAGACCGTCAAGGAATTATCTTGAACGTTCTGTCTTCAAATATTCGATAATACATCAATCTTTAGAACGTATCCGATTTAATTCTTGAATATCTTCTTGATAATTACTACGCCCGAAACCCCAAAATTGTAGGAAACTTATTAATAAAAGACAATTATAAAATTTTTTATATCATTAAATAGTTCTTTTCAACTGAGATATTACTCCAAAGGCTGCTAATGAACAACTGCTGCATTATTTTAAAACATTCACACGAAAAACTCATTTGCTTTGCACATTCGCTCTCACTCGCATTCTAGAATACTCCACGTACATAACATTGACATTAAACCTGAGTTATTGATTAACTTTTAAATTAAGATTATTTCATTATCCTTCAATAACATTATGCTTGCCTGCTACTACACATTAAAGGAATGTAAACTCTGCAGTTCCTTGAAATGGGATGGTTCTTCACAGTATCTGCGTGTGAAAACCATGAAGTTTTAATGCTCCACGCAACGCGATAATACATCTCATTTCAACGTTTCAAAGTATGTAACCTGTAATCTTCTAAGCATATCATTATGCTCATCTGCTCATACACTTCTAACGAATGTGAATGCTATAGTTCCATGCATCGGGTTGCGGCATTATAGTGTTCACGTATTATAGCAGCAGAGTTCTACTGCTGCATGCAATGCGATGGCGCATCACATTTCATCATTTCGATGTAAGATGTAACTTTCTATGCTCAGGATTATGTTTGTCTGCTTCTACGCTTCAAAAGAATGTAAATTCCACAGTTTCTTGCAAGGAGATGATACTTCATAGTGTCTGTGCGTCAATGCAGTAGATTTCTAATGCTACATGCAATACGATGGCGCATCTCATTTCAACGCTTCGATGTAATTAAGTTGTACTCCTCTATACGTAGCGTTACGCCTAGCTATCAATCAATGTGTGTCAATCAATCAACATTCAGTTGCCCATGAATCATGTCAGTGATCAAGCCAACGCTCCAGGACAAATTCAGATTCTCAGCAGCAACAAGTCGGACATACCAGGGGATCCAGACATCATGGCAGACCTTAACATACCTGTTATCTTCACATTGAAAAGGTAGACTCGTTTATTCGTCCATTCCTTTCTTATCCATGTTCCACGATGACAACCCGATCGCTCGAATAAGCTCAGTCCATTTCTCATGAAATTATTCTCAGTTCACTGCGGCGTAAACGTGGTACCACATTCGGTCTATTCACTACCTTCACGCGACTTCTTAACACATGCAAAACATCAGAACAACCGGATATACGTTTACTACAAACCCATCTTTACGCGTTAACTGAAACGTGGAAACGATTCGATGGCATCCAATTTGACCTCGAAGAATAAGACGAAACCGAAACGTCACGTCTTTACAAAATTCAGAACGACTACTTCTCTATCATAACTCGCGCCGATTCGATATCATAACTCGACGCGATTGAGTTATTGAAAGGTAAATACGACTGTATAAGTCGGGCTGCCTCTAAATATTGTGATGCAATCTGGAATATTCTTAAACCGCCAAGGAACATTGTAGAAACACTAGGCAATATCGTCGACAACGTCAACCAACTACTTCGCGCATTGAAAAATTCCAAGGAAAATATCTCGCAATTGAACACTTCTGCTTTCCATCTTTCGAGCAAAGATAAATGCTAATACGTTATTCCAATGGGAACTCATAGTAAAGACAACAAGGTGCCGCCTTACACGGATCTTCTAGAGTTTTTGGAGAAACTGGCCAACTGTGTACCAGAGATGAACGCAAGAGCAAGCTCAACCGCAATTCGGGTCGACGGGAGACTATCGGACCATTCACGTTCCACGAATCAACGTACTACGAGAAATCAGATGACATTCTGATGACGATTACACCGAAAGCGGAACAAGCAGGACAACCATAAGAACTCAAGAGTGTTCAGTATGCCACGGAGGGCACCGCATCTAGACATGTGAAGATTTTCTCTAAGTCTCAACTTATCAAAGTAATTGACATGTAATGCTCCATGCAACATTTCCTTTCAACGATACAAAGCAAGTAAGTTGTAATGTTCCATGCATAGCATAATGCTTATCCACTTCTGCACTTCAGCAGAATATGAATTCCACAATTCCTTGCTAGGGGATTGCGCTGCACAGTGTCTAGTTGTCAAGGCAATAAAGTTCTGTGGCTACTTGCAATGCGTTGGCGCATCTCCTTTTTACGTTTTAATGCATGTAAGCTGTAACGTTCTATACATTGCGTTATGCTTATCTGCCTCTGGACTTCAAAGTGATGTGAATTCTATAGTTCCTTGTAGCGTGATGGCTTCTCGTTTCAACGTAAGTAAGTAGTAATATAGCTTGTCAATGTAATTAACATCCAATGTTCTATGCAACGCGATGGAAATTCTTAGTTCTACGTATCAAAGTAAGTAAGTTGTAAGGTTCTACACAACACAATCGTGCTTATTAGTTTCTACACTACTATGTATGTTATTTCTATAGTTCCATGTTACTGTATAGAGCTTCATAGTGTCCACTTCTCAAAGTAATTGAGTTCCAAACGTCCATGCAACGCGATAGTGTTTCTCAGTTCTACAATTAATTGTCTCTGTTGAAATCACACTTCATGATATTCAAAGTAAAAATTTCAAATTAGCATATATATTCACACTCATCATATACTTTAGTCAATAGTAAATAGGTAATCCGCCCTCCAATTGCTCCACTACAATTAAATTCCATATAATTTTGTATCATTTCATGATGTTTTAAATAAACATTTCTAGTTAGTATATATACTTACACTCTCCATATATTATAGCTAAATCTAAGCAGAATAGACATTGTAAAAACTCCAGTAGCTGTAATCTTCTATGCACTGATTCATTCTTATCTGCTTCTACACATTAAACGAATCTGAGCTTCACAGTTCCTTCCAACTGGATTACGCATCATTATGCCTACGTGTCAAAGCAATAGAGTTCTAAAACTCCATTCAGTGCGGTGACACATCTCATTATAATGTTATAAAGTTAGTAAGTTCTAATGTTCTATACAATGCATTGATTTCATCTCCCTCTATACATCAAAAGTATATGAAGAACATAGTTACTTGCAACGGGATAGCGCATCATAGCGTCTGCGTGTAAAAGCAATAAATATCTAATGCTCCTTGCAATGCGGAAGCGCATCCCGTTGCAACGGTTCGAAGAAAGTAAGTTGTAATCTTCTACTCGCAGAAGTATTATTTTCTGCTTCTATACTTCAAAAGAATGTGAATTCTTCAGTTCCATGCAAAAGAATGGCACTTCGTAGTATCTACCTTTCAGAGCAATAACGTTTTCTCTCTCGTTTCACGGAACTGTATAATTCACATTCCTTTGGATTGTAGAAGCAAATAAGCATAATATGATGGATAGAATGTTACTGCTTACTTACTTTGTAACGTTGAAATGAGATGCGCCATGGCAATGCATGGAGCATAGGAACTCTATTGCTCTGAAACGTAGACACTATGAAGGGCCATTTCATTGGAGGGAATTGTAGCATTCACATTATTCTGAAATGTAGAAGCAGGTAAGCATAATGCGATGCCTAGAACATTATATACTTGCTTTGAAGCGTGAAACTGAGAAGCACCATCTTGTAACACAGAATATTTTTTTATTGCTTACTCCATCTTGTTGCAAGGAATCTTCAAAGCTACTCACACTGACATGTAGACACTCAGATGCGACATCCCTTTTCGTGGAACTTTGGGAATCACTTTGAAACGCAGGACTGTGAAGCTGCATCGCGTTGTATGAAGATATGGGAAGTGCTTACTATGAAACGTAGAAATAAGAAGCGAAATCATGTTGCATAGAACTTTGCATCTTACGTACTCTGGAACGTATAAACTGATAGGGACAATCACTTTACATAGATATATAGAACACACATAGTTTTAAGCGTTGAACTTAGAATTTGAGAACTTCCTTTGAAACGTTGATAGTGAGGAGCTCCATCGGCTTTCGTAGAACTTCAGAACTTACTTGCTATGTAACGTAGACAGATAAGGGTCATCGCGTTGCTTAAAACTTTAGAACTTGCTTACTTCAACAAAGATTTCTATTGGCTTCGTCCGTTCTTTTAGAAGAGTTCTTGATAAACCACTTACTTTTCACGTTTGCAATATTTTTATATGTATGCGAGGTGTAATCGTTTAAGTTCTAAGATGATTATTTAGTGTTGATTATTATTTAGTAACTCGGTTATAAACGTATCTGCATGAGACTTAATCAATATGTTCATAAGCCTGAAATTTATGCAGTTATTTGTTAGTCACTTAGTCTGATCATTTGAAAATGATTGACTTTCATCAATTTTCTCAAAAATTGAAATACTGTCCAACTGCTTGTATTAAAGACTATAATTAAAGTTTTGAAAATATTTTACCTTTTAATGATGTATCACGTCTCGGGTCGCGGAAAATTAACCGTATGCCGGAGCAGCACGCCGTCTCGAACGGTTCGGCTCGCACATTTGGGTCGAAGACGGGGTTCTTTTTGGATCGCGGAACACTGCGTGAAAGTCACGGACGCGAGTATATAAAAAAGGGAACTTACCTTTCGAAGTCTTAGAAACCGCTAATTCCTAACTTCGTTCCAGGTATCGTCGTCGGCAAGGATCGTCCTCTGGTATGGTCCCTCTGTACGGCTGACCTCTGGTGCGGATCGGCGACGGAGGCGCCGATGCGGAATGGCTCTCCGGTCGGCAGACAGCAGGAGATGAGACAGTGCAGTGGTGGACGATGGAGTAGCTGCTTGTACCCACGTATTCGCGCACTAGAGAACGCAGGAAGTTCTTCCTTCCCACGCGTCGAGTTCGTTTATTCGTAGTGGAACAGCGCATTCAAATCGGATTCCAAAACCGCCGCTTTGGTTTGCCGATCCAGAGATATGGAAAACGATGGATATCTTCTCCTTAGTCTAACTGTGGCTCAATGCCGCTAAGCGGAGGGCCACTCTGACTGGTCGGTAACCAAGCGTAACTAAAGTTCAGAACTCCTTGAATGATTCTGGAAGAAGCGTGAAGTCGTGGAAGACTTCGTACCATAATGAATCTAATTCTTATAAATAATTTTTTATCGTAGTGAACTATATAATTGCAATTAGAATTCTTTATGAAATAATAATAACAGAGAGGTATGTATCCATTCTTGTAATTTTGAAAAGAGTATTATATCTTACTATTTAAAATGAAATATTGAGATTTGTTTACAATCTAATGGAATTTAATTACCTTTTGATTCAATTTCACAGTGATAATCTTCCATAGTCCAACAATTTTGTGAGCTGTCCTCAGGAATCCGCAGCTCAGTACTTATAAAATGGACGACACAAAGAACAGCCTAGCCAAACGTAATCGAACCGATTTTTCAATACTAATCTTATCATGTTTAACTTATTCTGCAAACTATTAAAATGCCCTTCGGAAAGTGTTTATTCACAGTGAAGTAAACGGTAAACGTTACGCCTTCCACCACTGTTTACAATACGTATGTTGCATTTACTATAAAAACTGTAAGTATTATCACCTTTGTTTACTTTTTGTAACCTTCAATGACTTCATGTTACAGGTTGTTGAACTCGTTTCAAAATGCTCTATCGTATTACGGAAAAAAGAACACACCAATTCATTTTATAAAATGAAGGTAACCTTCAAATGTCCAACATACCTCCACTTACAAAAAAACTATTTTCATCAACGATGGGACCTTTGTCCTGTGCAATTTTATATCAGCAAAAATTTCTATGAAACTTATAGTTTCGAGGATATCTGAGGTGCTAATTATTACTGCCCCACACTGTATATTGTTATGGATGTGTCCAACAAGACAACGATGAACAAAGTTAAATTTAATATTACGATTTTTATATTCCTTATAATATATTTGTTTTTCTGTAATTTAGCCAAAAAACAGTGTTCACGATGTCGGCAGATGAATGAATTTGCCTTAGAATTACAAGAGCCGACAATATCAAAAGTAGAATATTTATTTTCTCCGCTCAACGATTCACTGGAAACGTTAAGTAAAGTGCGTGCCTTTCAAAAGAGTCAGATGCAAATTACGAACCTAAACAACCAGCGATTGGCACGCCAATGACAACGGATGAATATTTTATTTTATAAATAATATTTTTAGTTTATGACGGGTTGAAAGAAATATATATGACTCTCTCAATAACTAGTAATATAGGAAAACAACTCTCAAAATGTCTATCAATACTCATATGTTGAACATCTACTGACATTTAACGGTTTTAACTTGTATGAAAGCACAGGTTCTCCGTTACCAAATATGACGTAACGTCATTGCAGAGAAGATTCATGAATTGAGCGATGACACGCGTGTCATGATGGTTCTGGTGCTACGCGACTCATACGGCGTTTTACGCTTGTTTAGGAGGTACTGGTAACACGTTCTGGCATTTTAGCTAACGAATCCGGTCACAGATGGCTACGGATCAGCTGACACTCCACGGAAGTGGCGATATAGTGCCGGTATGGTGTCGCCACCATCATGCCGTTTGTTATCTGGGATGCTTTCTAGAGCAATATTCGGATTTGAATTTGAACACATAGCTACTTGATCGCGAATTTGTATGTACATAATAATACATGACTGCATAAAAACAATATCATATACTTTTATAATCAATGCGGTATAAGAATATAAAACGAAGAACTATCCACTCTCATCGGGAGTAAAAACAAAGTCTGGAAAGCAAGGTTAGTTGTAAAATATAATCAAGCAGTTAATATATCTAATCACAGTACATAATAAATCACTGAAAGTATAATGATATGAATAGTAAGAAAAACATATTCATTTGTTAGATGCTTATAAATTGAAATTTAAAAGTCCAAGTTACATTTAATACACTATTGCTTAACATTGTGATTTAATGTTGTTTCAAATAGGCGTGGAGAACTAGCTGGTACTTCTGTCAATGTAATTTCATTTCTGCTGGATACAGTAAAAACACATTTGCAATCTAAGCAAGGTTTCACTAGATCTGGTGGATTTTCGAAATTTTAGAAATAAATGATGGCAGTAGTAGTTGGTTCAGCGCCAGGTGATAAACATATACAACAAGAAAAGCAATGTAAACGGATTTAAAATGTTCAAGATTATTTAAATTAAACTATTACACTTTTATAATGCATGTAGCGCTTCGGTTCTTTGTAACGTACAAAGAGTCTTAAGAATGTAACGCAATGTAAAGGAGTTTGGAAACAAAGAAAGCAGGCCTTAATCTCAGAAAAAGGGACCTTGGATCTGTTGTGTATCGTGGTTTCCGGCGTGCTGTGTTGAGGGATATGTCATTCGGATTTAATTATCTAAACGAGAACAATTCAAATAAATTTGGAGTCGACATATTGGAAGAAAAATTCTTCCAGTGAAAAATGCTGTATGCTGTGCAACAGCAGCTTCACATCCCCTTGATATTCTACAAAAAATTTTATGCCATTTTACTCGATTTACTAGAATCGAAACTATGAAACCTACTATGTGGTATTTCTGCAACTGCTACCACACACACCTGCGCGCGCGCACACACACAAACGCACACGCACATACGAAATCCACCAAGCTTAAAGATACTGTGTATGTATTGGAGGATGCGTACAAAAAGAAAGGACTATTACATGGATAAACTGTAGAATTCCATTTGTAATTGATAATTTGGTTATAATCATTTATATGCTTTTATCAGAAATTTGAATAAGTCAAAATTGTAGCACGCAGGTGTGTGAATATCACTTTGCAATCTCATTTCATTCTGGTAGTTATACTTATATATAAGCATCCATCCAGGCATAAAGCTTGATAATCTTTCAACTACAAAATAATGATGAAACATTAAACTTTTTGCTGATTTTGGTCTATTTTATCATTTTCGGAACTTGTGAAGCAGCCAGAACTATAATAACAAAGTACTTTATATCTTTGCTCATTGTTTCCAAAGAAAATATTAAATGTGAGTAACATAATATAATAAATAACATAATAATAATATAATAAATAAATATATTCAAACGTAATTTATTTAATTTTTATCATTTAGCGTTACAAAATATATTACAATAATATATAAAAATATATTTTACTTTAGTTTTTTCAATATTTTTAATATTTTATATTATCATATTAAAATTTTACAAAAAGTAACAAAATTTTTAGAAGTAGGAATAATTTTTCCTTAATTAGTTAATATGTTGGTTCTTTTTAAGAAGACGGTATTTAATTTTTCAAAGTAAGTTTCGACTTAAAATTGACCATTAGTTTCTCTAATTTCATTGCTTTTCGTAGAACACCGCAAATTTTCAGCTTTCCCATTACAGTTTTGTCCATGCAAGTTTTAATTCTCTGAAAGATATATATTATTATGTTATTAGTAAAATTATTTTGCATTTCTAATTAATTGAAACGTAAAAAATGTATTTTTTTTATGAGAAAGCATTGCGAGAAAATTTTGGGATTCTATTACTAATGTTGTACCTAGTGGTTGACTAGGTTGTCCTCTCGCTGCCGCACCTCTTTACTATTTTTAAGATTCAAAAACCGTGTACCAACTTTGTCACCTTTAAAATTTACGAAATTTACATATTGTGAATTTTGCAAAAGTGATGTTAATTAACTCTTGAATTATGGTTGCTTGGGCGATTAATCAGACTGGTCTATGAGAAGCTGTAATGTACGAGGACTAATAAATTTTCTTTTACCATAATGAACAATACAGTATTTGAGCTTACACTTTTGTTAACAAACTATCTGTTCAAATTAGCTTGGATGACAATTAATATTTGCATGATCTTTTCCTCTGATTTATCTGTATAATTTGTTCGTTCTTTTCAATTGTCATATATAATTATTCAAATCTATATGTTCCAAATTCTTCTCTAGGAAGGAATCAGGCAACAAGTTATCTTATCAATAATATTTATAATCTGTAAAATAAATTGATATGTTTACTAAAATATAAATTATACATTCATATATTAATTGAAACCTTTAGTTAATTATTCACACCTGGATTATACGCATAATGGGTAAAATCAGACTTTCCTTCAGTTTTTTTAATATTGCCTCATCGATTAAAGACTGATTAGTAACAGATTTACTGTCTTTGCAAAATAAAAGCGTACATTGCATCACACATTATTTCCAGCTTCCCACTATAATTTTGTTATTCTGAACCAACGAACATCTCTATTGCAGCCATATGTATACCTGAAACAACGCGTGCGTAAGGCAATCTCAAATTGAGAGAATTATTTTTCTTAACAATGAAATTAGAAATATATATAAGTTACTGCAGTCTTTGACAAGAGTGCATTCACAGCAATGCCATCATTCATCGGTCCTTCCAAGAGCACACATTAACATTCCAAACTTGGATATTATATAATCGACACGAGTTTGAAACCATATTCGTTTAATTTTTACACTTAGTGATGGGCTGATATTTACTATATGAGGATCTGTGCCTTTCATTGAATATGGTAAGCATACCTTAATATTATTCACAAGATCATAATTTTTCATACCAATGGATTCTATGCCTGGTTAAAGAAATAGCGCTAACAGCATTAACCCTTTCAGCACTGAGTTGTGTGGCAAATGGTTTTGTGAGAACCTATATGTGGCGTTCGTTGTTGTCAGACCGGTGGAGTCATCTCTGTGAAAACTGCTCAAGCTGTTCGCAATTCTGTTTCAGCACAGATTGAAGACATGGCGAAACGTGTCAATACATGCCTACGGTTGAATGTTCCCATTAAGAATAACTTATAAGTTACCGATGGATGGTGCTGCTGGTGGTCGGTTACTCACAATCGACCGACGGGTAGTGCTGCTTGTGCTTAATGATCCATAAATTGTCGACGACTGGTGTTATCAACAGCCGATAGCGCATGCTTACACATATAGCTGGTGCAACCAATAGTAGGTAACTCAAGACTTATCAAAGATTGGTGTTGCCTGCGGTCGGAAACTTACGATATATCGATAGTAGGTAATGACTGCGGTCGATAACTTATGATATAATAAGGGCTGGTATTGCCAATAGTCGGGAATTCAAGAACTATCGAACAATGGCATTGCCAGCTATTGGTAATCCATCTCTTACTTGGCTTAACTTAATCTAACTTCCTCTAAACTTAATTTAAACCAAGCTAACCTCAGTTACACCTAATGTGACTTACCCTGCCTGCACTCAAATCTAACTCAACCTAACACAATCTAACATTACCTTCCTTGAACATAAACAAATCGAACCTACACTTTCTTAAATCTAACCCAACATAATCGAGCAACCTACAAACATTCCCAAACATATTTCAACCTAACCTAACCTAGCGTAACCTAACTAATTCTAACACAATCACAGTTCCATCTCGGGACGGAAGCAGCCTCCGCAACATTCCCAGGGAAGAGGCTATGCAGTAAGACTTCCGCAGTTACGGAGTGGTAGATCCGCTCCGATTGAACGTTTATTCACGTAATATAATATAATAATCTGCGGGTTCAATCGGAGTGAGTCCGCATTGAATACAGGAACGTCTTCGGCTAAATGAAAAAAAACAGTCCGAAAAGAATAAAACTTTTCTAACAAATCGTACGGAAATCAGACATTTCGACGCATATCCAATATACACCTAACCAAAACGTAATTCGAAAAATACAAAGAATAAGCGGAAATATTCTCCAATATGTGACATATACAAATCAGACAAGTAATCGTACAACGCCGGGTCCGGGATGGTGCAGAGAGGAAATGTGGAGGACAGAGAACATAAAATAACAACAACGTAACTAAAGAGAAAGAAAAAGAAGATCTGTGGAAACATTGCATTTACTAAGAGGAAATCCTACAAATATCAAACAACAGATTATATACCATACCGTCCAGGCAAGGTACAACGAAATAGACGATATCGTGGGAGATAATAAAAATATCGAGAAACTTAAAAGGAAAATAGTACTTTAGACTGAACGAATCAATATCATTGATTCCGGCAAGCTTAATGGAAAACGCGACTTCGAATCGGTTAGAGTATAAGATAGATGCTGGTCGCGGTTCAAGTGGCTCTGCGTTCCTTGCCCGCATCAGTGCAGGCAGTAGGATGGTGTGGGGGGGGCCTCCCCTAACCCCACCACCGGCATGAGCGAGGCTGCTGTGCATATGCTGCTGAAAGGTGCTGCTGGTTCGCGAAAATATAAAGGAGAAAAAGAAAGCCTCGGAAGACACAGGCACGAAAGGAAAATCATCAGGAGCCGAAGTAAGGGAACCAAAAAGAAAGGGCAGGATAATGGAAATGCTACCGATAAGAATTACATCCTTACTTTGAAATAGAAGAATAGGCAACCACACATCAGACGTAATGATAGATATTATGAGCGAGGATACGACGAAGGTAATGACATATTAGAAAACGTTAATGGGAAGCATCAGGTATATAAAAAAAACTGAGATCGAACACTTGATCGAACTAGTGGCGAACGGTACAGGGAAAATTGAAGCAATTAAAGGAGCGGTAAGCATTCAAGGACAAACAACGGGATGAGGAAAGCAGGAGAAACGACAGAAATATGAAAAGATGATGCAAGAAAATCGAGAGCGGAATATATAATCCTATAATTTAACAAGAAAACAGGTATAGAGAACATAATAAAGGAGATAAAAGGAACTCTAGAAGAAGAATTCGAAGAAAAACGTACGAGTGGGAGTATAATGCTCCAACTATGGGACATATACCCGTTAGGTGACCAGAGAAGAAATTAATGATTACATAAGACGAACATTGAAAATAATCGAAGGAAAGGATAGCGGTATAAACGTCAAGTTGTTAAAACAAACGTAGAGAGTCAATCGAGTCGCGTTAGCTGAATTTGGACAGGAATATAGTAAAGAGCTGGAAAAGGTCAAACGACTCAGAATACCATTAACACCTTGTCTCTGCAAAGTGATACCGAGAATAGAGAGATACTTCAAATGCCATAAACTGGGACATATCGGCAGAAATTCCGAAGAAGTCAAAGATAATAAGGGAATCTGCAGAAGATGCGCATCTCAGATTTATACGATGATCGGTTGCATCGCGAATAAACCGAAATGTATCATCTGCAGCGAGGCAGGAAGAAGGAATCCGTACATCAGACACGTTACCGGAGTTTTAACTGTCCGGCCTACAGAAAGGCGTTGATAGAGAAGAACGAGAAACGAATATGGAATTGAAAGTCCTACAAATCTATCTGAACAGATGCCGAATCTCGCGAAATATCATGCAGCAAATGCGAATGATTCAAGAGACAGACGTGGTAATAATATTGGAAGCACACAAGATGGAAGAATACTGACTGCGAGACGAGAACGGTGACGCTGCGATATGGATAACCGGTGTTAATCGAAAATGTTTCACATATGGCACCACATATTCCTCGACCGGAATCGTTCATGCAATGGTCGAAGGAACAAAAGCTATAAGCTGCTACTTCTCGCTTAACAGGAACGGAAAGAAATCGAAGAATATATAAACAAAGCTGAGGATAACGTAGAAAAGGGAGAGAAAGCAAGCAGAATAATAATCGAGGGTGACCTGAACGAAAAATCGGTAATCTGGGGTAGTAAGACGAGCAATCATAGAGAGGAAAAGATCATCAAAATGGCTCTAAGAAACGATCTAATCGCGACCAATCCGAAAGAAGGCTATACATACTTTAAGAACCGAAACAAATAAAAAATAGACATAATGTTGATAGGAGGTTGCATATACGCTAAGTTGAGTATAGCAGAAGTGTTTGAGATATTTGCAGCGTTGGACCATCAATACGTACTACATAACTTCTAAAGTACGAATTACAAGAATAACGAAGAGGGATTTGTAAGCCTCGATGGAAAGAAAGCGAACTCGAACGATGCAAATAAATGATCGACTTATATAATATATAGATATTTATTTTTATCTAGAAGAGATGATCTAGTTCTACGTAATTAAAATATATGATAAGTGTAACTATATAAACCATTTTCAAATATTTAATTAAAACATCATGAAATGATATGAAATTAGATAGGGTTTCAGATGTAATGGAGTATCATAAGGAGATATTGTATTTAGAAATAACTAAAATATAAAATATGTATTAATATTTATACTAATTTGAAATATTTACTTGAAAAATCATCAAAGCATATGGTCCAGCGAGTGGGGGATTAACGGATCGTTGCGAGGAGCATGCGGCTTAATGTGTGTAACTTGGATTTATGAATTCTCATATACAGCAATACATTAGTCCGGATATAGTACATATATGTATGTAAGAGGCTTAAAAGTAGAATACAGGTTCTGGTAAAGTCGGATCACTGAATTGGAGGAGTCCCCATTGTGGTGATGGGCTGTTCGTTAACAAAACTGTAAGCTCAAATATTATCTATTGTTCATTATGTTAAAAGAAATTTATTGGTTTTCGCACATTACAGCACGTCATAGATCAGTCTAATTTATTGCCCAAACAACCATAATTCAGAAGTTAATTAATATTACATTTGCAAAAATTTACAATATGTAAATTTCGTAAATTTTAAAGGTGACGAAGCCGGTACACGGTTCTTGGATCTTAAAAATGGTAAAAAGGTGCGGCAGGAAGAGGAGAACCTAGTCAACCACTAGGTACAACATTAACAATGGATTTTCCAAATTTTTCCGCAATGCTTTCTCATGAAAGAAATATATTTTTTACGTTCAAATTAATTAGAAATGAAAAATAAGTTTACTAGGAATATAATATTATATATCTTTCGGAGAATTAATACTTGCATCGGCAAAGTTGTGATGGAAAAGTTGAAAATTAGCGGCGATCTACGAAAAGCAATGAAATAAGAGATATTAATGGCCAATTTAAAGTCGAAACTTACTTTGAAAAATTGAATACCGTCTTCTTAAAAGAAACCGACACATTAACTAATTAAGGAAAAATCATTCCTACTTATAAAAATTTTGTTATTTTTTGTAAAGGTTTAATATGATAATATAAAATATTTTAAATATTAAAAAAACTAAACTAAAATATATTTTTATATATTTTTCTAATATATTTCGTAACGTTAAATGATAAAAACTAAACAAATTACGTTTGAAAATATTTAATTACGTAGATTGATCTTTACTCATACATTTATAATAAAATGAACATAGTTATTCATATTTTTTTTTTTCAAACAATGAGCAAAGATATAAAGTACTTTGTTATTATAGTTCTAGATACTTCACAAGTTCCGAAAATGATGAAATAGACCAATACCTGGAAAAAGTCTAATGTTTTATAATTATTTTCTAGTTGATAGATTATCAAGCTTTATGCCTGAATGGATGCTTACATATAAGTATAACTGCCAAAATAAAATGAGATCGCAAAGTGATATATACACACCTGCGTGCTGCAATTTTGGTGTATTTAAATATCCGATAAAAGCATATAAATGTTTCTAATCTAATTATCAAATACAAATGGAATTCTACAATTTATCCATGTAATAGTCTTTCCTTATTGTACGCATCCTCCAATACATACACAGTATCTTTAATCTTGATGGATTTCGTATGGTCGCGTGTGTGTGTGCGCGCGCCCGCGCGCGTTTCTGTATGAGCGCGCGCACGTGTGTATATGGTAGCAGTTGCAGAAATATCACATAATATGTTTCATTGCTTCCATTTTTGTAAATCGAGTAAAATAGCATAAGATTTTCTGTAGAATATTAAGGAGATGTGAAGCTGCTCTTGCACTGCATACAGTATCTTTCACTGGAAGAATTTTTCTTCCAATGTGTCGACTCCAGATTTATTTGAATTGTTCTCGTTTAGAAATTTAAAACCGAATGACATATCCCTTAACACAGCACGCCGGTAACCACGATACACAACAGATCCAATGTTCCTTTATCTGAGATTAAGGCCTGCTTTCTTTGTTTCCAAACTTCTTTACATTGCGTTACATTCTTAAGACTCTTTGTAAGTTACAAAGAACAGGAACGCTACATGGATTATAAAAGTGTAACAGTCTAATTTATATAATCTTGAACATTTTAAATCCGTTTACGTTGATTTGCTTGTTGTATATGTTTATCACCTGGCGCTGAACCAACTACTACTGCCATCATTTATTTCTAAAATTTCGAAAATCCACCAGATCTAACGAAACCTTGCTTAGATTGCAAATAAGTTTTTACTGTATCCAGCAGAAATGAAATTACATTGGCAGAAGTACCAGCTAGTTCTCCAAGCCTATTTGAAACAACATTAAACCACCTTGTTAAACAATAATATATTAAATGTGAATTGGACTTTTAAATTTGAATTTATAAACAGCTAACAAATAAATATGTTTTTCTTACTATTCATATCATTATACTTTCAGTGATTTATTATGTGCTGTGATTTGATATATTAACTGCTTGATTATATTCTACAACGAACCTTGCATACCAAACACTGCTTTTACTCCTTATAAGAGTGGATAATCCTTCGTTTTATATTCTTATATCGCATTGGTTATAAAAGTATATAATATTGTATTTATGCAGTCACGTATAATTATGTACATACAAATTCGCGATTAAGTAGCTATATGTTGAAATTCAATTCCGAATAATGCTCTAAAAAGCATCCCAGATAACAAAGAACAAGATGGCGGCGACACCATACCGGCACTATATTGCCACTTCCGAGGAGTGTCAGCTGATCCGTAGCCATCTATGGCCGGATTCGTTAGCTAAAATGTCAGATTTTACCAGCACTTTCTAAACAAGCATAACACGCTGCGTGAATCACGCAGCACCAGCACTATCGTGACACGCGTGTCATCGCTCCATTCACGAATCTTTTCAGCAATGACGTAGGGTCACATTTGGTAATGGGGAACCTCTGCTTTCATACAAATTAGAACCGTTAGATGTCAGTAGATGTACAACATATGAGTATTGATATATATTTTGATAGTCGTTGTTGTATATGTACAGTTATTGAGGGAGTCGTATATATTTCTTTCAATCCGTCATAAACTAAAAATATAATTTATAAGAACAATATTACTTACAAAATACAAATTCATGCTGTTACGTCCCTAACTTCGCCTTGTGTAATTTCAAGGAAGTGTGGCATTTACATTCTTTTGAAGTATAAGCGGAATATACATAACGCATTTTATTGAATGTTATAACTTATCATGAGACACAGAAATGAGAAGAGATATCGCGTTTTTTGAAGAATTAGGAATCTATTGCTTCTCTACGTAGACACCTAGAAGCGCTATTTCATTGCAAGGAAGAGTGGGCTTTACATTCCTTTGACGTGTTTACGAGATACACATAACGAGCTGCATTGATATTACATCTTATCATGAGACACAAAAATGAAATGCGATATTGCGCTTTACGAAGCATTAGAACTCTGCAGCTTCGATACGTAGACATCTAGAAACGTTGTTCTGTAGCATAGAAGTGTGGGATTTACAATCTTTTGAACTGTAGACGAGATATACACAACGAGTTGCATTGAATATTACACATTATCATGAGACATACGAATGAGATGCGACAACGCGTTTTCTGAAGCATTAGGACTCTATAGCTTCGATACGTAGACATATAGAAACGCTATTCTGTAGCAAGGAAGAGTTGCATTATATTCTTTTGAAGTATCGATGGGATATACATAACGCGCTGCATTGAGTATTACATCTTATCATGAGACATTGAAATGAGATGCAACATCGCGTTTTATAAAGGGATAGAACTCTATTGCATCGATACGCATACATCGAGAAACGCTATTACGTCGCAAGGAAGTGTGGGATGTACATTCTTTTGGCTTGCTGACGAGATATACATAACGCGTTGCATTGTGTATTACATCTTATCGTGAGGCATAGAAATGAGATGCGATATCGCGTTCTATGAAGCAATAAAACTCTATTGCTTCGATTCATAGACATCTAGAAACGCCATTCTTTGCAAGAATGAGTGGGATTTACAATCTCTTGACGTTTTGGCAAGATGTACATAACGCGCTGCATTGATATTACATCTTATCGTGAAACATAGGAATGAGATGCCATATCGCGTTCTATAAAGTGCTAGAACTCTATTGCTTCGATACGAAGACATCTAGAAACGCTATTCTGTCATAAGAATGTGTGGGATTTATATTCTCTTGATGCCTTGACGAGGTATACATAACACGCTGCATTGATATGACATCTTATCATGAGACACAAAAATGAAATGCGACATTGCGCTTTACGAAGCATTAAAACTCTGCAGCTTCGATACGTAGACATCTAGAAACGTTCTTCTGTAGCATAGAAGTGTGGGATTTACAATCTTTTGAACTGTAGACGAGATATACACAACGAGTTGCATTGAATATTACACATTATCATGAGACATACGAATGAGATGCGACAACGCGTTTTCTGAAGCATTAGAACTCTATAGCTTCGATACGTAGACATATAGAAACGCTATTCTGTAGCAAGGAAGAGTTGCATTATATTCTTTTGAAGTATCGATGGGATATACATAACGCGCTGCATTGAGTATTACATCTTATCATGAGACATTGAAATGAGATGCAACATCGCGTTTTATAAAGGGATAGAACTCTATTGCATCGATACGCATACATCGAGAAACGCTATTACGTCGCAAGGAAGTGTGGGATGTACATTCTTTTGGCTTGCTGACGAGATATACATAACGCGTTGCATTGTGTATTACATCTTATCGTGAGGCATAGAAATGAGATGCGATATCGCGTTCTATAAAGCAATAAAACTCTATTGCTTCGATTCATAGACATCTAGAAACGCCATTCTTTGCAAGAATGAGTGGGATTTACAATCTCTTGACGTGATGGCAAGATGTACATAACGCGCTGCATTGATATTACATCTTATCGTGAAACATAGGAATGAGATGCCATATCGCGTTCTATAAAGTGCTAGAACTCTATTGCTTCGATACGAAGACATCTAGAAACGCTATTCTGTCATAAGAATGTGTGGGATTTATATTCTCTTGATGCCTTGACGAGGTATACATAACACGCTGCATTGATATGACACCTTATCATGAGACATTGATGTGTGGTGCGATATCACGTTTTATGAGGCATTAGATCACTATTGCTTCGAAACGTAGACATATGGAAACGCTATTCCCTAACATGGAAGAGTGGCATTTACATTCTCTTGAAGTATTGACGAGACATACATAACGCGTTGCAATGATTTACATCTTGTCATGAAGCATAGGACTGAGATGCGATATCGCATTCTACGAAGATTTAGAACTGTACTGTTTTGTTGCATAATCATGTAGAAAAGCTATTCCGTAGCATGGAAGTGTGGCATTTACATTATATTGAAGTGTAGATGAGGTATACATAACGCGTAGCTTTGAATATTACATCTTATCATGAAACATAAAAATGAGATGCGATATAGCGTTCTATGAAGCACTAGAACTCTTTCGCTTCGATGCATAGACATCTAGAAACGCTATTCCCTCGCACGGAAGGGAAGGATTTGCATTCCCTTGAAGAATTGTCGCAATATACATAACTCGTTGCATTGAATTACATCATATCATGATACATAGAAATGAAATACGATATCGCGTATTATGAGGCACTAGAACTCTATTGCTTCGATATGTAGACATCTAGAAACGCTGTTGCATAGCAACGAAGTGTGGGCCTTACATTCCTCTGATGTGTTTCCGAGATATACATAACGCGTTGCATTGATTTTCATGTTATCATGAACCATAGAAATGGGACGCGATTTCGCGTTTTACGAAGAATTGGAACTCTACTGCTTATAATTCGCTGACATCTAGAAGCGCTATTCTGTAGAATGGTAATATGACATTTACTTTCTTTTGAAGTGTGGACGAGATACCCATAACGCGATGCTTTGATATTACATCTTATCATGAGTCATAGAAATGAGACGCGATATCCCGTTTTATGATGCATTAGAACTCTATTGCTTCGATGCGTAGTCATCTAGAAGCGCCATTCCGTTGCAAGGAAGTGTGGTACTTACATTCTTTTGAAGTGTAGACGAGATATACGTTACGCTTTGCATTGAATATTACATCTTATCGTCAGACCTAGGAATGAAATGCAATATCGCGCTCTATGAAGTATTAGAAATCGATTCCTTCGATACGCAGACGTCTAGAAACTCTATTCCGCAGCAGGGAAGTGTGGTATTTACTTTCTTTAGAAGTGTTGACGAGATATACATAACGCGTTGCATTGAATGATACGTCTTATTATGAGAAATTTAAATGGCCCACAGGCCTTAGATTCTTTTGGAGTGTTGACGAGATGTACATGACGCGTTGCATTGAATTACATCTTATTATGTTACATAGAAATGAGATGCAATATCGCCTTCTATGAAGAATTATAACTCTAATGATTCGATCCGCGGACATCTAGAAACGCTATACCGTTGGAAGGATGTGTGGGATTTACATTCTTTTAACGTGGTGGCGAGATATAGTTAACGCGTTGCCATTAACTACATCTTATCATGAAACATAGAAGTGACATGCTATGTCGTGTTTTACGAAGCATTAGAACACCTTTGCTTCGACATGTAAACATCTAGAAGCGCTATTCCGTAGCATGGAAGTGTGGGATTTATATTCTTTTGAAGTGTAGACGAGATATACAAAACGCTTTGCATTGAAGATTACATCTTACCATGAGATATAGAATTAACAAGCGATATAGCTTTCTATGAGGCATTAGAACTCCATTGCTCCGATATGTAAACATCTAGAAACGCTGTTCCGTAGTAAGGAAGTGTGGCATTTACATTCTATTGAACTGTATACGTTGCAGAGCCAGAGGATGACGTGTCTGCAACCAACAACACCATGCGAAGCTGCACGAGGACCACCAACCGGAAAATGCATGACTGCAACGGAAATTCGAAAAGCTCGTACCAAGTTTCACGGTCTTAGTCATCAACAGTCGCACAACGGAGCTGATGGCCACCGCGATCGTCCGCGGTAGCGATCGCGACCAGAAGCCAATCGAGTGTAGAACGTTGAGCGTCACCTGTTCGAGTGCAAACTTCATTACAGACGACCTGGCAATGAAGCTTGGACTTCCCACGAAAAATAACAAGACAGCTATCGAAGCGTTGAACCAATTACACGAGTTCGCGAATAAATTGCCTCAACGACGATCAAATCGCGGTTATTAGACTTCGCGCGGAAGCTCACATCCTTTACGATACCGCGAATCGCTGGACCGATACCGGAAGAGCAAATCGATCAGGCGAAGACTCCGATTCCGGCAAACGTAAAACTAGCAGATCCACAATTTCATCGACCGGCAAATGTGGATATGTTAATCGGCACCGGTCCCGCTTTATCGTCCCTTAGCATCGGCCAGTACAAACTTTCTCCTCGCAACGATCCTAAATTATTTCTCCAAAAGACGCAATTTGGATGGATCATCGGGGGGAGCGTCTCCACATCGGCGTCGTGGAGAAAACATCAAACATTCGTTACAACCCTGAATTTCGAACTTCAAAAATTCTGGGAGCTAGAAGAGGATCCACACGTACAATACCTATTTTCCGCGGATCAGGAATGCGAGCAGCATTTTCACGACCACGTTAAATGGACACGAACCGGTCGTTACATTGTCGCACTGCCGTTCAATGAAAAGAAGATGCAGTTAGGCGAAACTCGGTCGCGCGCCTTCAGCCGTCTTCTTTCGCTCGAACGAAAATTCATGAAAGATCCAGAGCTGAAACGAGAATACTCTGCCGTCATCGAGGAGTATCTCGAGATGGGACACATGAGCCAGGTAGAACCACGCGATTCGGATGGCTTCTACCACACCCACCATGCCGTCATCAAACTGTCCAGCTCAACAACGAAGGTTCGTGTCGTCTTCGATGGATCTGCAAGATTGAGCAGTGGACTGTCATTGAACGGCACGCTTTTGGCAGGACCAATGATACAGGACGACATATTCGCTCTTCTCATAAGGTTCCGTCAACACACCTATGTCTTAACCGAAGACATCGGGAAGATGTATCGGTATTTCCTCGTAAAATCGGAAGACCGCCGATACCAGCCGATATTATGGCAAGGTAACAACGGAAAGGTGAAAACGTACGAGCTGAACACGGTCACGTTCGGACTACCTTCAGCCCCTTTCTTCGCCATCAGGTGCATTCATCAGCTAGCGGACGACGAAAAAGTGAATGCTCCTTTCGCATCGACCGTACTCCAGCGAGATCTATACGTCGACAGCACAGATAATTACGAAGACGCTAGACAACTACGGGACCAGGTAATCAAGCTACTTAACCGCGGCAGCATCCACATTCAACAATGGGTCTCGAACGAAACGAAACTTTTAGCAGGACGGCGAAATTTCCGGAAAGCGAAATTCACCCAAAGTATTTTGGAGACGCCACCATGAAAACTCTCGGCGTCTCGTGGCACGCGCAGAACAACCGAATCATCTATTCCGTGGATCCAAACATCGATACGAGGATCACCAAACGCACGATCTTATCCACCATAGCAAAAATATTCGACCCGTTAGGTTTACTGGCGCCAGTAATAATAACGGGAAAAATATTTATGCAACACCTATGGAAACTACAATTGGTCTGGGACGAATCGCTACCAACAATCCTTCATACAGAATGGTCCACGTACGTGAAGGAATTCCAGTTACATAACGAAACATTCTTCGAGTGACACGTATGCCAATAGAAGGTGCGAGGAGTGGAATTACACGGTTTCTGCGACGCGAGCGAACGAGCATACGGAGCGTGCGTGTATGTACGGTCAGTCCACAATCGCGGACGAATTAAAACGGGACTATTATGCGCGAAATTTCGGTTCGCACTAGTAAAAGTTGTCAGCCTCGCACGTCTCGAACTTTGCGGGGCGGTGCTACTGACGTCATTATTTTCTAACGTCCGAGATAGTAATGCACGCCGATTCGACTCGATTAACTTCTGGACGGATTCCACGATAGTTTTAAATTGGCTGCAACGCGAACCAGCCACGCTAAGGACATTCGTGGCAAATAGAGTGGCCGAAATTCAAGCGAAGACCGATAGCGGCACGTCAGGTCAAACGACAATCCAGCGGACCTCATATAGAGAGGACAAATACTGGCGGAATTCTTGAAGCCCTCCATCTGGCGTCATGGACCATCGTGGTTTGCCGACGATAACAGGGATTGGCCGAAATCTACGTTCAACCTCGTTTCGGAAATACCCGATATTCGTGCCCATACATGCTTGGCAACGACCATCCGTAGCAACGAAATTCTCGGCCGCTATTCAGACATCGCGAAATTGAGGAGGATCGTCGCGTATTGCCTCCGATTTCGCAAGAATCATTGTAACGCAGGACCTCTAACCGTACGAGAGGTCCACGACGCTAATGATCGGATCTTGAAGCTCGTGCAGGCCTCCGCGTTCGAAAAAGAGATCCGAAATTTGAAGAACGGTACAGAGCTGCATCCAAAGAGTAACCGGCTCTCGCTGTAGCCATTCTTACACGAAACGGGAATTCTACGGGTAGGCGGTCGACTACAAAACGCAAACATTCCCTTCGGACAGAAACATCCGAATCTGCTTCCGAAATAACATCACATCACCGATCTGATCATTCGTCACACGCATTTAGATGGACATCATTCGGTTATCAATACCACGCTGGCGACACTAAAGCAGAGGTGTTGGCCCATTGATGGTAAAAAGTCCATCAGGTGCTTCCGCGTAAAACCACCGGCCGTGAATTACGTAATGGGCACTCTACCTGCGGCACGCGAATCCGAATGCCAACCCTTTTATAACTGCAGAACAGATTATTGCGGTCCTTTTTATATCAAGGAAAAACGTTTCCGACATTGTGCGCGAGTAAAAATCTATGTAGCAGTGTTTGAGTGCTTTGCAACGAGAGCGGTCCATCTTGAGGTCGTCGGTGACATGACTACCGTAGCGATCATCGCGGCATTGAAACGCTTCATCGGTCGTAGGAGCATCTGTCGGAACATTCATTCCGACAACGGGACAAAATTTCGTTGGAGTGAATAACGAATTAAGCGCACTGTACCAAAAACTGCAAACGGACGATAAGGTAACACACTTCCTCACGGGCAAGGAAATATCGTGGCATTTCATGCCAGCTCTTTCTCCCAATTTCGGCGGCCTTGGGGAGGCAGCTGTCAAATCCTTCAAACACCACGTCAAACGAGTCGTAGAGGAAGAACTGTTTACGTTCGTACAGTTCAACACGTTCGCGATCGAAATCGAAGCGATCCTAAACTCCTGCCCGCTTACTTCATTATCATCCGATCCTAATGGTCCATCAGCTCTAACTCCGGCCCACTTCCTGATCGGCACGTCGTTAACGAGTTTGCCCGAGACTGATTTCAGCGATACTCCTCGTCACCGATTGTCACACTGGCCACACATCCAGAACGTTCAGCAGGACTATCCACCATCTGAACGAGCAAAAAAAATGGACAAAGGGCTACCACGAGATCAAGAAAGGATCCCTCGTAGTCTTAAGGGATGACTACCTTCCGCCTTTGCAGTGGCACCGCGGTCGAAACGAAGAGGAGCACCCAGGTCCAGATAAGATCATCCGCGCGGTCACCGTACGGACCAGCCACGAGGTCTACAAACGCAACGTCAAGCAGCTAGCGAAGTTGCCCACATCCGAGGCGACAGTGTGAACCATCGACGTCGCGGCGATATTCAGATCAATCCGATCTAGATTGATCGACACCGTCTTTCAACCGGGGGAACGTGGTTCGACCGACTGAACCAATAAAACGTGGGATCTCCGAAGACTTCATTTATTACACGTTTGTGACGAAAAGGCTATTTTTGAGAATAAGACGTTTTAAGTAATTTCGTAAATATATATATTACTGCGATATGTAGACATCTAGAAACGCTATTCCCTAGACACGAAGTGTGAGATTCACATTCTTGCGAAGTGTAGGCGAGATATACATAACACGTTGCATTGAATATTACATCTTACCATGAGACATAGAAATGAGATACCATATCGTGTTTTATGAAGAAATAGAACTGTATTGCTCCGATACGTAGACATATCGGAACGCTATTCCGTTGCAAGAAAGTGTGGCATTTACATTCTTTTGTTGTGTAGACGAGATATACATAATGCGTTGCCATGATTTTACATCTTATCATGAAGCACAGAAATGATGCGATACACATCTAGAAACGCTGCCCCAATGCAAGAAAGTGTGGGCTTTACATTCTTTTGAAATGCTTACGAGAAATACATAACGCGACGTATTGATATTACATGTTATCATGAAACATAGAAATGGGATGCGATATCGCGATTTAAGTAACATTAGAACTCTATTGCTTCAACACGTAGACGTCCAGGAACGCTATTCTGTATCAAGGAAGTATGGCATTTACAGTCCTTTGAAGTGTAGACGAGGTACACATGACACTTCGCAATGAATATTATATCTTATCATGAAGCATAGAAATGAGATGTGATATCGCGTTTTAAGAAGCACTTGAACTCTGTTACTTCGATACGTAGACATCTGGAAACGCTATTGCCTAGCGAGAAAGTGTGGCATTTACATTCTTTTGAAGTGTAGACGAGGTACACATAACACTTCGCAATGAATATTATACCTTATCTTGAAACATAGAAATGACATGCGATATCGCGCCTTCAGAAGCTTTAGAACTCCATTGCTTCGATACGTAGACATCTGGAAACGCTATTGCCTAGCGAGGAAGTGTGGCATTTACATTCTTTTGAAGTGCAGACGAGGTACACATAACACTTCGCAATGAATATTATTTCTTATAATGTAACATAGAAATGAGATGCGATATCGCGTGTTACGAAGCATTAGAACTCTATTGCTTCGATTGTTGTACATCTGGAAACGCATTTCCTAGCAAGGATGTGTGGCATTTACATTCTTTTGAAATGCAGACGAGGTATACGTAACACTTCGCAATGAATATTGTATCTCATCATGAAACTTAGAAGTGAGATGCAATATCGTGTTTTATGAAGCATTAGAATTCCATTGCTCGATACGTAGACATCTGGAAACGCTATTACCTAGCAAGGAAGTGTAGCATTTACATTCTTTTGGAATGTAGACGAGGTATACATAACACTTAGCAATCAATATTATAACCTATCATGAAACATAGAATTGAGATGCGATATTGCGTTTTAAGAGGCATTAGAACACTATTTCTTCGATACACAGATATCTGGAGACGCTATTTCCTAGCATGGAAGTGTCGCATTTACATTCTTTTCACGTGTAGACGACGTGTACATAACACTTCGCAATGATTATAATATATTAACATGAGACATAGAAATGGGATGCGATGTCGCATTTTAAGAAGCATTAGAACTCTATTACTTCGATACGTAGACATCTTGAAACGCTATTTCCTAGAAAGGAAGTGTGACACTTACGTTCTTTTGAAGTGTAGGCGAGGCATACATAACACTCAGCAATCAATATTATAACCTATCATGAAACATAGAAGTGAGATGCGATATCGTGTTTGAAGAGGCATTAGAACTCTATTTCTTCGACACATAGATATCTGGAAACGCTGTTTCGTAGCAGGGAAGTGTGCGATTTACATTCTTCTGAAATGTAGACGAGGTATACATAACACTTCGCAGTGAATATTATATTTTACCATAAAATATAGAAATAAGATGCGATATCGCGTTCTAAGAAGTATTGGAGCTCTACTGCTTCGATACGTAGACATCTGCAAACGCTTTCTCCTAGAAAGGAAGTATGGCAATTACATTCTGTTGAAATGTCGACGAGGTATACATAACACTTCACAATGAATATTATTTCTTATCATGAATCATACAAATGAGATTGCGATATCGCGTGTTAAGAAGCATTAGAAATCTTTTGCTTCGATACGTAGACATCTGGAAACGCTATTTCCTAGAAAGGAAAAGCGGCACTTACATTCTTTAGAAGTGTAGACGCGGTATACATAACACTTCGCAATGAATATTATACCTTATCATGAAACATACAGATGAGATGCGATATCGCGTTTTAAGAAGCATTAGAACGCTATTGCTTCGAATCGTAGACATCTGCAAACGCTATTTCCTTGCAAGGAGGTGTGGCATTTACATTCTTTTGAAGTGTAGACGAGGTATACATAACACTTCGCAATGATATTATATCTTATCATGGAACATAGAACTGAGATACGATAGGAAGTAACGTTTCCAGATGTCTAAGTGTCGAAGCAATAGAGTTCTAATGCTTCTAAAAACGCGATATCGCATTTCATTTCGAAGGTTCATGATAAGATATAATATTCATTGCGAAGTGTTATGTATACCTCATCTACACTTCATAAGAATGTATACGTATCGAAGCAATAGTATTCTGATGCTTCTTAAAACGCGATATCGCATCTCAGATCTATGTTTCATGATAAGATATAATATTCATTGCGAAGTGTTATATATTCCTCGTTTTCACTTCCAAAGAATGTAAGTGCCGCACTTACTTGCTTGTAAATGCATTTACAGATGCCTACGTATCGAAGCAATATAGTTCTAATGCTTCTTAGTACGCGATATAGTATCTAATTTCTATGTTCCATGATAAGATATAATATTCATTGCGAATTGTTTTTTATACCTCGTCTACACTTCAAAAGAATATAAATGCCATACAGCCTTGCTAAGAAATGCGTTTCCAGTTGTCTACCTATCGAAGCAATAGAGTTCTGATGCTTCCTAAAACGCGATATCGCATCACAATTCCATGTTTCATGACAAGATACAACATTCATTGCGAAGTGTTATGTATGCCTCGTCTACACTTCAAAAGAATGTAAATGCGACACTTCCTTGCTAGGAAATAGCGTTTCAAAATGTCTACGTATTGAAGCGATAGTGTGCTGATGCTTCTTAAAACGGGATATCGCATCTCAGTTCTATGTTTCATCATAAGATATAATATTCATTGCGAAGTGTTATGTGTACCTCGTCTACAGTTCAAAAGAATCTAAATTCCACACTTCCTTGCTGGGAAATGTGTTTCGAGATGTCTACGTATCGAAGCAATGCATTTCTAATGCTTCTTATATCGCGATATCGAATCTCAGTATTATGTTTCATGATAAGATACAACTTTCATTGCGAAGTGTTATGTATACCTCGTCTATACTTCAAAAGAATGTAAATGTCACGCTTCCTTGCTAGGAAATAGCATTTCCATATGTCTACATATCGAAGCAATAGTGTTCTAATGCTTCTTAAAACGCGACATCACATCCTATTTCTATGTTACATGACAAGATATAATATTCATTGCGAAGTTTTATGTATACCACGTCCACACTTCAAAAGAATGTAAATACCACACATCCTTTCTAGGAAATGCGTTTCCAGATGTCTACATATCGAAGCAATATAGTTCTAATGCTTCTTGAATCGCGATATCGCATCTCATATCTATGCTTCATGATAACACATAATATTCATTGCGAAGTGTTATGTAAACCTCGTATACACTTAGAAATAATGTAAATGCCACACATCCTTTCTAGGGAATGCGTTTCCAGATGTCTACGTATCGAAGCAATAGAGCTCTAACGCTTCTTTAAACGAGATATCGCATCACAATTCCATGTTTCATGACAAGATACAATATACATTGCGAAGTGTTATGTATGCCTCATCTACACTTCAAAAGAATGTAAATGTCACAATTCCTTGCTAGGAAATAGCTCTACCAGATATCTACGTATCGAAGCAATAGAGTTCTACTGCTTCTTAAAACGCGATATCGCATCTCATTTCTATGTTCCATGATAAGATATCATATTCATTGCGAAGTGTTATGTATAACTCGTCTATACTCTAAAACAATGTAAGTACCACACTTGTTTGCTAGGAAGTAGCGTTTCCAGATGTCTATGAATCGAAGTAATATGGTTCTAATGCTTCTCAAAACGCGATATCGCACCTCAATACTATGATTCATGATAAGATATATGATATTCATTGGGAAGTGTTATGTATACCTCGTCTACACTTCAAAAGATTGTAAATGCGACACTTCCTTGCTAGGAAATAGCATTTCCAAATGTCTACGTATCGAATCTATAGATTTCTAATGCATCTTAAAACACGATATCGCATCTCATTTCTATCTTTCATGACAAGATATAATATCCATTGCGAAGTGTTGTGTATACCTCGTCAAGACTTCAAATGAATGAAAATGGGACATTGCCTTGCTAGGAAATAGCGTTTGCAGATGTCTACGTATCGAAGCAATAGCGTTTTAATGCTTCTTAAAACGCGATATTACATTTCATATGTATGTTTCATGATAAGACATAATATTCATTGCGAAGTGTTATGTATACCTCGTCTACACTTCAAGAGAATGTAAACGCCACACATCTCTGCTTGGAAATATCGTTTCCGGAAGTCTACGTATCGCAGCAATACAGTTCTAATACTTCTTAAGACGAGATATCTCTTCTCATTTCTATGTTTCATGACAAGACATAATATTCATTACGAAGTGTTATGTAAACCTCGTCTACACTTCAATTGAATGTAAATGCGTCCCTTCCTTGCTTGGAAATAGCGTTTCCAGATTGCTACGTATCGAAGCAATAGAGTTCTAGTGCTTTGTAAGACGCGATATCTCATCTCTTTTCTATGTTTCACGATAAGATATAATATTCATTGCGATGTGATATGTATATCTCGTCTAAACTTCAAATGAATGTAAATGCCACTCTTTCTTGTTAGGAAATAGCGTTTCCAGATGTCTACGTATCGAAGCAATAGACTTCTAATGCTTCTTAAAACGCCATATCGCATCTCTTGTCTATGTTTCATGATAGGATATAATATTCATTGCAAAGTGCTATGTATTCTTCGTCTACACTTCATAAGTATGTAAACGCCACACTTCCTTGTTAGGAAATAGCGTTTCCAGATGTCTATGTATCGAAGCTATAGTGTTCTGGTGCTTCTTAAAACACGATATCGCATCTCATGTCTATGTTACATGATCAGGTGTGATCTCAATGCAACGCGTTATGTATATCTCGTCTACACTTCAAATGAAAGTGGATGCATTACTTCCTTGCTACGGAACAGTGTTTCTAGATGTCTACGAATCGAGGCAAAGGAGTTCTAATGCTTCATAGAACGCGATATAGCATTTCACATCAAGAGTTCAAAGTATGTATGTAGATTTTAATGATCTATAAATCAGACTATTCTTATCTGCTTCTACACTGCAAAACAATGTGATGCTACACTTCCTCGCAAGAGAATAGCGTTTCTAGATGTCAATGTGTAAAAACAACAGGGTTCTGTTACCTGATTCCGTGCGATGTCGCATCTCATTTCGTTGTTCTGCGTTAAGATATAGTATTCAATGCAACGCGCTTTGTGTATCTGCATACAAAAAGAATATAAATCCCACACTTTCTTCCAACGGGATAGCGTTTCTAGGTATCTATGCGTAGAAGCAATAGAGTTCTCTTACTGCATTCAATTCGATTTCGCTACTCATTTCAATGCCGCATGATATGATGTAATATTCATTGTATCGCGTTATGTTTATCTGCTTCTGCACATCAATTGAATGTGAACTCTACACTTCCTTGCCGGCGATAGCGTTTCTAGATGTCCAGGTGCCGAAGCATTTAATTTCTCATGCTTCATGCTTCGCAATATCGCATTTCATATCAACAGTTCGAAGTATGTCTGTAGAATTTAATGCACTATATATATATCATTATGCTCATCTGCTTCTGCGCCCCAAAAGTGTGGTTTCCACATTTCCTGACAAAAGGATAGCGATTCTAATTGTAAATGTGTCGAAGCAATAGAGTTCTAATACATCATTTATCGCGATCTCGCATCACATTTCAATGTGTATTGTAAGATGTAATATTCAATGCAGCGCGTTACGTTTAACTCTTCAACACTTCTAGCGAATGTGAACCCTACACTCCCTTGCAGGGGGATAGCGTTTTTAGATATCTACTTGTCGAAGCAATAAAGTTCTATTACTTTATTCAGATCGATGTCGCATCTCGTTTCAATGCCGCATGTTGAGATGTAATATTCAATGAAACGCGTTACGTTTATCTGCTTCTACACGTCAACATTATAAAGATCCTACAATATCTTGCCAGGTGGTAGCGTTTCTAGATGTGCACGTATTGAAGCAATAGATTTCTAATGCTATATAAAACGCGATATCGCATTTGATATCAACAGTTCGAAGTATGTAAGTAGATAAAAATGCTCTACACATCTCGTTATGCTTGTCTGCATATACACGTCAAAAGACTGTGATTTCTACACTTCCTTGCAAGGGAATTGCGTTCTTAGATGTCTACTTTTCGAAGCAATAGAGTACTATTGCTTCATTCAACGCGATGTCGCAAGTCATTTCAATGATTCATGGTAAATTGCAATGTTCTATGCAATATGTTACATTTGTCTGCATCTAGACCTTAGAAGGATGTGAATCCTATACTAACTTGCAACAGAATATCGTTTCCAGATCTCTACGTGTCCAAGCAAGACATTTCTAATACTTCATGCAGCGCGATGTCGCATCTCATTTCAACGTTTCAAAGCAAAGAATCTGTAATCATATATCCATAACATTATGCTTAACTGTTAGATGTCTTCAATAGAATGTGAACTATATAATTCCATGCAACGGCATGGCGCTCCGTAGTGTCTGTCTGTTAAAGCAATCGAGCTCGAATTCTCCATGCAATCCGCTGGCGCATCTAATTTTATCGTTTCAAAGTAAGAATGCTGTAATCTCTTATGCATAGCTCTATGCTTATCTGCTTTAAAACTTCATAAGAATGTAAATTCTACAGCTCCATGCAACAGGATTGCCCTTCGTAGTGTCTACATGTCGAGACAATAGAGTATTAATGCATCATACAATGCCATGACTCATCTCATTTCAACGTTTCGAATTAAGTAAGCAGTAATCTTCTATGAAAAGCATTATAATTATCTGCTTCTACTCTACAAAAGAATGTGAATTCTATAGATCCAAGCAACAGGAGGGCAGGCCCTTCACCATCCTACTGCCTGCCCTGATGCGGGCAAAGGATTTCCAGGGTCACTCAAACCGCGACCAACATCTATCTTATACTCTAACCGATTCATCGTTATGCGTTTTCCATTAAGTTTGCCGTGATCAGCGATATTGATGCGCTCAATCTAAATTATTATTTTCTTTTTAAGTTTCTCGATTTTTTTAGTTTCTCTCACGATATCGTCTATTTCGTTGTACCTTACAGTATGGTATATAATCTGTTGTTTGATATTTCTAGGATTTCCTCTTAATAAATGCAATGCTTCCACATATTTTCTTTCTCTTTCTCTTTAGTTACATTGTTGTTATTTTATGCTTTTCACCCTCCACATTCCCTCTCTACACCATCTCGGAACAGACAATACGATTACTGCAGGATGACGCCCCGGTCTCGTTACACCGAGATCAAGTGTTCCCTCTTGCATCCGTTGATTTATATATGTTATATATTGGAGAATATTTCTTCCTATCCTTTGTATTTTTCGAATGAAATTACATTGACAGAAGTACGAGCTAGTTCTGCACGCCTATTTGAAACAACATTAAATCACCTTGTTAAACAATAATATATTAAATGTGACTTGGACTTTTAAATTTGAATTTATAATCATCTAACAGGTAAATATGTTTTTCTTACTATTCATATCATTATACATTCAGTGATTTATTGTGTGCTGTGATATGATATATTAACTGCTTGATTATATTTTGCAATGAACTTTGCGTACCAAACATTGTTTTCACTCCTGATGGGAGTGGATAGTTCTTCGTTTTATATTCTTATATCGCATTGATTATAAAAGTATATGATATCCTTTTTATGCAGTCATGTATAATTATGTACATACAAATTCGCGATTAAGTAGCTATGTGTTCAAATTCAATTCCGAATAATGCACTAAAAAGCATCCCAGATAACAAACGGCAAGATGGTAGCGACACCATGCCGGCACTATATTGCCACTTCCGAGGAGTGTCAACTGATTCGTAGTCATCTGTGACCGGATTCGTTAACTAAAATGCCAGAACGTGTTACCAGCACGTTCTAGACAAGCGAATCGCGCAGCACCAGCACCATGGTGACACGCGTACCATCGCACCATTCATGAATCTCCTCAGCAATGACGCAGGTTCACATTTGGCAATGGGGAACCTGTGCTTTCATACAAATTAGAACCGTTAGATGTCAGTAGATGTTCAGCATATGAGTATTGATAGACATTTTGATGGTCGTTTTCCTATATTTATAGTTATTGAGCGAGTCGTGTATATTTCTTTCAATCCATCATAGACTAAAAATATTATTTATAAAAAAAATATTACTTATAAAATAAAAATTCATGCTGTTGCGTGCCTAACTTCGCCTTGTGTAATTTTTGAAATAACATGTTCTCATCGTATTTAATGTAACCCTCAATTGCATGAATTTGTAACAATAAATTGAAGAAAATATATATAAAATAAGTGTATATATTTTTATGACAAAGTAATTATCGACTTTATGGAAAAAATCGCCCTATCGAGTTAGTTTATAGAAAATAATAAAATCGAGTTCTTATATCTTTGTTTTGTGCCGGTGTATCTATTTTGGAATCAAAATAAATAAATGTCCCAGTTTAGTCATTTTTCATATTTGCTTATAATTTTTATGGAAACAGCTTCCCCATTAGTAAATGTCAGCCTACGCTACGAAATATGAAAATCTTTTACTATTCTTCGACCCCTTTACATGTTAAATGCATGATTAGTTCTGCAAGACAAAAAGCCTGAATTAGTGAGATATCTAGGAACATAAGTAATTTGTAAGTAACACATCTTTTCTCTTTGAAATATTTGCCTTTGCATAGAATAGAACGTATAGATATAATTGCCTGTTTTGTACCCATTTCGGTCCAATTCTATTATAGCCTTTGAGCAGAAGTAATATTAATTATACTTGATTTTTGCAATAGTTCTTTGATTAACAGATTTTATTAACCTAGAATCATCATTTGACGGATGTATCAATCTACTTTGTAGCTCCATCAGTTTCTTTTTCTGCTCGCTACTTTCCATTTTCAGTTCCGTATACTTACCCTTTATCACCATCATATATGTTGCGTAAAATTACAATAACTTTTTGTCCTCAAATTTTGCGGATATTTCAATTAAATTTCCTTTGATTAAATAAACGGAAATTAAAAAACAGTGGCACGTACCATTTCTTGGAAACGTTGTATCGTAATTTGCATCTGACTGTTTTGAAAGGCACGCACTTTACTTAACGTTTGCAATTCGGTTAGCGAAGTAAAGAAATATTCTACTTTCGAAATTGTTGGCTCTTGTAATTCTAAGGCAAATATATTCATCTGTCGACATCGTGAACATTGTTTTTTGGCAAAATTCCAGAAAAACGAATATACTATAAGTAAAATAATAAACATCATAATATTAAATTTAACTCTGTTCATCGTTGCCTTGTTGGACACATCCATAACAATATACAGGGTGGGGCAGTAATAATTAGCACCTCAGATATCCACGAAACTATAAGTTTCATAGAAGTTTTTGCTAATATAAAATTGCATAGTACAAAGGGCCCATCCGTTGATGAAAATAGTTTTTTTGTAAGTGGAGTTATGTTGTACATATGAAGGTTACCTTCATTTTTTAAAATGAATTGGTATGTCCATTCTTCCGTAATACGATAGAGCATTTTAAAGCAAGTTTAACGATCTGTAACAAGAAGGCATTGAAGGTTACAAAAAATAAAGAAAGGCGATAATACTCACGGTTTTGATAGTAAATGAAACATACGTATTGTAAACAGTAGTGGAAGGCGTAATACTTACCGTTTACTTCACTGTGAATAAACACTTTTCGAAGGGCATTTCAATAGTTTGCAGCATAAGTTAAACATGATAAGATTAGTATTGAAATATCGGTTCGAATACGTTTGGTTAGGCTGTTCTTTGTGTCGTCCATTTTATAAGTACTGAGCTGCGGATTCCTGAGGACAGCTAACAAAATTGTTGAAATATGGGGGATTGTCATTGTGAACTTAAATCAAAAGTTAATTAAATTGCATTATATTGTAAACAAATCTTAATGTTTCATTTTAAATAGTAAGATTAAATACTCTTTACCAAACTATAAGAATGGATACATACCTCCCTGTTATTATTATTTCATAAAGAATTCTAATTGCAATTATATACTTCACTACGATAAAAAATATTTCTTAGGAAATTCTAAATATTAAATTAGAGAACGAAGCAAAACATTTTCAATAATTACGAATATGAAAAATACTTGAACATTCCAATAGAAAGATGTCTAAACAGGAGTTAGAAAAGTCAAACATTCAATTTCATCTATAAGAGGTAAAATGTTTTGAAAGCTTTAATTACAGTCTTTAATGCAAGCAAATGGGCAGTATTTCAATTTTTAAGAAAATTGATGAAAGTCAACCATTTTGAAGTGGTCAGAATCTTTGTCGTTTGAGCAATAAGTGAATAACAAATAACTGCATAAATTCCAGGCTTAAAAACTTATGGATTAAATCCTATGCAGACTCGTTTATGAGCGAGTTACTAAATAATAATCCACACTAAGTAATCATTTTAAAACTTAAACGATTACGTCTCGCGAACTTTCAAAGATATCAGAAGCGTGAAAAGTATGTGGTATATCAAAAACTCTTCTAAAAGAACGGACGAAGCCAATAGAAATCTTTGTTGAAGTAAGCAAGTTCTAAAGTTCTAAGCAACGCGATGGCCCTTATCTGCCTATGTTTCATAGCAAGTAAGTTCTGAATTTCTATGAAATCCGATGGAATTCCTCACTACTAACGTTTCAAAGTAAGTTCTCAAACTCTCAGTTCTACGTTTAAAACTATGTGTGTTCTATATATCTATGTAAAGTGATGGTTCCTATTAGTTGTGACGGAAACCTATATATAGTAAGTCAGGGAAGCTCGAAGGGGTTATTATCTAAATGCTTTAAGGTATAAAACGTACTTTTATACCTCACGTACAACTTTTCTTGGGCGCCAGCTGTTCAGAAAGTAGCAAAGGGATAGACTACACGACCCCGGGAATAGTGGGGCGGAACAACCCTTGAAATTTCGAAATGCTCCTCCTCTCAACTACGCCTAGCCAAGTACACACACTCAGGTCGCGAGATACTGAAGTCACGGCATGTTTATTTATGGTCTCGACGTGGGTTTAACTAACAAGGGATACGGGAAACTACGCAACACGCCGCGAATTACCGGGTATCATAACTCGCTTCACGATATAAGATACAATATACAATATGCGACAAAAGAAATGGGACGCTTTAGCGAATAGGCTCTCACGTTCTCTTCTTTAGGTTCCATGAATTCGCTGGTGGTCCTCGGGTCTCCTGGATCCTCCTCGGGGCTCCTTGGTGGAGTGGGCTGTAGGCTTCGGTATTGTTCGGGTCCATCGATCAGTGGATTTCGGCGATTTCCTCTTCTCGCCCCCTTTGGTGTCCCTGAGGGGATCCTCCTGATCATTTAAATTGCGTAGCGCCTCGCGCGCCGCGCTCCCATGGCCCACCCGCAGGGCCGCTGGACTTTTGACTTCTCTTTAGGGGGTTAAGGATGGTTGAGGACCTTCTCACATACCAGAGCATTATGAAGCACAGAAGCAGATAAGCATAATGCGATGCATAGAGCTTTACAACCTTCTAACATACTTTGAACTGTTTATATGAAATGCGATATTGCGGTGCATGAAGCATGAGAAATTAAATGCTTCGGCACCAGGACAACTAGAAACGCTATCCCCGGGCAAGAAAGTGTAGGGTTCACACTCAATTCATGTGCAGAAGCAGATAAACATAACGCAATGCTATGAACATTACATCTTACCATGAAATATAGAAGTAAGATGCGCAGCCGCGTTTTACGAAGCATTAGAATTCTATTGCTTCTAAACCTTCAGATATAGAAACGATATTCCGTAGCAAGGAAGTGATGCATTTACACTAATTTGAAGTGTAGAGGAGATATACATAACGCGTTGCATTGAAATTACATCTTATCATGTGACATAGAACTGATATGCGATATCGCGTATTATAAAGAGTTAGAAATCTATTGCTTCGATGCGTAGACACCTAGAAACACTATTCCGTCGCAAGGAAGTGTGGCATTTGCAATCTATTCAAGTGTAGACGAGGTATACATGACACTTCGCAATGAATATTATATCTTATCATGAAATATAGAAATGAGATGCGATATCGCGTTTTGAGAAGCATTAGAAGTCTATTGCTACGATACGTTGACATCTGCAAACGCTATTTCCTAGCAAGGAAGTGTCGCACTTACATTCACTTGAAGTGTATGCGAGTTATACATAACACTTCTCATGAAGTGAATATTATATCTTATCATGAAACATAGATATGTGATGCGATATCGCGATATAAGATGCATTAGAACTCTATTGCTTCGATACGTAGACATCTGCAAACGCTATTTCCTATTAAGGTAGTGTCGCCTTGACATTCATTTGAAGTGTATGCGAGGTGTACATGACACTTCGCAATGAATATTACATCTTATCATGAAACATAGAAATGAGATGCGATATCGCATTTTAAGAAGCATTAGAACTTTATTGCTTCGATACGTAGACATCTGGAAACGTAATTTCCTAGAAAGGAAGTGTCGCATTTACATTCTTTTAAAGTGTAGACGAGGAATATATAACACTTCGCAATGAATATTACAGCTTATCATCAAACATGCAAATGAGATGAGATATCGCGTTTTAGGAAGCATTACAACTCTATTGCTTCGATACGTAGACATCTGGAAACGTAATTTCCTAGGAAGGAAGTGTCGCATTTACATTCATTTGAAGTGAATACGAGGTATACATGAAACTTCGCAATGAATATTATATCTTATCATGAAACATAGAGACGATCATGCGATATCTCGTTCTAAGATGCATTAGAACTCTATTGCATCGATACGTAGACATCTGCAAACGCTATTTCCTAGAAAGGAAGTGTCGCATTTACATTCTTGTGAAGTGAATACGAGGTATACATGACACTTCGCAATGAATATTGTATCTTATCATGAAACATAGAAATGAGATGCGATATCGCGGTTTAAGAAGCATTGGAACTCTATTGCTTCGATACGTAGACATCTGGAAACGTAATTTCCTAGAAAGGAAGTGTCGCATTTACATTCATTTGAAGTGAATACGAGGTATACATGACACTTCGCAATGAATATTATATCTTATCATGAAACATAGAAATGAGACGCGATATCGCGGTTTAAGAAGCATTAGATCTCTCTTGCTACGATACGTAGTCATCTGCAAACGCTATTTCCTAGCAAGGAAGAATCGCATTTACATTCTTTTGAAGTGTATATGAGGTAATCAAGATACTTCGCAATGAATATTAAATCTTATCATGAAACATAGGAATGAGATGCGATATCGCGTTTTAGGAAGCATTCGAACTCTATTGCTACGATACGTAGACAGCTGCAAACGCTATTTCCTAGACAGGAAGTGTCGCATTTACATTCTTGTGAAGTGAATACGAGGTATACATGGCACTTCGCAATGAATATTATATCTTGTCATGAAACATAGGAATGAGATGCGATGTCGCGTTTTAAGAAGCATTCGAACTCTATTGCTACGACACGTAGACATCTGCAAACGCTATTTCCTAGCAAGGGAGAGTCGCATTTACATTCATTTCAAGCGTATCCAAGGTATACATGACACTTCGCAATGAATATTATATCTTACCATGAAACATAGAAATCAGATGCCATATCGAGTTTTAAGAAGCATTCGAAAACTATTGCTACGATACGTAGACATCTGCAAACGCTATTTCCTAGCAAGGAAGTGTCGCATTTACATTCATTTGAAGTGAATACGAGGTATACATGACACTTCGCAATGAATACTATATCTTGTCATGAAACATAGAAATAAGATGCCATATCGCGTTTTAAGAAGCATTCGAACTCTATTGCTTCGATACGTAGACATCTGCAAACGCTATTTCCCAGCAAGGAAGTGTCGCATTTACATTCATTTGGAGATAATACGAGGTATACATGACACTTCGCAATGAATATTACATCTTATCATGAAACATAGTAATGTGATGCGATATCGCGTTTTAAGAAGCATTAGAACTCTAATGCTACGATACGTAGACATCCGCAAACGCTATTTCCTAGCAAGGAAGAGTCGCATTTACATTCTTTTCAAGTGGCAACGAGGTGTACACAACACTTCGCAATGAATATTATATCTTATCATGAAACATAGATATGAGATGCGATATCGCGTTTTAAAAAGCGTTGGAACTCCATTGCTGCGATACGTAGACATCTGCAAACGCTACTTCCCAGCAAGGAAGTGTCGCATTTACATTCCTTTGAAGTGAATACGAGGTATACATTACACTCCACAATGAATACTATACCTTATCACGAAACATAGAATTGAGATGCGATGTCGCGATTGAAGAAGCATATGAACTCTATTGCTACGATACGTAGACATCTGCAAACGCTATTTCCTAGCAAGGAAGTGTCGCATTTACATTCATTTGAAGTGAATACGAGGTACACATGACACTTCGCAATGAATATTATATCTTATCATGAGACATAGAAATGAGATGCGATATCGCGTTTTAAGAAGCATTAGACCTATATTGCTACGATACGTAGATATCTGGAAACGCTATTTCCTAGCAAGGATGCGTCGCATTCATATTCTTTTGAAGTGAATACGAGGTATACATAACACTCCACATCGAGTATTATATCCTATTATGAAACATAGAAATGAGATGCGATATGGCGATTTAAGAAGCATTAGAACTCTATTGCTTCGATACGTAGACATCTGCAAACGTAACTTCCCAGCAAGGAAGTGTCGCATTTACATTCTCTTGAAAGGAATACGGGGTATACATGACACTTCGTAATGAATGTTATATCTTATCATGAAACATAGAAATGAGATGCGATATGACGATTTAAGAAGCATTAGAATTCTATTGCTGCGATACGTAGACATCTGCCAACGCTATTTCCTAGCAAGGAAGTGTCGCATTTACATTCATTTGAAGTGTATGCGAGGTATACAAGACACTTCGCATTGAATATTATATCTTATCATGAAACATAGAAATGAGATGCGATATCGCATTTTGAGAAGCATTAGAACTCTAATGCTACGATACGTAGACATCTGCAAACGCTATTTCCTAGAAAGGGAGAGTCGCATTTATATTCATTTGAAGCGTATGCAAGGTATACATGACACTTCGCAATGAATATTATATCTTGTCATGAAACATAGAAATAAGATGCGATAGCGCGTTTTAAGAAGCATTCGAACTCTATTGCTACGATAAGTAGACATCTGCAAACGCTATTTCCTTGCAAGGACGTGTCGCATTTACTTTCTTTTGAAGTGAATACGAGGTATACATGACACTTCGCAATGAATATTATATCTTATCATGAAACAAACAAATGAGATGCGATATCGCGACTTAAGGAGCATTAAAACTCTATTGCATGGATACGTGGACATCTGCAAACGCTATTTCCTAGCATGGAAGTGTCGCATTTTCATTCTTATGAAGAGAATACGAGGTTTACATTACACTTCGCAATGAATATTACATCATCATGAAACATAGAAGTGAGGTGCGGTATTGCGTTTTAAGAAGCACTTGAACTCTATTGCTACGATAAGTAGAGATCTGCAAAAGCTATTTACTAGCAAGGAAGTGTCGCATTTACATTCTTTTGAATTGAATACGAGGTATACATGATACTTCGCAATGAATATTATATCTTATCATGAAACAAACAAATGAGATGCGATATCGCGATTTAAGGAGCATTAAAACTGTATTGCTTCGATACGTGGACATCTGCAAACGCTATTTTCTAGCAAGGGAGTGTCGCATTTACATTCTTTTGAAGTGAACACGAATTTATAATAACACTCCACAATGAATATTATATCTTATCATGAAACATAGAAATGTGATGCGATATCGCGATTTTGGAGGCATTAGAAATATATTGCTTCGATACGTAGACATCTACAAACGCTATTTCCTAGCAAGAAAGAGTCGCATTTACATTCATTTGAAGTGTATGCGAGGGATACATGACACTTCGCAATGAATATTATATCTTATCATAAATAATAGAAATGAGATGCGATATCTCGTTTTAAGAAGCATTAGAACTCTGTTTCTTCGATACGTAGACATCTGCAGACGCTATTTCCTAGCAAGGAAGTGTCGCATTTACATTCTTTTGAGGTGAACACGAGGTATACATAACACTCCACAATGAATATTATATCTTATCATGAAACATAGAAATGAGATGCGATATCGCGTTTTAAGAGGCATTACAACTCTATTGCTACGATACGTAGACAACTGCAAACGCTATTTCCTAGCAAGGAAGTGTTGCATTTACATTCTTTTGAAGTTAATACGAGGTATACTTGACACTTCGCAATGGATATTATATCTTATCGTGAAACATAGAAATGAGATGCGATATGGCGATTGAAGAAGCATTAGAACTCTATTGCTTCGATACGTAGACATCTGCAAACGCCACTTCCTAGCAAGGAAGTGTCGCATTTATATTCATTTGAATTATATGCGAGGCATACATGACAATCCACAATGAATATTATATCTTATCATGAAACATAGAAATGAGATGCGATATCGCGATTTATGAAGCATTAGAACTCTATTGCTTCGATACGTAGACATCTGCAAACGCTATTTCCTAGCAAGGAAGTGTCGCATTTACAGTCTTTTGATGTGAATGCGTGGTATACATGACACTTCGCAATGAATATTACATCTTAATATGAAACATGGAAATGTGATGCGATATCGCGTCTTATGAAGCATTAGAAATCTATTGCTTCGATCCGTAGACATCTGCGAACGCTATTTAATAGCAAGGAAGTATCGCATTTACATTCTTTTGAAGTGAATACGAGGTATACATGACAATCCACAGTGAATATTATTTCTTATCATGAAACATAGAAATGGGATGCGATATTGCGATTTAAGAAGCATTAGAACTGTATTGCTTCGATACGTAGAAATCTGGAAACACCATTTCCTAGAAAGGAGGTGTAGCATTTACATTCATTTGAAGTGAATGCGTGGTATACATGACACTTCGCAATGAATATTATATCTTAATATGAAACATAGAAATGAGATGCGATATCGCGTTTTAAGAAGCATCAGAAATCTATTGCTACGTTACGTAGATATTTCCAGACGATATTTCCTAACAAGGAAGTGTCGCATTTACATTCGTTTGTAGTGAACACGAAGTATACATAACACTCCACAATGAATATTATATCTTATCATGAAACATAGAAATGAGATGCGATATCGCGTTTTACGAAACGTTAGAATCCTACTGCTTCGATACGTAGACATCTGCCAACGCTATTTCCTAGCAATGAAGTGTCGCCTTTTAATCCGGTTGAAGTGTATGCGTGGTATGCAAGACACTTCGCAATGAATATCATATCATACATTATATATGTATTATATTGCTTCGATACGTAGACATCTGCAAACGCTATTTCCAAGCAAGGAAGTGTCGCATTTACATTCATTTGGAGTGTATGCGAGGTATACATGACACTTCGCAATGAATATTATATCATATAATGAGACATAGAAATGAGATGCGATATCGCGTTTTAAGAAGCATTATAACTCTATTGCTTCGAAACGCAGACATCTGCAAACGCTAATTCCTAGCAAGGAAGTGTCGCATTTACAATCTTTTGAAGTGAATACGAGGTATACATAACACTCCACAATGAATATTATATCTTATCATGAAGCATATGAATGTGGAGCGATTTCTCGTTTTAAGAAGCATTAGAACCCTATTGCTACGATACGTAGACATCTGCAAACGCTAACTCCTAGCAAGGAAGTGTCGCATTTACATTATTTTGATGTGAATACGGGGTATACATATCCCTGCACAATGAATATTATATCTCATCATGAAACATAGAAATGAGATGCGATATGACGATTTAAGAGGCATTAGAACTCTATTGCAACGATATGTAGATATCAGCAATTCCTAGCAAGGAAGTGTCGCATTTACATTAATTTGAAGTGTATGCGAGGTGTACAAGAAATTTTATAATGTATATTACATCATATCATGAAACATAGAATTGAGATGCGATATCGCGTTTTGAGAAGCATTAGAACTCCCTTTCTACGATACGTAGACATCTGCAAACGCTATTACCAAGCAAGGAAGTGTCGTATTTACATTATTTTGATGTGAATACGGGGTATACATAACCCTGCACAATGAATATTATATCTCATCATGAAACATAGAAATGAGATACGATATGACGATTTAAGAAGCATTAGAACTCTATTGCAACGATACATAGATATCAGCAGACGCTATTTCCTAGCAAGGATGTGTCGCATTTACATTCTTTTACAGTGAATACGAGGTATACATAACACTCCACAATGAATATTATACCTTATCAAGAAACATAGAAATGAGGTACTATATCGCGAACAAAAAAGCATTAGAATTCTGTTGCTTCGACACGTAGACATATGCAAACGCTATTTAATATCAGGGAAGTGTTGCACTTACATTCTTTTGAAGTGATTACGAGGTATACATAACACTCCACAATGTATATTATATCTCATCATGAAACATAGAAATGAGAAGCATATCGCGATTTGAAAAGCTTTAGAACTCTATTGCTTCGATACGTAGACATCTGCAAGCGCTATTTCCTTTCAAGGAAGTGTCTCATTTACATTCATTTGAAGTGTATGCGAGGTATACATGACACTTCGCAATGAATATTACATCTTATCATGTAACATAGAAATGAGATGCGATATCGCGTTTTGAGAAGCATTAGAACACTAATGCTACGATACGTAGACATCTACAAAGGCTATTTTCTAGCAAGGAAGTATCGCTTTTACATTCCTTTGATGTGAATACGATGTATACATAACAATCCACAGTGAATACTATATCTTATCATGAAACATAGAAATGAGGTGCGATATGGCGATTTACGAAGCATTAGAACTCTATTGCTTCGATACGTAGATATCTGCAAACGCCACTTCCTAGCAAGGTAGTGTCGCATTTATATTCATTTGAATTATATGCGAGGCATACATGACAATCCGCAATGAATATTATATCTTATCCTGAAACATAGAAATGAGATGCGATATCTCGTTTTAAGAAACATTAGAACTCTATGGCTACGATACGTTGATATCTGCAAACGCTATTTAATATCAAGGAAGTGTTGCACTTACATTCTTTTGAAGTAATTACGAGGTATACATAACTCTCCACAATGTATATTATATCTTATCATAAAACGTAGAAGTTAGGTGCGATATCGCGATTTAAGAAGCATTAGAAAACTATTGCTTCGATACATAGACATCTGCAAACGCTACTTCCTAGCAAGGAAGTGTCGCATTTACATTCTTTTGAAATGAATACGAGGTACACATAACACTCCACAATGAATATTATACCTTACCACCAAAGATAGAAATGAAATGCGATATCGCGATTTAAGAAGCATTAGCACTCTATTGCTTCGATACGTAGACATCTGCAAACGCTACTTCCTAGGAAGGAAGTGTCGCAGTTACATTCTTTTGAAGTGAAAACGAGGTATATATAATACTCCACAATGAATATTATATCTTATCATGAAACATAGAAATAAAGGGCGATTTCGCGTTTAAGAAGCATTGGAACCATATTGCTTCGATACGTAGACATCTGCAAACGCTATTTCCTAGCAAGGAAGTGTCGCATTTATATTCAATTGTAGTGAATACGAGGAATACATAACACTTCGTAATGAATACTATATCTTATCATGAAACTTAGAAATGAGATGCTATATCGCGTTCTAAGAAGCATTAGAACTCTATTGCTTCGATACGTAGACATCTGAAAACGCTACTTCCTAGCAAGGAAATGTCGCATTTACGTTCTTTTGAATTGTATGCGAGATATACATGACACTACGCAATGAATATTATATCTTAACATGAAACATAGAAATGAGATGCGATATCGCGTTTTAACACATTGCGGACGGGTGACGAGATATCTCGTTTTTAGAAAACTAAACGTTGCGAACGGGTCACGATATATCTCGTTTTCACGTTTTTTTTATTCAGTCGGTAACTTAGCAAGGAGCTGCAAATGTTTGTGTTACGTTACGATGGTATCGAAGTCTCTCGCATTCCGAAACCAAAGCGAAACAAATGAATCATTCCTTAAATTTGGGAAAAAACAGTCATTATAGCGTAACGTCCGCTGAACGTCGCGGTACCTCCTTCACCCCCCGGCAGAGCCACACGCATCGCCTGTCGCCACCACAAAGACGAGCTTACCGAGTATACGATCGCCGAGCTAAGGCAGCCACCCCCGCAACCAGGAGTTGGACCACACGACCGCGCTACGACGCTTGCCTTCCAGACAGCTGGAGCACAACCGAGCCACAGCCTCCGCACGAGGACCATTCCACGTATCAGGAAGAGTCGCCCGCCGTTACGCACCCGTACCCATACTTTGCATACCATTATAATTATAATTAAGCGAATCCTAGAACTTAAGCACACGACACTCCATGTACGCACACGACACAACACACACAACCTAGCATAATGCGTTTCATGTGTTATTCTAATTTTTAAGATCATAATTAATCGTAATAAGAAGTAAGCAAAGAGCCCGACGCGCGCGGCTCACGCCGAACGCGGGCGCCCTACCACGACCGTCCACCCCACTCCGTGGGCCGAGCGTCCGCCCCACTCTGGGGACCTGCGACTCGCGCGCCCCGCGATCCGAGGAGGTCGCGGTCCCGCGAGATGATAGTCAGTACGAGTCATCCGCTCCAAACGAGCGGACCTCCCTCAAATCCAATCTCTAGTTCGAGCCATTCGGTCCAAGCGAGCACTCCTTTATCATAATCCAATCTTACTATTTCAACTTAAACTCTAATTCAATTCAAGTCCTTATTCTAAACTCTAATTATCGTATCCTAGTACTTAGTCAACTTTGGCATAGGGAAGTATCAGTGTAAGCTTAGTTTTATTTAGAATATACTTTATTTTTACCAGTACTACAATTCTCATCATTCTAAATATTCCTTGCCTTATTATTATTATAAATCCATTCATTGCGAAGTCCTCCACGAGTTCACGCGTCTTCAAGAATATTCACAAGCTCCGAACTTTAGTCAAACTTGGTAATCGATCAGTTATAGCCGACCGCCGCTTAGCTGCATCGACCCACAGCGAGGCTAGAGCAAGGACACTCGTCGATTTTCCATATTTCTGGACCGGTAAACTAGAGCGGACCGCCGCTTAGTGAACCCGTATCTGGACTTTTGGAAACCGACTCGAATGCGTCATTCCGGTACAACTAAACGAACTCGTCGCGCGGGAAGGAAGAACTTCTTGCGTTCACTTGTGCGCGGATACGTTGGTACAGCCGTGCGCATATACCACTGCAACGTCTCATCTTCCGCCGCACGCCGATCGGACAGCCGTCCCGCACCGCCGCATCCATCGCCGATCCGCTTGACCGAGCCGATCCATCCCTGAGGTCAGCCCACCTGGGTACTCGGCCCGCTGACAATCACGCCTCACCGACCGTACGCAGGGATTATACCTGAGGGCGATCCGTGCCGACGACGATACCTGCAACAAGGGTACTAAATATTAGCAGCTGTCAAGACATCAAAGGTAAGGTCATATTTTCTTATCCGCGTTCGTGCCTTTTGATACCTGTTTCGCGAGCCAGAAAGAACCCGGTCTTCGTCGCAATTCCGCGAGCCGAACCGTTCGAGGCTGCGTGTCGCTCTCGGTAAACGATAAGTTTTCACGACCCGTGACGTGATAATAGCCATTGCCGGCTGATCTGTGCGGATCGTCGTACGTACCGTATCTTATAAAGTGTTTCATTGATCTGCATTTTAGAATTTCAAACTTCGTGTTTTAAAATTGGAAGGTAACAGTTTTTTGAGTACTATCTATATTTTCAATCAACCTGTTACTGATAATTGATAACAAAAATTTATTTTATGAATTAGCCCTCTATAAAAGCAGCGAAATGACGCATAGATGTAATGAAAACAGATATACAGATATATGAAGCATACTATTATTTAAAAATACTAAATGCAAATTAAGTAAAATGCGTATCCAATTCCTGTCACATGCCAAGCATGTTTTTGGAGCGTTCGAAAATCTGCGATTCGTGAGGGCGTGTTGAACGCGCAGCGCCCCGTCCTCAATGTGTTAAGAAGCATTAGAACTCTATTGCCTCGATAAGCACACATCTGCAAACGCTATATCCTAGCAAGGAAGTGTCGCATTTACATTCATTTGAAGTGTATACGAGGTATACATGACACTTCGCAATGAATATTGTACCTTATCATGAAACATAGAAATAAGATGCGATATCGCGTTTCGAGAAGCATTAGAACTCTAATGCTTCGATGCGTAGACATCTGCAAACGCTATTTCCTAGCAAGGAAGTGTCGCATTTACATTCTTTTGAAGTGAATACGAGGTATGCGTGACACTCCGCCATGAATATTATATCTTTTCATGAAACATAGAAATGAGATGCGATATCAAGATTTAAAAAGCATTAGAACTCTATTACTTCGTTACGTAGACATCTGCAAACGCTATTTAATGCAAGGAAGTATAGCATTCACATTCTATTGAAGTGACTACGAGGTATACATGACACATCGCAATGAATATTATATCTTATCATGAAACATAGGGATCAGATGCGATATCGAGTTTTAAGAAGCATTCGAACTCTAATGCTACGATACGTAGACATCTGCAAACGCTATTTCCTAGTAATGAAGTGTCGCATTTACATTCATTTGAGGTGAATACGAGGTATACATGACACATCGCAATGAATATTATATCTTGTCATGAAACATAGAAATAAGATGCGATATCGCGTTTTAAGAAGCATTCGAACTCTATTGCTACGATACGTAGACAACTGCAAACGCTATTTCCTAGCAAGGAAGTGTCGCATTTACATTCATTTCAAGCGTATGCAAGGTATACATGACACTTCACAATGAATATTATATCTTACCATGAAACATAGAAATGAGATGCGATATCGAGTTTTAAGAAGCATTCGAACTCTATTGCTACGATACGTAGACATCTGCAAGCGCTATTTCCTAGCAAGGAAGTGTCGTATTTACATTCATTGGAAGTGAGTACGAGGTAATCATGATACTTCGCATTGAATATTATATCTTATCATGAAACATAGGAATGAGATGCGATATCGCGTTTTAAGAAGCATTCGAACTCTACTGCTACGATACGTAGACATCTGCAAACGCTATTTCCTAGCAAGGGAGAGTCGCATTTACATTCATTTGAAGTGAATACGAGGTATACATGACACATCGCAATGAATATTATATCTTATCATGAAACATAGGGATCAGATGCGATATCCCGTTTTAAGAAGCATTAGAACTCTATTGCATCGATGCGTAGACATCTGGAATCGCTATATCCTAGCAAGGAAGTGGCGCATTTATATTACTTTGAAGTGAATACGAGGTATACATAACACAACACAATGAATATTATATCTCATCATGAGACATAGAAATGGGATGCGATATCGCGATTTAAAAAACATTAGAACTCTATTGCTGCGATACGTAGACATCTGCAAACGCTACTTCCTAGCAAGGAAGTGTCGTATTTACATTCATTAGAAGTGAGTACGAGGTAATCATGATACTTCGCATTGAATATTATATCTTATCATGAAACATAGGAATCAGATGCGATATCGCGTTTTAAGAAGCATTCGAACTCTACTGCTACGATACGTAGACATCTGCAAACGCTATTTCCTAGCAAGGAAGTGTCGCATTTATATTCTTTTGAAGTGAATATGAGGTATACATAACACTTCGCAATGAATATTATATCTTGTCATGAAACATAGAAATAAGATGCGATATCGCGTTTTAAGAAGCATTCGAACTCTATTGCTACGATACGTAGACAACTGCAAACGCTATTTCCTAGAAAGGAAGTGTCGCATTTACATTCATTTCAAGCGTATGCAAGGTATACATGACACTTCACAATGAATATTATATCTTACCATGAAACATAGAAATGAGATGCGATATCGAGTTTTAAGGAGCATTCGAACTCTATTGCTACGATACGTAGACATCTGCAAACGCTATTTCCTAGAAAGGGAGAGTCGCATTTATATTCATTTGAAGCGTATGCAAGGTATACATGACACTTCACAATGAATATTATATCTTACCATGAAACATAGAAATGAGATGCGATATCGAGTTTTAAGAAGCATTCGAACTCTATTGCTACGATACGTAGACATCTGCAAACGCTATTTCCTAGAAAGGAAGTGTCGCATTTACATTCATTTCAAGCGTATGCAAGGTATACATGACATTTCGCAATGAATATTATATCTTGTCATGAAACATAGAAATCAGATGCGATATCGAGTTTTAAGAAGCATTCGAACTCTATTGCTACGATACGTAGACATCTGCAAACGCTATTTCCTAGCAAGGAAGTGTCGCATTTACATTCATTTAAGGTGAATACGAGGTATGCTTGACACTTCGCAATGAATATTATATCTTGTCATGAAACATAGAAATAAGATGCGATATCGCGTTTTAAGAAGCATTGGAACTCTAGTGCAACGATACGTAGATATCTGCAAGCGCTATTTCCTAGCAAGGAAGTGTAGCATTTACATTCATTGGAAGTGTAGACGAGGAATACATTACACTTCGCAATGTATATTATATCGTATCATGAAACATAGAAATGAAATGCGATATCGCGTTTTAACAAGCATTATAACTCTATTGCATCGATACGTAGACATCTGCAAACGCTATTTCCTAGCAAGGAAGTGTCGCATTTACATTCTTGTGATGTGAATACGAGGTATACATGACACTTCGCAATGAATATTGTATTTGTATCATGAAGCATAGAAATGAGATGCGATATCGCGTTTTAAGAAGCACTAGAACTCTACTGCTGCGATACGCAGATATCTGCAAACGCTATTTCCTAGGACGGAAGTGTCGCATTTACATTCATTTGATGCGTGGACGAGGAATACATAACCCTTCGCAATGAATACTATATCTTATCATGAAACACAGAAATGAGATGCGATATCGCGTTTTAAGAAGCATTAGAAATCTATTGCTTCTATAGCGAGACATCTGGAAACGTAATTCCGTAGAAAGGAAGTGTCGCATTTACATTCATTTAAAGTGAATACGAGGTATACATGACACTTCGCTATTAATATTGTATCTTATCATGAAACATAGAAATGAGATGCGATATCGCGGTTTAAGAAGCATTGGAACTCTATTGCAACGAAACGTAGACATCTGCAAACGCTATTTCCTAGCAAGGAAGTATAGCATTTACATTCATTGGAAGTGAATACGAGGTAATCATGATACTTCGCAATGAATATTACATCTTATCATGAAACATAGGAATGAGATTCGATATCGCGTTTTAAGAAGCACTAGAACTCTACTGCTACGATACGCAGATATCTGCAAACGCTATTTCCTGGAACGGAAGTGTCGCATTTACATTCATTTGATGCGTGGAAGAGGAAAACATAACCCTTCGCAATGAATACTATATCTTATCATGAAACACAGAAATGAGATGCGATATCGCGTTTTAAGAAGCATTAGAAATCTATTGCTTCTATAGCGAGACATCTTGAAACGCAATTCCGTAGAAAGGAAGTGTCGCATTTACATTCATTTGAAGTGAATACGAGGTATACATGACACTTCGCAATGAATATTATATCTTATCATGAAACATAGAGGCGATCATGCGATATCGAGTTTTATGAAGCATTAGAACTCTATTGCATCGATACGTAGACATCTGCAAACGCTATTTCCTAGCAAGGAAGTGTCGCATTTTCATTCTTGTGAAGTGAATACGAGGTATACATGACACTTAGCAATGAGTATTGTATCTTATCATGAAACATAGGAATGAGATGCGATATCGCGTTTTGAGAAGCACGAGACCTCTACTGCTACGATACGCAGATATCTGCAAACGGTACTTCCTAGAAAGGAAGTGTCGCATTTACATTCAACTGAAGTGAATACGAGGTATACATGACACTTCGCAATGAATATTGTATCTTATCAAGAAACATCGAAATGAGATGCGATATCGCGGTTTAAGAAGCATTGGAACTCTATTGCTTCGATACGTAGACATCTGGAAACGTAATTTCCTAGAAAGGATGTGTCGCATTTACATTCATTTGATGTTAATACGAGGTATACTTGACACTTCGCAATGAATATTATATCTTATCATGAAACATAGAAATGAGATGCGATATCTTGTTTTCAGGAGCATTAGAACTCTCTTGCTACTATACGTAGTCATCTGCAAGCGCTATTTCCTAGGAAGGAAGAATCGCATTTACATTCTTTTGAAGTGTATACGAGGTAATCAAGATAGTTCGCAATGAATATTACATCTTATCATGAAACATAGGAATGAGATGCGATATCGCGCTTTAAGAACCATCATAACTCTATTGCTACGATACGTAGACATCTGCAAACGCTATTTCCCATCAAGGAAGTGTAGCATTTACATTCATTTGAAGTGAATACGAGGTATACATGACACTTCGCAAAGAATATTATATCCTATCATGAAACATAGGGATCAGATGCGATATCCCGTTTTAAGAAGCATTAGAACTCTATTGCATCGATGCGTAGACATCTGGAACCGCTATATCCTAACAAGGAAGTGGCGCATTTACATTCCTTTGAAGTGAATACGAAGTATACATAACACAACACAATGAATATTATATCTCATCATGAGACATAGAAATGGGATGCGATATCGCGATTTAAAAAACATTAGAACTCTATTGCTGCGATACGTAGACATCTGCAAACGCTACTTCCTAGCAAGGAAGTGTCGCACATACATTCATTTGAAGTGTAGACGAGGAATACATAACACTTCGTAATGAATATTATATCCTATCGTGAAACATAGAAATGAGATGCGATATCGCGTTTTAAGAAGCATTAGAATTCTATTGCTACGATACGTAGATATCTGGAAATGCTATTTCCTAGCAAGGCAGTGTCGCAGTTTCATTCTTTTGAAGTCAAAACGAGGTATACATAACACTCCACAATGAATATTATATCTTATCATGAACATAGAAATGAGACGCGATATCGCGAAGTAAAAAGCACTAGAAATCTGTTGCTTCGATACGGAGCCATCGGCAAACGCAATTTCCTAGCAAGGAAGTGTCGCATTTATATTCTTTTGAAGTGAATATGAGGTATACATAACACTTCGCAATGAATATTATATCTTATCATGAAACATAGTAATGAGATGCGATATCGCGTTTTAAGAAGCATTCGAACTCTACTGCTACGATACGTAGACATCTGCAAACGCTATTTCCCAGAAAGGGAGAGTCGCATTTACATTCATTTGAAGCGTATGCAAGGTATACATGACACTTCACAATGAATATTATATCTTACCATGAAACATAGAAATGAGATGCGATATCGAGTTTCAAGAAGCATTCGAACTCTATTGCTACGATACGTAGACATCTGCAAGCGCTATTTCCTAGCAAGGAAGTGTCGCATTTACATTCATTTGAAGTGAATACGAGGTAGTCATGACACTTCGCAATGAATATTATATCTTGTCATGAAACAGAGAAATATGTTGCGATATCGCGTTTTAAGAATAATTCGAACTCTATTGCTACGATACGTAGATAACTGCAAACGCTATTTCCTAGCAAAGAAGTGCCGCATTTACATTCATTTGAAGGGAATACGAGGTAATCATGACACTTCGCAACGAATATTATATCTTGTCATGAAACATAGTAATGAGATGCGATATCGCGTTTTAAGAAGCATTCGAACTCTACTGCTACGATACGTAGACATCTGCAAACGCTATTTCCTAGCAAGGGGGAGTCGCATTTACATTCATTTCAAGCGTATGCAAGGTATACATGACACTTCGCAATGAATATTGTATCTTATCATGAAACATAGGAATGAGATGCGATATCGCGTTTTAAGAAGCATTTGAACTCTACTGCTACAATGCGTAGACATCTGCAAACGCTATTTCCTAGCAAGGGAGAGTCGCATTTACATTCATTTGAAGTGAATACAAGGTATACATGACACTTCGCAATGTATATTATATCTTATCATGAAATATAGAAATGAGATGCGATATCGCGCTTTAAGAACCATTAGAACTCTATTGCTACGATACGTAGTCACCTGCAAACGCTATTTCCTAGCAAGGAAGTATCGCATTTACATTCATTTGAAGTGAATACGAGGTATACATGACACTTCGCATTGAATATTGTATCTTATCATGAAACATTGGAATGAGATGCGATATCGCGTTTTAAGAAGCTTTAGAACACTATTGCTTCGATACGTAGACATCTGGAAACGTAATTTCCTAGAAAGGAAGTGTCGCATTTACATTCATTTGAAGTGAATACGAGGTATACATGACACTTCGCAATGAATATTATATCTTATCATGAAACATAAAAATGACTTGCGATATCCAGTTTTAAGAAGCATTAGAACTCTATTGCATCGATACTTATACATCTGCAAACGCTATTTCCTAGCAAGGAAGTGTAGCATTTACATTCTTTTGAAGTGTAGACGTGGAGTACATAACACTTCGCAATGAATATTACATCTTATCATGAAACACAGAAATGAGACGCGACATCGCGTTTTAAGAAGCACTAGAACTCTACTGCTACGATACGCAGACATCTGCAAACGCTATTTCCTAGAACGGAAGTGTCGCAATTACATTCAATTGAAGCGTGGACGAGGTATACAATACCTCTCGCAATGAATATTATATCTTATCATGAAACATAGAAATGGGATGCGATATCGCGTTCTAAGAAACAATAGAATTCCATTGCATCGATACGTAGACATCTGCAAACGCTATTTCCTAGCAAGGAAGTGTCGCATTTACATTCGTTTGAAGTGAAAACGAGGTATACATGACACTTCGCCATGAATAATGTATCTTATCATGAAACATAGAAATGAGATGTTATATCTCGTTTTAAGAAGCATTAGAAATCTCTTGCTACGATACGTAGTCATCTGCAAACGCTATTTCCTAGCAAGGAAGTATCGCATTTACATTCTTTTGAAGTGAATACGAGGTATACATGACACTTCGCAATGAATATTGAATCTTATCATGAAACATAGAAATGAGATGCGATGTCGCGTTTTAAAAAGCATTAGAACACAATTACTACGATACGTAGACACTTGCAAACGCTATTCCCTAGCAAGGAAGTGTCGCATTTACATTCATTTGAAGTGAATACGAGGTAATCATGACACTTAGCAATGAGTATTATATCTTGTCATGAAACATAGAAATGAGATGCGATATCGCGTTTTAAGAAGCATTCGATCTCTATTGCTACGATACGCAGATATCTGCAAACACTATTTCCTAGCAAGGAAGTGTAGCATTTACATCCATTGGAAGTGTAGGAGCGGAATACATTACACTTCGCAATGTATATTATATCTTATCATGAAACATAGAAATGAGATGCGAAATCGCGTTTTAAGAAACAATAGAACTCTGTTGCATCGATACGTAGACAACTGCAAACGCTATTACCTAGCGAGGAAGTGTCGCATTTACATTCTTGTGAAGTGAATACGAGGAATACATAACACTTCGCAATGAATATTACATCTTATCATGAAACATAGAAATGAGATGAGATATCGCGTTTTAAGAAGCATTCGAACACTATTGCTACGATACCTAGTCATCTGCAAACGCTATTTCCTAGCAAGGAAGTGTCGCATGTACATTCATTTGTAGTGAATACGAGGAATACATGACACTTCGCAATGAATATTATATCTTATCATGAAACGTAGAAATGAGATGCGATATCGCGTTTTCGAAACAATAGAACTCTATTGCATCGATACGTAGACATCTGCAAACGCTATTTCCGAGCAAGGAAGTGTCGCATTTACATTCTTTTGAAGTGAGTGCGAGGTAATAATGATACTTCGCAATGAATATTATATCTTATCATGAAACATAGTAATGAGATGCGATATCGCGTTTTAAGAAGCATTCGATCTCTATTGCTACGATACGCAGATATCTGCAAACACTATTTCCTAGCAAGGAAGTGTAGCATTTACATCCATTGGAAGTGTAGGAGCGGAATACATGACACTTCGCAACGAATATTATATCTTGTCATGAAACATAGTAATGAGATGCGATATCGCGTTTTAAGAAGCATTCGAACTCTACTGCTACGATACGTAGACATCTGCAAACGCTATTTCCTAGCAAGGGGGAGTCGCATTTACATTCATTTCAAGCGTATGCAAGGTATACATGACACTTCGCAATGATTATTATATCTAATCATGAAACATAGAAATAAGATGCCATATCTCGTTCTAATAAGCATTGGAACTCTATTGTTTTGATACGTAGACATCTGGAAACGCCATTTCCTAGCAAGGAAGTGTCGCATTTCCATTCTCGTGAAGTGAGTAGGAGGTATACATGACACTTCGCATTGAATATTACATCTCATCATGAAACATTGGAATGAGATGCGATATCGCGTTTTAAGAAGCTTTAGAACACTATTGCTTCGATACGTAGACATCTGGAAACGTAATTCCCTAGAAAGGAAGTGTCGCATTTACATTCATTTGAAGTGAATACGAGGTATAAATGACACTTCGCAATGAATATTATATCTTATCATGAAACACAGAAATGAGACGCGATATCGCGTTTTAAGAAGCACTAGAACTCTATTGCATCGATACGTAGACATCTGCAAACGCTATTTCCTAGCAAGGAAGTGTCGCATATACATTCATTTGAAGTGAATACGAAGTATACATGACACTTCGCAATGAATATTATATCTAATCATGAAACATAGATATAAGTTGCCATATCTCTTTCTAATAAGCATTGGAACTCTATTGTTTTGATACGGAGACATCTGGAAAAGCCATTTCCTAGCAAGGAAGTGTCGCATTTCCATTCCTGTGAAGTGAATACGAGGAATACATAACACTTCGCAATGAATATTACATCTTATCATGAAACATAGAAATGAGATGAGATATAGCGTTTTAAGAAGCACAAGAATTCTATTGCTCCGATACGCAGACATCTGCAAACGCTATTTCCTAGAACGGAAGTGTCGCAATTACATTCATTTGAAGCGTGGACGAGGAATACATAACATTTCGCAATGAATATTATATCTTATCTTGTAACATAGAAATCAGATGCGATATCGCGTTTTAAGAAGCATTCGAACTCTATTGCTACGATAAGTAGACATCCGCAAACGCTATTTCCTACAAGGGAAGTGTCGCATTTCCATTCTCGTGCAGTGAATACGAGGTATACATGACACTTCGCATTGAATATTACGTCCTATCGTGAAACATAGAAATGAGATGCGATATTGCGTTTTAAGTAGCATTAGAACTCTATTGCTTCGTACGTAGACATCTGGAGACGTAATTTCTAAGCAAGGAAGTGTCGCATTTACATTCATTTGAAGCGTGGACGAGGAATACATAACCTTTCGCAATGAATATTATATCTTATCCTGAAACACAGAAATGAGATGCGATATCGCGTTTTAGAAGCATTGGAACTCTATTGCAACGATACGTAGACATCTGCAAACACTATTTGCTAGCAAGAAAGTGTAGCCTTTACATCCATTGGAAGTGCAGACGCGGAATACATTACACTTCGCAATGAATATTATATCTTATCATGAAACATAGAAATGACATGCGAAATCGCGTTTTAAGAAACAATAGAACTCTGTTGCATCGATACGTAGACAACTGCAAACGCTATTTCCTAGCGAGGAAGTGTCGCATTTACATTCTTGTGAAGTGAATACGAGGAATACATAACACTTCGCAATGAATATTACATCTTATCATGAAACATAGAAATGAGATGAGATATCGCGTTTTAAGAAGCATTCGAACACTATTGCTACGATACGTAGACAACTGCAAACGCTATTTCCTAACAAGGAAGTGTCGCATTTACATTCATTTGAAGTGAATACGAGGTAATCATGATACTTCGCATTGAATATTACATCTTATCATGAAACATAGGAATGAGATGCGATATCGCGTTTTAAGAAGCATTCGAACTCTACTGCTACGATACGTAGACATCTGCAAACGCTATTTCCTAGCAAGGAAGTGTGGCATTTACATCCATTGGAAGTGTAGACGCGGAATACATTACACTTCGCAATGAATATTATATCTTATCATGAAACATAGAAATGAGATGCGATATCGCGTTTTAAGAAACAATGGAATTCTATTGCATCGATACGTAGACATCTGCAAACGCTATTTCCTAGCAAGGAAATGTCGCATTTACATTCATTTGAAGTGAATACGAGGTAATCATGACACTTAGCAATGAGTATTATATCTTGTCATGAAACATAGAAATGAGATGCGATATCGCGTTTTAAGAAGCATTCGATCTCTATTGCTACGATACGCAGATATCTGCAAACACTATTTCCTAGCAAGGAAGTGTAGCATTTACATCCATTGGAAGTGTAGGAGCGGAATACATTACACTTCGCAATGTATATTATATCTTATCATGAAACATAGAAATGAGATGCGAAATCGCGTTTTAAGAAACAATAGAACTCTGTTGCATCGATACGTAGACAACTGCAAACGCTATTTCCTAGCGAGGAAGTGTATCATTTACATTCTTGTGAAGTGAATACGAGGAATACATAACACTTCGCAATGAATATTACATCTTATCATGAAACATAGAAATGAGATGAGATATCGCGTTTTAAGAAGCATTCGAACACTATTGCTACGATACCTAGTCATCTGCAAACGCTATTTCCTAGCAAGGAAGTGTCGCATGTACATTCATTTGTAGTGAATACGAGGAATACATGACACTTCGCAATGAATATTATATCTTATCATGAAACGTAGAAATGAGATGCGATATCGCGTTTTCGAAACAATAGAACTCTATTGCATCGATACGTAGACATCTGCAAACGCTATTTCCTAGCAAGGAAGTGTCGCATTTACATTCTCGTGAAGTGAATACGAGGTATACAAGACACTTCGCATTGAATATTACATCTTATCATGAAACATATATATGAGATGCGATATTGCGTTCTAAGTAGCATTAGAACTCTATTGCTTCGATACGTAGACATCTGGAGACGTAATTTCCTAGCAAGGAAGTGTCGCATTTACATTCATTTGAAGCGTGGACGAGGAATACATAACCTTTCGCAATGAATATTATATCTTATCCTGAAACACAGAAATGAGATGCGATATCGCGTTTTAAGAAGCATTGGAACTCTATTGCAACGATACGTAGACATCTGCAAACACTATTTCCTAGCAAGGAAGTGTAGCATTTACATCCATTGGAAGTGTAGGAGCGGAATACATTACACTTCGCAATGTATATTATATCTTATCATGAAACATAGAAATGAGATGCGAAATCGCGTTTTAAGAAACAATAGAACTCTGTTGCATCGATACGTAGACAACTGCAAACGCTATTTCCTAGCGAGGAAGTGTCGCATTTACATTCTTGTGAAGTGAATACGAGGAATACATAACACTTCGCAATGAATATTACATCTTATCATGAAACATAGAAATGAGATGAGATATCGCGTTTTAAGAAGCATTCGAACACTATTGCTACGATACCTAGTCATCTGCAAACGCTATTTCCTAGCAAGGAAGTGTCGCATGTACATTCATTTGTAGTGAATACGAGGAATACATGACACTTCGCAATGAATATTATATCTTATCATGAAACGTAGAAATGAGATGCGATATCGCGTTTTCGAAACAATAGAACTCTATTGCATCGATACGTAGACATCTGCAAACGCTATTTCCTAGCAAGGAAGTGTCGCATTTACATTCTCGTGAAGTGAATACGAGGTATACAAGACACTTCGCATTGAATATTACATCTTATCATGAAACATATATATGAGATGCGATATTGCGTTCTAAGTAGCATTAGAACTCTATTGCTTCGATACGTAGACATCTGGAGACGTAATTTCCTAGCAAGGAAGTGTCGCATTTACATTCATTTGAAGCGTGGACGAGGAATACATAACCTTTCGCAATGAATATTATATCTTATCCTGAAACACAGAAATGAGATGCGATATCGCGTTTTAAGAAGCATTGGAACTCTATTGCAACGATACGTAGACATCTGCAAACACTATTTCCTAGCAAGGAAGTGTAGCATTTACATCCATTGGAAGTGTAGGAGCGGAATACATTACACTTCGCAATGTATATTATATCTTATCATGAAACATAGAAATGAGATGCGAAATCGCGTTTTAAGAAACAATAGAACTCTGTTGCATCGATACGTAGACAACTGCAAACGCTATTTCCTAGCAAGGAAGTATCGCATTTACATTCTTTTGAAGTGAATACGAGGTAATCATGATAATTCGCAATGAATATTATATCTTATCATGAAACATAGGAATGAGATGCGATATCGCGTTTTAAGAAGAATTCGAAATCCATTGCTACGATACGTAGACAACTGCAAACGCTATTTCCTAGAAAGGAAGTGTCGCATTTACATTCATTTGAAGTGAATACTATGTATACATGACACTTCGCAATGAATATTATATCTTATCATGAAACATAGAAATGAGATGCGATATCGCGTTTTAAGAAACAATGGAACTCTATTGCATCGATACGTAGACATCTGCAAACGTTATTTCCTATCAAGGAGGTGTCGCATTTACAATCTTGTGAAGTGAATACGAGGTATACATAACACGTCGCAATGAATATTACATCTTATCATGAAACATAGAAATGTGATGCGATATCGCGTTTTAAGAAACAATGGAACTCTATTGCATCGATACGTAGACATCTGCAAACGTTATTTCCTAGCAAGGAGGTGTCGCATTTACATTCTTGTGAAGTGAATACGACGTATACATAACACTTCGCAATGAATATTACATCTTATCATGAAACATAGAAATGTGATGCGATATCGCGTTTTAAGAAACAATAGAACTCTATTGCATCGATACGTAGACATCTGCAAACGCTATTTCCTAGCAAGGAAGTGTCGCATTTACATTCATTTGAAGGGAATACGAGCTAATCATGACACTTCGCAACGAATATTATATCTTGTCATGAAACATAGTAATGAGATGCGATATCGCGTTTTAAGAAGCATTCGAACTCTACTGCTACGATACGTAGACATCTGCAAACGCTATTTCCTAGCAAGGGGGAGTCGCATTTACATTCATTTCAAGCGTACGCAAGGTATACATGACACTTCGCAATGAATATTGTAACTTATCATGAAACATAGGAATGAGATGCGATATCGCGTTTTAAGAAGCATTCGAACTCTACTGCTACAATGCGTAGACATCTGCAAACGCTATTTCCTAGCAAGGGAGAGTCGCATTTACATTCATTTGAAGTGAATACGAGGTATACATGACACTTCGCAATGTATATTATATCTTATCATGAAATATAGAAATGAGATGCGATATCGCGCTTTAAGAACCATTAGAACTCAATTGCTACGATACGTAGTCACCTGCAAACGCTATTTCCTAGCAAGGAAGTATCGCATTTACATTCATTTGAAGTGAATACGAGGTATACATGACACTTCGCATTGAATATTGTATCTTATCATGAAACATAGGAATTATATGCGATATCGCGGTTTAAGAAGCATTAGAACTCTATTGCTTCGATACGTAGACATCTGGGAACGATATTTCCTAGAAAGGAAGTGTCGCATTTACATTCATTAGAAGTGAATACGAGGTATACATGACACTTCGCAATGAATATTATATCTTATCATGAAACATACAAATGAGAAGCGATATCGCGATTTAAGGAACATTGGAACTCAATTGCTACGATACGTAGTCACCTGCAAACGCTATTTCCTAGAAAGGAAGTGTAGCAGTTACATTCATTTGAAGTGAATACGTGGTATACATGACACTTCGCAATGAATATTATATCTTATCATGAAACATAGGAATGAGATGCGATATCGCGTTTTACGAAGCATTTGAACGTTACTGCTACGAAACGTAGACACCTGGAAACGTAATTTCCTAGCAAGGAAGTGACGCATTTACATTCATTTGAAGTGAATACGAGGTATATATGACACTTCGCAATGAATATTATATCTTATCATGAAACATAGAAATGAGATGCGATATCGCGTTTTAAGAAGCATTAGAACTCTTTTGCTTCGATACGTAGACATCTGGAAACGTAATTTCCTAGAGAGGAAGTGTCGCATTTACATTCATTTGAAGTGAATACGAGGTATACATGACACTTCGCAATGAATATTATATCTTATCATGAAACATAGGAATGAGATGCGATATCGCGTTTTACGAAGCATTTGAACGTTACTGCTACGAAACGTAGACACCTGGAAACGTAATTTCCTAGCAAGGAAGTGACGCATTTACATTCATTTGAAGTGAATACGAGGTATATATGACACTTCGCAATGAATATTATATCTTATCATGAAACATAGAAATGAGATGCGATATCGCGTTTTAAGAAGCATTAGAACTCTTTTGCTTCGATACGTAGACATCTGGAAACGTAATTTCCTAGAGAGGAAGTGTCGCATTTACATTCATTTGAAGTGAATACGAGGTATACATGACACTTCGCAATGAATATTATATCTTATCATGAAACATAGAAAATAGATGCGATATCGCGTTTTAAGAAGCATTCGAACTCTATTGCTACGATACGTAGACATCTGCAAACGCTATTTCCTAGCAAGGAAGTGACGCATTTACATTCATTTGAAGTGAATACGAGGTATACATGACACTTCGCAATGATTATTATATCTTATCATGAAACATAAAAATGACTTGCGATATCTCGTTTTAAGAAGCATTAGAACTCTATTGCATCGATACTTAGACATCTGCAAACGCTATTTCCTAGCAAGGAAGTATCGCATTTACATTCTTTTGAAGTGAATACGAGGTATACATGACACTTCGCAATGAATATTGTATCTTATCATGAAACATAGAAATGAGATGCGATGTCGCGTTTTAAGAAGCATTAGAACTCAATTACTACGATACGTAGACACTTGCAAGCGCTATTCCCTAGCAAGGAAGTGTCGCATGTACATTCATTTGAAGTGAATTCGAGGAATACATGACACTTCGCAATGAATATTATATCTTATCATGGAACGTAGAAATGAGATGCAATATCGCGTTTTAAGAAGCATTAGAACTCAATTACTACGATACGTAGACATCTGCAAACGCTATTTCCTAGCAAGGTAGTGTCGCATGTACATTCATTTGAAGTGAATACGGGGAATACATGACACTTCGCAATGAATATTATATCTTATCATGGAACGTAGAAATGAGATGCAATATCGCGTTTTAAGAAGCATTAGACCTCAATTGCTAGGATACGTTGACATCTGCAAACGCTATTTCCGAGCAAGGAAGTGTCGCATTTATATTCTTTTGAAGTGAGTGCGAGGTAATAATGATACTTCGCAATGAATATTATATCTTATCATGAAACATAGTAATGAGATGCGATATCGCGTTTTAAGAAACAATAAAATTCCATTGCATCGATACGTGGACAACTGCAAACGCTATATCCTAGAAAGGAAGTGTCGCATTTACATTCATTTGTAGTGAATACGATGTATACATGACACTTCGCAATGAATATTATATCATATCATGGAACATAGGAATGAGATACGATAACGCGTTTTAAGAAGCATTCGAACTCTATTGCTACGATACGTAGACATCTGCAAACGCTATTTCCTAGGAAGGAAGTGACGCATTTACATTCATTTGAAGTGAATGCGAGGTATACATGACACTTCGCAATGATTATTATATCTAATCATGAAACATAGAAATAAGATGCCATATCTCGTTCTAATAAGCATTGGAACTCTATTGTTTTGATACGTAGACATCTGGAAACGCCATTTCCTAGCAAGGAAGTGTCGCATTTCCATTCTCGTGAAGTGAGTAGGAGGTATACATGACACTTCGCATTGAATATTACATCTTATCATGAAACATTAGAATGAGATGCGATATCGCGTTTTAAGAAGCTTTAGAACACTATTGCTTCGATACGTAGACATCTGGAAACGTAATTTCCTAGAAAGGAAGTGTCGCATTTACATTCATTTGAAGTGAATACGAGGTATAAATGACACTTCGCAATGAATATTATATCTTATCATGAAACATGGAAGTGAAATGCGATATCGCGTTTAAGAAGCATTAGAACTCTATTGCTTCGATACGTAGACATATGGAAATGCTATTACCTAGCAAGGAAGTATCGCATTTACATCCTTTTGAAGTGTAGACGTGGAGTACATAACACTTCGCAATGAATATTATATCTTATCATGAAACACAGAAATGAGACGCGATATCGCGTTTTAAGAAGCACTAGAACTCTATTGCATCGATACGTAGACATCTGCAAACGCTATTTCCTAGCAAGGAAGTGTCGCAATTACATTCATTTGAAGCGTGGACGAGGAATACATAACATTTCGCAATGAATATTATATCTTATCTTGTAACATAGAAATGAGATGCGATATCGCGTTTTAAGAAGCATTCGAACTCTATTGCTACGATAAGTAGACATCCGCAAACGCTATTTCCTAGAAAGGAAGTGTCGCATTTCCATTCTCGTGCAGTGAATACGAGGTATACATGACACTTCGCATTGAATATTACGTCCTATCGTGAAACATAGAAATGAGATGCGATATTGCGTTTTAAGTAGCATTAGAACTCTATTGCTTCGTACGTAGACATCTGGAGACGTAATTTCTAAGCAAGGAAGTGTCGCATTTACATTCATTTGAAGCGTGGACGAGGAATACATAACCTTTCGCAATGAATATTATATCCTATCCTGAAACACAGAAATGAGGTGCGATATCGCGTTTTAGAAGCATTGGAACTCTATTGCAAAGATACGTAGACATCTGCAAACACTATTTGCTAGCAAGAAAGTGTAGCCTTTACATCCATTGGAAGTGCAGACGCGGAATACATTACACTTCGCAATGAATATTATATCTTATCATGAAACGTAGAAATGAGATGCGATATCGCGTTTTCGAAACAATAGAACTCTATTGCATCGATACGTAGACATCTGCAAACGCTATTTCCTAGCAAGGAAGTGTCGCATTTACATTCTCGTGAAGTGAATACGAGGTATACAAGACACTTCGCATTGAATATTACATCTTATCATGAAACATATATATGAGATGCGATATTGCGTTCTAAGTAGCATTAGAACTCTATTGCTTCGATACGTAGACATCTGGAGACGTAATATCCTAGCAAGGAAGTGTCGCATTTACATTCATTTGAAGCGTGGACGAGGAATACATAACCTTTCGCAATGAATATTATATCTTATCCTGAAACACAGAAATGAGATGCGATATCGCGTTTTAAGAAGCATTGGAACTCTATTGCAACGATACGTAGACATCTGCAAACACTATTTCCTAGCAAGGAAGTGTAGCATTTACATCCATTGGAAGTGTAGGAGCGGAATACATTACACTTCGCAATGTATATTATATCTTATCATGAAACATAGAAATGAGATGCGAAATCGCGTTTTAAGAAACAATAGAACTCTGTTGCATCGATACGTAGACAACTGCAAACGCTATTTCCTAGCGAGGAAGTGTCGCATTTACATTCTTGTGAAGTGAATACGAGGAATACATAACACTTCGCAATGAATATTACATCTTATCATGAAACATAGAAATGAGAGGAGATATCGCGTTTTAAGAAGCATTCGAACACTATTGCTACGATACCTAGTCATCTGCAAACGCTATTTCCTAGAAAGGAAGTGTCGCATTTACATTCATTTGAAGTGAATACGAGATATACATGACACTTCACAATGAATATTATATCTTATCATGGAACATAGGAATGAGGTACTATATCGCGTTTTAAGAAGCATTCGAACTCTATTGCATCGATACGTAGACATCTGCAAACGTTATTTCCTAGCAAGGAGGTGTCGCATTTACAATCTTGTGAAGTGAATACGAGGTATACATAACACTTCGCAATGAATATTACATCTTATCATGAAACATAGAAATGTGATGCGATATCGCGTTTTAAGAAACAATGGAACTCTATTGCATCAATACGTAGACATCTGCAAACTTTATTTCCTAGCAAGGAGGTGTCGCATTTACATTCTTGTGAAGTGAATACGAGGTATACATAACACTTCGCAATGAATATTACATCTTATCATGAAACATAGAAATGAGATGCGATATCGCGTTTTACGAAACAATAGAACTCTATTGCATCGATACGTAGACATCTGCAAACGCTATTTCCTAGCAAGGAAGTGTCGCATTTACATGCATTTGAAGTGAATACGAGGTATACATGACACTTCGCAATGAATATTATATCTAATCATGAAACACAGAAATGAGACTCGATATCGCGTTTTAAGAAGCATTAGAACTCTATTGCATCGATACGTAGACATCTGCAAACGCTATTTCCTAGCAAGGAAGTGTCGCATTTACATTCATTTGAAGTGAATACGAGGTATACATGACACTTCGCAATGAATATTATATCTAATCATGAAACATAGAAATAAGTTGCCATATCTCGTTCTAATAAGCATTGGAACTCTATTGTTTTGATACGTAGACATCTGGAAAAGCCATTTCCTAGCAAGGAAGTGTCGCATTTCCATTCTCGTGAAGTGAATACGAGGTATACATGACACTTCGCATTGAATATTATATCTTATCATGAATCATAGGAATGAGATGCGATATCGCGTTTTAAGAAGCATTCAAAATCCATTGCTACGATACGTGTACAACTGCAAACGTTATTTCCTAGAAAGGAAGTGTCGCATTTACATTCATTTGAAGTGAATACGAGATATACATGACACTTCGCAATGAATATTATATCTTATCATGGAACATAGGAATGAGGTACTATATCGCGATTTAAGAAGCATTCGAACTCTATTGCATCGATACGTAGACATATGGAAATGCTATTTCCTAGCAAGGAAGTGTCGCATTTACATTCTTTTGATGTGAGTACGAGATAATCATGATACTTCGCATTGAATATTACATCTTATCATGAAACATAGGAATGAGATGCGATATCGCGTTTTAAGAAGCATTCGAACTCTACTGCTACGACACGTAGACATCTGCAAACGCTATTTCCTAGCAAGGGAGAGTCGCATTTACATTCATTTCAAGCGTATGCAAGGTATACATGACACTTCGCAATGAATATTATATCTTACCATGAAACATAGAAATGAGATGCGATATCGAGTTTTAAGAAGCATTCGAACACTATTGCTACGATACGTAGACATCTGCAAACGCTATTTCCTAGCAAGGAAGTGTCGCATTTACATTCATTTGAAGTGAATACGAGGTAATCATGACACTTCGCAATGAATATTATATCTTGTCATGAAACATAGAAATAAGATGCGATATCGCGTTTTAAAAAGCATTCGAAATCTATTGCTACGATACGCAGATATCTGCAAACGCTATTTCCTAGCAAGGAAGTGTCGCATTTACATTCATTTGAAGTGAATACGAGGTAATCATGACACTTCGCAATGAGTATTATATCTTGTCATGAAACATAGGAATGAGATGCGATATCGCGTTTTAAGAAGCATTCGAACTCTACTGCTACGATACGTAGACATCTGCAAACGCTATTTCCTAGCAAGGAAGTGTGGCATTTACATCCATTGGAAGTGTAGACGCGGAATACATTACACTTCGCAATGAATATTATATCTTATCATGAAACATAGAAATGAGATGCGATATCGCGTTTTAAGAAGCATTCGAAATCTATTGCTACGATACGTAGAAATCTGCAAACGCTATTTCCTAGCAGGGAAGTGTCGCATTTACATTCAGTTGAAGTGAATATGAGGTATACATGACACTTCGCAATGAATATTATATCTTGTCATGAAACATAGAAATAAAATGCGATATCGCGTTTTAAGAAGCATTCGAACTCTATTGCTACGATACGCAGATATCTGCAAACGCTATTTCCTAGCAAGGAAGTGTCGCATTTACATTCATTTGAAGTGAATACGAGGTAATCATGACACTTCGCAATGAATATTATATCTTGTCATGAAACATAGAAATAAGATGCGATATCCCGTTTTGAGAAGAATTAGAACTCTATTGCTTCGATACGTAGACATCTGCAAAGGCTATATCCTAGCAAGGAAGTGTCTCATTTACATTCATTTGAAGTGTATCCGAGGTATACATGACACTTCGCAATGTATATTATATCTTACCATCAAACATAGAAATGAGATGCGATATCACGTTTTGAGAAGCATTCGAACTCTAATGCTACGATACGTAGACATCTGCAAACGCTATTTCCTAGCAAGGAAGTGTCGCATTTACATTCTTTTGATGTGAGTACGAGGTAATCATGATACTTCGCATTGAATATAATATCTTATCATGAAACACAGGAATGAGATGCGATATCGCGTTTTAAGAAGCATTCGAACTCTACTGCTACGACACGTAGACATCTGCAAACGCTATTTCCTAGCAAGGGAGAGTCGCATTTACATTCATTTCAAGCGTATGCAAGGTATACATGACACTTCACAATGAATATTATATCTTACCATGAAACATAGAAATGAGATGCGATATCGAGTTTTAAGAAGCATTCGAACTCTACTGCTACGACACGTAGACATCTGCAAACGCTATTTCCTAGCAAGGGAGAGTCGCATTTACATTCATTTCAAGCGTATGCAAGGTATACATGACACTTCACAATGAATATTATATCTTACCATGAAACATAGAAATGAGATGCGATATCGAGTTTTAAGAAGCATTCGAACTCTATTGCTACGATACGTAGACAACTGCAAACGCTATTTCCTAGAAAGGAAGTGTCGCATTTACATTCATTTGAAGTGAATACGAGGTATACATGACACTTCGCAATGAATATTATATCTTATCATGAAACGTAGAAATGAGATGCGATTTGTCGTTTTGAGAAGCTTTCGAACTCTAATGCTACGATACGTAGACATCTGGAAACGCAATTTCCTGGAAAGGAAGTGTCGCATTTACATTCATTTGAAGTGAATACGAGGTATACATGACACTTCGCATTGAATATTTAATCTTATCGTGAAACATAGGAATGATGCGATATCGCGTTTTAAGAAGCATTCGAACTCTCTTGCTACGATACGTAGACATCTGGAAACGTAATTTCCTAGAAAGGAAGTGTCGCATTTACATTCATTTGAAGTGAATACGAGGTATACATGACACTTCGCAATGAATATTATATCTTAACATGAAACATAGAAATAAGATGCGATATCGCGTTTTAAGAAGCATTCGAACTCTATTGCTACGATACGTAGTCACCTGCAAACGCTGTTTCCTAGCAAGGAAGTGTAGCATTTACATTCATTGGATGTGTAGACGAGGAATACATTACACTTCGCAATGAATATTATATCTTATAATGAAACATAGAAATAAGATGCGATATCGCGTTTTAAGAAGCATTCGAACTCTATTGCTACGATACGCATATTTCTGCAAACGCTATTTCCTAGCAAGGAAGTGTCGCATTTACATTCATTTGAAGTGAATACGAGGTAATCATGACACTTCGCAATGAATATTATATCTTGTCATGAAACATAGTAATGAGGTGCGATATCGCGTTTTAAGAAGCATTCGAACTCTACTGCTACGATACGTAGACATCTGCAAACGCTATTTCCTAGCAAGGAAGTGTCGCATTTACATTCATTTGAAGTGAATACGAGGTAATCATGACACTTCGCAATGAGTATTATATCTTGTCATGAAACATAGAAATAAGATGCGATATCGCGTTTTAAGAAGCATTCGAAATCTATTGCTACGATACGTAGACAACTGCAAACGCTATTTCCTAACAAGGAAGTGTCGCATTTACATTCATTTGAAGTGAATACGAGGTAATCATGATACTTCGCATTGAATATTACATCTTATCATGAAACATAGGAATGAGATGCGATATCGCGTTTTAAGAAGCATTCTAACTCTACTGCTACGATACGTAGACAACTGCAAACGCTATTTCCTAACAAGGAAGTGTCGCATTTACATTCATTTGAAGTGAATACGAGGTAATCATGATACTTCGCATTGAATATTACATCTTATCATGAAACATAGGAATGAGATGCGATATCGCGTTTTAAGAAGCATTCTAACTCTACTGCTACGATACGTAGACATCTGCAAACGCTATTTCCTAGCAAGGAAGTGTCGCATTTACATTCTTTTGATGTGAGTACGAGATAATCATGATACTTCGCATTGAATATTACATCTTATCATGAAACATAGGAATGAGATGCGATATCGCGTTTTAAGAAGCATTCGAACTCTACTGCTACGACACGTAGACATCTGCAAACGCTATTTCCTAGCAAGGGAGAGTCGCATTTACATTCATTTCAAGCGTATGCAAGGTATTCATGACACTTCGCAATGAATAATATATCTTACCACGAAACATAGAAATGAGATGCGATATCGAGTTTTAAGAAGCATTCGAAATCTATTGCTACGATACGTAGAAATCTGCAAACGCTATTTCCTAGCAGGGAAGTGTCGCATTTACATTCAGTTGAAGTGAATATGAGGTATACATGACACTTCGCAATGAATATTATATCTTGTCATGAAACATAGAAATAAGATGCGATATCGCGCTTTAAGAAGCATTCGAACTCTATTGCTACGATACGCAGATACCTGCAAACGCTATTTCCTAGCAAGGAAGTGTCGCATTTACATTCATTTGAAGTGAATACGAGGTAATCATGATACTTCGCATTGAATAGAATATCTTATCATGAAACACAGGAATGAGATGCGATATCGCGTTTTAAGAAGCATTCGAACTCTACTGCTACGACACGTAGACATCTGCAAACGCTATTTCCTAGCAAGGGAGAGTTGCATTTACATTCATTTCAAGCGTATGCAAGGTATACATGACACTTCACAATGAATATTATATCTTACCATGAAACATAGAAATGAGATGCGATATCGAGTTTTAAGAAGCATTCGAACTCTATTGCTACGATACGTAGACAACTGCAAACGCTATTTCCTAGAAAAGAAGTGTCGCATTTACATTCATTTCAAGCGTATGCAAGGTATACATGACACTTCGCATTGAATATTATATCTTACCATGAAACATAGAAATGAGATGCGATATCACGTTTTGAGAAGCATTCGAACTCTATTGCTACGATACGTAGACAACTGCAAACGCTATTTCCTAGAAAGGAAGTGTCGCATTTACATTCATTTCAAGCGTATGCAAGGTATTCATGACACTTCGCAATGAATAATATATCTTACCACGAAACATAGAAATGAGATGCGATATCGCGTTTTGAGAAGCATTCGAACTCTACTGCTACGATACGCAGACATCTGGAAACGCTATTTCCTAGCAAGGAAGTGTCGCATTTACATTCATTTGAAGTGAATACGAGGTAATCATGACACTTCGCAATGAATATTATATCTTACCATGAAACATAGAAATGAGATGCGATATCGAGTTTTAAGAAGCATTCGAAATCTATAGCTACGATACGTAGAAATCTGCAAACCCTATTTCCTAGCAGGGAAGTGTCGCATTTACATTCAGTTGAAGTGAATATGAGGTATACATGACACTTCGCAATGAATATTATATCTTGTCATGAAACATAGAAATAAGATGCGATATCGCGTTTTAAGAAGCATTCCAACTCTATTGCTACGATACGCAGACATCTGCAAACGCTATTTCCTAGCAAGGAAGTGTCGCATTTACATTCATTTGAAGTGAATACGAGGTAATCATGACACTTCGCAATGAATATTATATCTTACCATGAAACATAGAAATGAGATGCGATATCGAGTTTCAAGAAGCATTCGAAATCTATAGCTACGATACGTAGAAATCTGCAAACGCTATTTCCTAGCAGGGAAGTGTCGCATTTACATTCAGTTGAAGTGAATATGAGGTATACATGACACTTCGCAATGATTATTATATCTTGTCATGAAACATAGAAATAAGATGCGATATCGCGTTTTAAGAAGCATTCCAACTCTATTGCTGCGATACGCAGATACCTGCAAACGCTATTTCCTAGCAAGGAAGTGTCGCACTTACATTCATTTCAAGCGTATGCTAGGTATACATGACACTTCACAATGAATATTATATCTTACCATGAAACATAGAAATGAGATGCGATATCGCGTTTTAAGAAGCATTCGAACTCTACTGCTACGATACGCTGACATCTGCAAACGCTATTTCCTAGCAAGGGAGAGTCGCATTTACATTCATTTCAAGCGTATGCAAGGTATACATGACACTTCACAATGAATATTATATCTTACCATGAAACATAGAAATGAGATGCGATATCGAGTTTTAAGAAGCATTCGAACTATATTGCTACGATACGTAGACAACTGCAAACGCTATTTCCTAGAAAGGAAGTGTCGCATTTACATTCATTTCAAGCGTATGCAAGGTATACATGACACTTCGCATTGAATATTATATGTTACCATGAAACATAGAAATGAGATGCGATATCACGTTTTGAGAAGCATTCGAACTCTATTGCTACGATACGTAGACAACTGCAAACGCTATTTCCTAGAAAAGAAGTGTCGCATTTACATTCATTTCAAGCGTATGCAAGGTATGCATGACACTTCGCAATGAATAATATATCTTACCACGAAACATAGAAATGAGATGCGATATCGCGTTTTGAGAAGCATTCGAACTCTATTGCTACGATACGTAGACATCTGCAAACGCTATTTCCTAGCAAGGAAGTGTCGCATTTACATTCATTGGAAGTGAATACGAGGTAATCATGATACTTCGCATTGAATATTATATCATATCATGAAACATAGGAATGAGATGCGATATCGCGTTTTAAGAAGCATTCGAACTCTACTGCTACGATACGCAGACATCTGCAAACGCTATTTCCTAGCAAGGGAGAGTCGCATTTACATTCATTTCAAGCGTATGCAAGGTATACATGACACTTCACAATGAATATTATATCTTAACATGAAACATAGAAATGAGTTGCGAAATCGCGTTTTAAGAAGCTTTCGAACTCTATTGCTACGATACGTAGACAACTGCAAACGCTATTTCCTAGAAAGGAAGTGTCGCATTTACATTCATTTCAAGCGTATGCAAGGTATACATGACACTTTTCATTGAATATTATATCTTACCATGAAACATAGAAATGAGATGCGATATCGCGTTTTAAGAAGCATTCGAACTCTATTGCTACGATACGTAGACAACTGCAAACGCTATTTCCTAGAAAGGAAGTGTCGCATTTACATTCATTTCAAGCGTATGCAAGGTATACATTACACTTCGCATTGAATATTATATCTTACCATGAAACACAGAAATGAGATGCGATATCGAGTTTTAAGAAGCATTCGAACTCTATTGCTACGATACGCAGACATTTGCAATGGCTATTTCCTAGCAAGGAAGTGTCGCATTTACATTCATTTGAAGTGAATACGAAGTATACATGACACTTCGCAATGAATATTATATCTTGTCATGAAACATAGAAATAGGATGCGATATCACGTTTTGAGAAGCATTCGAACTCTATTGCTACGATACGTAGACAACTGCAAACGCTATTTCCTAGAAAGGAAGTGTCGCATTTACATTCATTTCAAGCGTATGCAAGGTATACATGACACTTCGCATTGAATATTATATCTTACCATGAAACATAGAAATGAGATGCGATATCACGTTTTGAGAAGCATTCGAACTCTATTGCTACGATACGTAGACAACTGCAAACGCTATTTCCTAGAAAGGAAGTGTCGCATTTACATTCATTTCAAGCGTATGCAAGGTATTCATGACACTTCGCAATGAATAATATATCTTACCACGAAACATAGAAATGAGATGCGATATCGAGTTTTAAGAAGCATTCGAAATCTATTGCTACGATACGTAGAAATCTGCAAACGCTATTTCCTAGCAGGGAAGTGTCGCATTTACATTCAGTTGAAGTGAATATGAGGTATACATGACACTTCGCAATGAATATTATATCTTGTCATGAAACATAGAAATAAGATGCGATATCGCGCTTTAAGAAGCATTCGAACTCTATTGCTACGATACGCAGATACCTGCAAACGCTATTTCCTAGCAAGGAAGTGTCGCATTTACATTCATTTGAAGTGAATACGAGGTAATCATGATACTTCGCATTGAATAGAATATCTTATCATGAAACACAGGAATGAGATGCGATATCGCGTTTTAAGAAGCATTCGAACTCTACTGCTACGACACGTAGACATCTGCAAACGCTATTTCCTAGCAAGGGAGAGTTGCATTTACATTCATTTCAAGCGTATGCAAGGTATACATGACACTTCACAATGAATATTATATCATACCATGAAACATAGAAATGAGATGCGATATCGAGTTTTAAGAAGCATTCGAACTCTATTGCTACGATACGTAGACAACTGCAAACGCTATTTCCTAGAAAAGAAGTGTCGCATTTACATTCATTTCAAGCGTATGCAAGGTATACATGACACTTCGCATTGAATATTATATCTTACCATGAAACATAGAAATGAGATGCGATATCACGTTTTGAGAAGCATTCGAACTCTATTGCTACGATACGTAGACAACTGCAAACGCTATTTCCTAGAAAGGAAGTGTCGCATTTACATTCATTTCAAGCGTATGCAAGGTATTCATGACACTTCGCAATGAATAATATATCTTACCACGAAACATAGAAATGAGATGCGATATCGCGTTTTGAGAAGCATTCGAACTCTACTGCTACGATACGCAGACATCTGGAAACGCTATTTCCTAGCAAGGAAGTGTCGCATTTACATTCATTTGAAGTGAATACGAGGTAATCATGACACTTCGCAATGAATATTATATCTTACCATGAAACATAGAAATGAGATGCGATATCGAGTTTTAAGAAGCATTCGAAATCTATAGCTACGATACGTAGAAATCTGCAAACCCTATTTCCTAGCAGGGAAGTGTCGCATTTACATTCAGTTGAAGTGAATATGAGGTATACATGACACTTCGCAATGAATATTATATCTTGTCATGAAACATAGAAATAAGATGCGATATCGCGTTTTAAGAAGCATTCCAACTCTATTGCTACGATACGCAGACATCTGCAAACGCTATTTCCTAGCAAGGAAGTGTCGCATTTACATTCATTTGAAGTGAATACGAGGTAATCATGACACTTCGCAATGAATATTATATCTTACCATGAAACATAGAAATGAGATGCGATATCGAGTTTCAAGAAGCATTCGAAATCTATAGCTACGATACGTAGAAATCTGCAAACGCTATTTCCTAGCAGGGAAGTGTCGCATTTACATTCAGTTGAAGTGAATATGAGGTATACATGACACTTCGCAATGATTATTATATCTTGTCATGAAACATAGAAATAAGATGCGATATCGCGTTTTAAGAAGCATTCCAACTCTATTGCTGCGATACGCAGATACCTGCAAACGCTATTTCCTAGCAAGGAAGTGTCGCACTTACATTCATTTCAAGCGTATGCTAGGTATACATGACACTTCACAATGAATATTATATCTTACCATGAAACATAGAAATGAGATGCGATATCGCGTTTTAAGAAGCATTCGAACTCTACTGCTACGATACGCTGACATCTGCAAACGCTATTTCCTAGCAAGGGAGAGTCGCATTTACATTCATTTCAAGCGTATGCAAGGTATACATGACACTTCACAATGAATATTATATCTTACCATGAAACATAGAAATGAGATGCGATATCGAGTTTTAAGAAGCATTCGAACTATATTGCTACGATACGTAGACAACTGCAAACGCTATTTCCTAGAAAGGAAGTGTCGCATTTACATTCATTTCAAGCGTATGCAAGGTATACATGACACTTCGCATTGAATATTATATGTTACCATGAAACATAGAAATGAGATGCGATATCACGTTTTGAGAAGCATTCGAACTCTATTGCTACGATACGTAGACAACTGCAAACGCTATTTCCTAGAAAAGAAGTGTCGCATTTACATTCATTTCAAGCGTATGCAAGGTATGCATGACACTTCGCAATGAATAATATATCTTACCACGAAACATAGAAATGAGATGCGATATCGCGTTTTGAGAAGCATTCGAACTCTATTGCTACGATACGTAGACATCTGCAAACGCTATTTCCTAGCAAGGAAGTGTCGCATTTACATTCATTGGAAGTGAATACGAGGTAATCATGATACTTCGCATTGAATATTATATCATATCATGAAACATAGGAATGAGATGCGATATCGCGTTTTAAGAAGCATTCGAACTCTACTGCTACGATACGCAGACATCTGCAAACGCTATTTCCTAGCAAGGGAGAGTCGCATTTACATTCATTTCAAGCGTATGCAAGGTATACATGACACTTCACAATGAATATTATATCTTAACATGAAACATAGAAATGAGTTGCGAAATCGCGTTTTAAGAAGCTTTCGAACTCTATTGCTACGATACGTAGACAACTGCAAACGCTATTTCCTAGAAAGGAAGTGTCGCATTTACATTCATTTCAAGCGTATGCAAGGTATACATGACACTTTTCATTGAATATTATATCTTACCATGAAACATAGAAATGAGATGCGATATCGCGTTTTAAGAAGCATTCGAACTCTATTGCTACGATACGTAGACAACTGCAAACGCTATTTCCTAGAAAGGAAGTGTCGCATTTACATTCATTTCAAGCGTATGCAAGGTATACATTACACTTCGCATTGAATATTATATCTTACCATGAAACACAGAAATGAGATGCGATATCGAGTTTTAAGAAGCATTCGAACTCTATTGCTACGATACGCAGACATTTGCAATGGCTATTTCCTAGCAAGGAAGTGTCGCATTTACATTCATTTGAAGTGAATACGAAGTATACATGACACTTCGCAATGAATATTATATCTTGTCATGAAACATAGAAATAGGATGCGATATCGCGTTTTAAGAAGCATTCGAACTCTACTGCTACGATACGTAGACATCTGCAAACGCTATTTCCTAGCAAGGGAGAGGCGCATTTACATTCTTTTGAAGTGTATACGAGGTAATCAAGATACTTCGCAATGAATATTATATCTTACCATGAAACACAGAAATGAGATGCGATATCGAGTTTTAAGAAGCATTCGAACTCTATTGCTACGATACGTAGACATCTGCAAACGCTATTTCCTAGCAAGGAAGTGTCGCATTTACATTCTTTTGATGTGAGTACGAGGTAATCATGATACTTCGCATTGAATGTAATATCTTATCATGAAACACAGGAATGAGATGCGATATCGCGTTTTAAGAAGCATTCGAACTCTACTGCTACGACACGTAGACATCTGCAAACGCTATTTCCTAGCAAGGGAGAGTCGCATTTACATTCATTTCAAGCGTATGCAAGGTATACATGACACTTCACAATGATTATTATATCTTACCATGAAACATAGAAATGAGATGCGATATCGAGTTTTAAGAAGCATTCGAACTCTATTGCTACGATACGTAGACAACTGCAAACGCTATTTCCTAGAAAGGAAGTGTCGCATTTACATTTATTTCAAGCGTATGCAAGGTATACATGACACTTCGCATTGAATATTATATCTTACCATGAAACATAGAAATGAGATGCGATATCACGTTTTGAGAAGCATTCGAACTCTATTGCTACGATACGTAGACAACTGCAAACGCTATTTCCTAGAAAGGAAGTGTCGCATTTACATTCATTTCAAGCGTATGCAAGGTATTCATGACACTTCGCAATGAATAATATATCTTACCACGAAGCATAGAAATGAGATGCGATATCGCGTTTTGAGAAGCATTCGAACCCTACTGCTACGATACGCAGACATCTGCAAACGCTATTTCCTAGCAAGGAAGTGTCGCATTTACATTCATTTGAAGTGAATACGAGGTAATCATGACACTTCGCAATGAATATTATATCTTACCATGAAACATAGAAATGAAATGCGATATCGAGTTTTAAGAAGCATTCGAAATCTATAGCTACGATACGTAGACATCTGCAAACGCTATTTCCTAGCAAGGAAGTGTCGCATTTACATTCATTTGAAGTGAATACGAAGTATACATGACACTTCGCAATGAATATTATATCATATCATGAAACATAGAAATAGGATGCGATATCGCGTTTTAAGAAGCATTCGAACTCTACTGCTACGATACGCAGACATCTGCAAACGCTATTTCCTAGCAAGGGAGAGTCGCATTTACATTCATTTCAAGCGTATGCAAGGTATACATGACACTTCACAATGAATATTATATCTTAACATGAAACATAGAAATGAGTTGCGAAATCGCGTTTTAAGAAGCATTCGAACTCTATTGCTACGATACGTAGACATCTGCAAACGCTATTTCCTAGCAAGGAAGTGTCGCATTTACATTCTTTTGATGTGAGTACGAGGTAATCATGATACTTCGCATTGAATATAATATCTTATCATGAAACACAGGAATGAGATGCGATATCGCGTTTTAAGAAGCATTCGAACTCTACTGCTACGACACGTAGACATCTGCAAACGCTATTTCCTAGCAAGGGAGAGTCGCATTTACATTCATTTCAAGCGTATGCAAGGTATACATGACACTTCACAATGAATATTATATCTTACCATGAAACACAGAAATGAGATGCGATATCGAGTTTTAAGAAGCATTCGAACTCTATTGCTACGATACGTAGACAACTGCAAACGCTATTTCCTAGAAGGGAAGTGTCGCATTTACATTCATTTCAAGCGTATGCAAGGTATACATGACACTTCGCATTGAATATTATATCTTACCATGAAACATAGAAATGAGATGCGATATCACGTTTTGAGAAGCATTCTAACTCTATTGCTACGATACGTAGACAACTGCAAACGCTATTTCCTAGAAAGGAAGTGTCGCATTTACATTCATTTCAAGCGTATGCAAGGTATTCATGACACTTCGCAATGAATAATATATCTTACCACGAAACATAGAAATGAGATGCGATATCGCGTTTTGAGAAGCATTCGAACTCTACTGCTACGATACGCAGACATCTGCAAACGCTATTTCCTAGCAAGGAAGTGTCGCATTTACATTCATTTGAAGTGAATACGAGGTAATCATGACACTTCGCAATGAATATTATATCTTGCCATGAAACATAGAAATGAGATGCGATATCGAGTTTTAAGAAGCATTCGAAATCTATAGCTACGATACGTAGAAATCTGCAAACGCTATTTCCTAGCAGGGAAGTGTCGCATTTACATTCAGTTGAAGTGAATATGAGGTATACATGACACTTCGCAATGAATATTATATCTTGTCATGAAACATAGAAATAAGATGCGATATCGCGTTTTAAGAAGCATTCGAACTCTAGTGCTACGATACGCAGATACCTGCAAACGCTATTTCCTAGCAAGGAAGTGTCGCATTTACATTCATTTGAAGGGAATACGAGGTAATCATGATACTTCGCATTGAATATAATATCTTATCATGAAACACAGGAATGAGATGCTATATCGCGTTTTAAGAAGCATTCGAACTCTACTGCTACGACACGTAGACATCTGCAAACGCTATTTCCTAGCAAGGGAGAGTCGCATTTACATTCAGTTCAAGCGTATGCAAGGTATACATGACACTTCACAATGAATATTATATCTTACCATGAAACATAGAAATGAGATGCGATATCGAGTTTTAAGAAGCATTCGAACTCTATTGCTACGATACGCAGACATTTGCAATGGCTATTTCCTAGCAAGGAAGTGTCGCATTTACATTCATTTGAAGTGAATACGAAGTATACATGACACTTCGCAATGAATATTATATCTTGTCATGAAACATAGAAATAGGATGCGATATCGCGTTTAAGAAGCATTCGAACTCTACTGCTACGATACGTAGACATCTGCAAACGCTATTTCCTAGCAAGGGAGAGGCGCATTTACATTCTTTTGAAGTGTATACGAGGTAATCAAGATACTTCGCAATGAATATTATATCTTACCATGAAACACAGAAATGAGATGCGATATCGAGTTTTAAGAAGCATTCGAACTCTATTGCTACGATACGTAGACATCTGCAAACGCTATTTCCTAGCAAGGAAGTGTCGCATTTACATTCTTTTGATGTGAGTACGAGGTAATCATGATACTTCGCATTGAATGTAATATCTTATCATGAAACACAGGAATGAGATGCGATATCGAGTTTTAAGAAGCATTCGAACTCTATTGCTACGATACGTAGACAACTGCAAACGCTATTTCCTAGAAAAGGAAGTGTCGCATTTACATTTATTTCAAGCGTATGCAAGGTATACATGACACTTCGCATTGAATATTATATCTTACCATGAAACATAGAAATGAGATGCGATATCACGTTTTGAGAAGCATTCGAACTCTATTGCTACGATACGTAGACAACTGCAAACGCTATTTCCTAGAAAGGAAGTGTCGCATTTACATTCATTTCAAGCGTATGCAAGGTATTCATGACACTTCGCAATGAATATTATATCTTACCATGAAACATAGAAATGAGATGCGATATCACGTTTTGAGAAGCATTCGAACTCTATTGCTACGATACGTAGACAACTGCAAACGCTATTTCCTAGAAAGGAAGTGTCGCATTTACATTCATTTCAAGCGTATGCAAGGTATTCATGACACTTCGCATTGAATATTATATCTTACCATGGAAACATAGAAATGAGATGCGATATCACGTTTTGAGAAGCATTCGAACTCTATTGCTACGATACGTAGACAACTGCAAACGCTATTTCCTAGAAAGGAAGTATCGCATTTACATTCATTTCAAGCGTATGCAAGGTATACATGACACTTCGCATTGAATATTATATCTTACCATGAAACATAGAAATGAGATGCATTATTACGTTTTGAGAAGCATTCGAACTCTATTGCTACGATACGTAGACAACTGCAAACGCTATTTCCTAGAAAGGAAGTGTCGCATTTACATTCATTTCAAGCGTATGCAAGGTATTCATGACACTTCGCATTGAATATTATATGTTACCATGAAACATAGAAATGAGATGCGATATCACGTTTTGAGAAGCATTCGAACTCTATTGCTACGATACGTAGACAACTGCAAACGCTATTTCCTAGAAAGGAAGTGTCGCATTTACATTCATTTCAAGCGTATGCAAGGTATGCATGACACTTCGCAATGAATAATATATCTTACCACGAAACATAGAAATGAGATGCGATATCGCGTTTTGAGAAGCATTCGAACTCTATTGCTACGATACGTAGACATCTGCAAACGCTATTTCCTAGCAAGGAAGTGTCGCATTTACATTCATTTCAAGCGTATGCAAGGTATACATGACACTTCGCATTGAATATTATATCTTATCATGAAACACAGAAATGAGATGCGATATCGCGTTTTAAGAAGCATTAGAAATCTACTGCTTCGATAGCGAGACATCTGGAAACGTAATTTCGTAGAAAGGAAGTGTCGTACTTACATTCATTTGAAGTGAATGCGAGGTAGACATGTCACTTTGCAATGAATATTATATCTTATCATGAAACATAGAAACGAGATGCGATATCGCGTTTTAAGAAGCACTTGAACTCTACTGCTACGATACGCAGATATCTGCAAACGGTACTTCCTAGAAAGGAAGTGTCGCATTTACATTCAACTGAAGTGAATACGAGGTATACATGACACTTCGCAATGAATATTGTATCTTATCAAGAAACATCGAAATGAGATGCGATATCGCGTTTTATGAAGCATTGGAACTCTATTGCTTCGATACGTAGACATCTGGAAGCGTAATTTCCTAGAAAGGATGTGTCGCATTTACATTCATTTGATGTGAATACGAGGAATACTTGACACTTCGCAATGAATATTATATCTTATCATGAAACATAGAAATGGGATGCGATATCTTGTTTTCAGAAGCATTAAGTCTCTCTTGCTACTATACGTAGTCATCTGCAAACGCTATTTCCTAGGAAGGAAGAATCGCATTTACATTCATTTGAAGTGTATACGAGGTAATCAAGATACTTCGCAATGAATATTACATCTTATCATGAAACATAGGAATGAGATGCGATATCGCGTTTTAAGTAGCATTCGAACTCTATTGCTACGATACGTAGACAACTGCAAACGCTATTTCCTAGAAAGGAAGTGTCGCATTTACATTCATTTCAAGCGTATGCAAGGTATACATGACACTTCGCATTGAATATTATATCTTACCATGAAACATAGAAATGAGATGCATTATTACGTTTTGAGAAGCATTCGAACTCTATTGCTTCGATACGTAGACAACTGCAAACGCTATTTCCTAGAAAGGAAGTGTCGCATTTACATTCATTTCAAGCGTATGCAAGGTATACATGACACTTCGCATTGAATATTATATGTTACCATGAAACATAGAAATGAGATGCGATATCACGTTTTGAGAAGCATTCGAACTCTATTGCTACGATACGTAGACAACTGCAAACGCTATTTCCTAGAAAGGAAGTGTCGCATTTACATTCATTTCAAGCGTATGCAAGGTATGCACGACACTTCGCAATGAATAATATATCTTACCACGAAACATAGAAATGAGATGCGATATCGCGTTTTGAGAAGCATTCGAACTCTATTGCTACGATACGTAGACATCTGCAAACGCTATTTCCTAGCAAGGAAGTGTCGCATTTACATTCATTTCAAGCGTATGCAAGGTATACATGACACTTCGCATTGAATATTATATCTTATCATGAAACATAGAAATGAGATGCGATATCTTGTTTTCAGAAGCATTAGAACTCTCTTGCTACGATACGTAGTCAACTGCAAACGCTATTTCCTAGGAAGGAAGAATCGCATTTACATTCTTTTGAAGTGTATACGAGGTAATCAAGATACTTCGCAATGAATATTACATCTTATCATGAAACATAGGAATGAGATGCGATATCGCGTTTTAAGAAGCATTCGAAATCTATTGCTACGATACGTAGGCAACTGCGAACGCTACTTCCTAGAAAGGAAGTGTCGCATTTACATTCAACTGAAGTGAATAGGAGGTATACATGACACTTCGCAATGAATATTGTATCTTATCACGATACACAGAAATGAGATGCGATATCACGTTTTAAGAAGCATTAGAACTCTATTGCTTCGATACGTAGACATCTGGAAACGTAATTTCCTAGAGAGGAAGTGTCACATTTACATTCATTTGAAGTGAATACGAGGTATACATGACACTTCGCAATGAATATTATATCTTATCATGAAACATAGAAATGAGATGCGATATCACGTTTTGAGAAGCATTCGAACTCTATTGCTACGATACGTAGACAACTGCAAACGCTATTTCCTAGAAAGGAAGTATCGCATTTACATTCATTTCAAGCGTATGCAAGGTATACATGACACTTCGCATTGAATATTATATCTTACCATGAAACATAGAAATGAGATGCATTATTACGTTTTGAGAAGCATTCGAACTCTATTGCTACGATACGTAGACAACTGCGAACGCTACTTCCTAGAAAGGAAGTGTCGCATTTACATTCAACTGAAGTGAATAGGAGGTATACATGACACTTCGCAATGAATATTGTATCTTATCACGATACACAGAAATGAGATGCGATATCACGTTTTAAGAAGCATTAGAACTCTATTGCTTCGATACGTAGACATCTGGAAACGTAATTTCCTAGAGAGGAAGTGTCACATTTACATCATTTGAAGTGAATACGAGGTATACATGACACTTCGCAATGAATATTATATCTTACCACGAAACATAGAAATGAGATGCGATATCGCGTTTTGAGAAGCATTCGAACTCTATTGCTACGATACGTAGACATCTGCAAACGCTATTTCCTAGCAAGGAAGTGTCGCATTTACATTCATTTCAAGCGTATGCAAGGTATACATGACACTTCGCATTGAATATTATATCTTATCATGAAACATAGAAATGAGATGCGATATCTTGTTTTCAGAAGCATTAGAACTCTCTTGCTACGATACGTAGTCAACTGCAAACGCTAATTTCCTAGGAAGGAAGAATCGCATTTACATTCTTTTGAAGTGTATACGAGGTAATCAAGATACTTCGCAATGAATATTACATCTTATCATGAAACATAGGAATGAGATGCGATATCGCGTTTTAAGAAGCATTCGAAATCTATTGCTACGATACGTAGGCAACTGCGAACGCTACTTCCTAGAAAGGAAGTGTCGCATTTACATTCAACTGAATTGAATAGGAGGTATACATGACACTTCGCAATGAATATTGTATCTTATCACGATACACAGAAATGAGATGCGATATCACGTTTTAAGAAGCATTAGAACTCTATTGCTTCGATACGTAGACATCTGGAAACGTAATTTCCTAGAGAGGAAGTGTCACATTTACATTCATTTGAAGTGAATACGAGGTATACATGACACTTCGCAATGAATATTATATCTTATCATGAAACATAGAAATGAGATGCGATATCTTGTTTTCAGAAGCATTAGAACTCTCTTGCTACGATACGTAGACATCTGGATACGTAATTTCCTAGAACGGAAGTGTCGCATTTACATTCATTTGAAGCGTGGACGAGGAAGACATAACCCTTCGCAATGAATGCTATATCTTATCATGAAACACAGAAATGAGATGCGATATCGCGTTTTAAGAAGCATTAGAAATCTACTGCTTCGATAGCGAGACATCTGGAAACGTAATTTCGTAGAAAGGAAGTGTCGTACTTACATTCATTTGAAGTGAATGCGAGGTAGACATGTCACTTTGCAATGAATATTATATCTTATCATGAAACATAGAAACGAGATGCGATATCGCGTTTTAAGAAGCACTTGAACTCTACTGCTACGATACGCAGATATCTGCAAACGGTACTTCCTAGAAAGGAAGTGTCGCATTTACATTCAACTGAAGTGAATACGAGGTATACATGACACTTCGCAATGAATATTGTATCTTATCAAGAAACATCGAAATGAGATGCGATATCGCGTTTTATGAAGCATTGGAACTCTATTGCTTCGATACGTAGACATCTGGAAGCGTAATTTCCTAGAAAGGATGTGTCGCATTTACATTCATTTGATGTGAATACGAGGAATACTTGACACTTCGCAATGAATATTATATCTTATCATGAAACATAGAAATGGGATGCGATATCTTGTTTTCAGAAGCATTAAATCTCTCTTGCTACTATACGTAGTCATCTGCAAACGCTATTTCCTAGGAAGGAAGAATCGCATTTACATTCATTTGAAGTGTATACGAGGTAATCAAGATACTTCGCAATGAATATTACATCTTATCATGAAACATAGGAATGAGATGCGATATCGCGTTTTAAGTAGCATTCGAACTCTATTGCTACGATACGTAGGCAACTGCGAACGCTACTTCCTAGAAAGGAAGTGTCGCATTACATTCATTTGAAGTGAATGCGAGGTACACATGACACTTCGCAATGAATAGTATACCTTATCACGATACACAGAAATGAGATGCGATATCGCGTTTTAAGAAGCATTAGAACTCTATTGCTTCGATACGTAGACATCTGGAAACGTAATTTCCTAGAAAGGAAGTGTCGCATTTACATTCATTTGAAGTGAATACGCGGTATACATGACACTTCGCAATGAATATTATATCTTATCATGAAACATAGAAATGAGATGCGATATCGCGTTCTAAGAAGCATAAGAACTCTATTGCTTCAATACGTAGACATCTGGAAACGTAATTTCCTAGAAAGGAAGTGTCGCATTTACATTCATTGGAAGTGTATACGAGGTAATCAAGATACTTCGCAATGAATACTACATCTTATCATGAAACATAGGAATGAGATGCGATATCGCGTTTTAAGAAGCATTGGAAATCTATTGCTTCGATACGAAGTCATCTGGAAACGTAATTTCCTAGAAAGGATGTGTCGCATTTACATTCATTTGAAGTGAATACGAGGTATACTTGACACTTCGCAATGAATATTATATCTTATCATGAAACATAGAAATAAGATGCGATATCGCGTCTTAAGAAGCATTCGAACTCTATTGCTACGATACGTAGACAACTGCAAACGCTATTTCCTAGCAAGGGAGAGTCGCATTTACATTCATTTCAAGCGTATGCAAGGTATACATGACACTTCACAATGAATATTATATCTTACCATGAAACATAGAAATGAGATGCGATATCGCGTTTTATGAAGCATTGGAACTCTATTGCTTCGATACGTAGACATCTGGAAGCGTAATTTCCTAGAAAGGATGTGTCGCATTTACATTCATTTGATGTGAATACGAGGAATACTTGACACTTCGCAATGAATATTATATCTTATCATGAAACATAGAAATGGGATGCGATATCTTGTTTTCAGAAGCATTAAATCTCTCTTGCTACTATACGTAGTCATCTGCAATCGCTATTTCCTAGGAAGGAAGAATCGCATTTACATTCATTTGAAGTGTATACGAGGTAATCAAGATACTTCGCAATGAATATTACATCTTATCATGAAACATAGGAATGAGATGCGATATCGCGTTTTAAGTAGCATTCGAACTCTATTGCTACGATACGTAGGCAACTGCGAACGCTACTTCCTAGAAAGGAAGTGTCGCATTTACATTCATTTGAAGTGAATGCGAGGTACACATGACACTTCGCAATGAATATTATACCTTATCACGATACACAGAAATGAGATGCGATATCGCGTTTTAAGAAGCATTAGAACTCTATTGCTTCGATACGTAGACATCTGGAAACGTAATTTCCTAGAAAGGAAGTGTCGCATTTACATTCATTTGAAGTGAATACGCGGTATACATGACACTTCGCAATGAACATTATATCTTATCATGAAACATAGAAATGAGATGCGATATCTTGTTTTCAGAAGCATTAGAACTCTCTTGCTACGATACGTAGTCATCTGCAAACGCTATTTCCTAGGAAGGAAAGATCGCATTTACATTCTTTTGAAGTGTATACGAGGTAATCAAGATACTTCGCAATGAATATTACATCTTATCATGAAACATAGGAATGAGATGCGATATCGCGTTTTAAGAAGCATTCGAACTCTATTGCTACGATACGTAGACAACTGCAATCGCTATCTCCTAGACAGGAAGTGTCGCATTTACATTTATTTGAAGTGAATACGAGGTACACATGACACTTCGCAATGAATATTATATCTTATCATGAAACATAGAAATGAGATGCGATATCGCGTATTAAGAAGCATTGAAACACTATAGCAACGATACGTAGACATCTGCAAACGCTATTTCCTAGCAAGTAAGTGTCGCACTTACATTCTTGTGAAGTGAATACGGGGTATACATGACATTTCGCAATGAATATTATATCTTATCATGAAACATAGAAATGAGATGCGATATCGCGTTTTAAGAAGCACTAGAACTCTATTGCTACGATACGTAGACATCTGCAAACGCTATTTCCTAGCAGGGAAGTGTCGCATTTACATTCATTTGAAGTTAATGCGAGGAATACATGACACTTCGCAATGAATATTATATCTTATCATGAAACACAGGAATAAGATGCGATACCACGTTCTAAGAAGCATTAGAACCCTATTGCTACGATACGTAGACATCTGCGAACGCTGTTTCCTAGCAGGGAAGTGTCGCAATTACATTCATTTGAAATGAATGCGAGGAATACATGACATTTCGCAATGAATATTATATCTTATCATGAAACATAGAAATGAGATGCGATATCGCGTTTTAAGAAGCATTAGAACTCTCTTGCTACGATACGTAGACAATTGCAAACGCTATTTCCTAGAAAGGAAGTGTCGCATTTACATTCATTTGAAGTGAATACGAGGTATACATAACACTTCGCAATGAATATTATATCTTATCATGAGACATAGAAATAAGATGCGATATCTCGTTTTAAGAAGCATTGGAACTCTATTGTTATGATATGTAGACATCTGGAAACGCCATTTCCTAGCAAGGAAGTGTCGCATTTCCATTCTGGTGATGTGAATACGAGGTATACATGATACATCGCAATGAATATTATATCTTATCATGAAACATAGGAATGAGATGCGATATCGCGTTTTACGAAACAATAGAACTCTCTTGCTACGAGATACGTAGTCATCTGCAAACGCTATATCCTAGGAAGGAAGAATCGCATTTACACTCTATTGAAGTGAATACGAGGTAATCGTGATACTTGCAATAAATATTACATCTTATCATGAAACGTATGAATGAGATGCGATATCGCGTTTTAAGGAGCATTCGAACTCTATTGTTACGATACGTAGACAACTGCAAACGCTATTTCCTAGAAAGGAAGTGTCGCATTTACACTCATTTGAAGTGAATACGAGGTACACATGACACTTCGCAATGAATATTATATCTTATCATGAAACATAGAAATGAGATGCGATATCGCGTTTTAAGAAACAATAGAACTCTATTGCATCGATACGTAGACATCTGCAAACGCTATTTCCTAGAAAGGAAGTGTCGCATTTACATTCATTTGAAGTGAATACGAGGTATACATGACACTTCGCAATGATTATTATATCTTATCATGGAAGATGGAAATGAGATGCGATATCGCGTTTTGAGAAGCATTAGAACTCTATTGCTTCGATACGAAGACATATGCAAACTCTATTTAACAGCAAAGAAGGTATCGCATTTACATTCATTTCAAGCATATGCGAGGTATACAAGATATTTCGCAATGAATATTACATCTTATCATGAAACATAGAAGTGAAATGTCATATCGCTTTTAAGAAGCATTAGAACTCTAATGCTTCGATACGCAGACATCTGCAAACGCTATTTCCTAGCAAGGAAGTGTCGAATTTACATTCATTTGAAGTGATTACGAGGTATACATGACACTTCGCAATGAATATTATATCTTATCATGAAACATAGAAATGAGGTACGATATTGCGTTTTATGAAGCATTCGAACTCTATTGCTACGATACGCAGTCATCTGCAAACGCTATTTCCTAGCAAGGAAGTGTCGCATTTACATTCATTTGAAGCGTGGACGAGGAATACATAACCTTTCGCAATGAATATTATATCTTGTCCTGAAACACAGAAATGAGATGCGATATCGCGTTTTAAGAAGCATTGAACTCTATTGCAACGATACGCAGACATCTGCAAACGCTATTACCTAGCAAGGAAGTGCCGCATTTACATTCTTTTGAAGTGAATACGAGGTATACATGACACTTCGCAATGAATATTACATCTTATCATGAAACATAGAAATGAGGTACGATATCGCGTTTTATGAAGCATTCGAACTCTATTGCAACGATACGTAGACATCTGTAAACGCTATTTCCTAGCAAGGAAGTATCGCATTTACATTCTTTTGAAGTGAATACGAGGTATGCATGACACTTCGCATTGAATATTATATCTTATCATGAAACATGGAAGTGAAATGCGATATCGCGTTTAAGAAGCATTAGAAATCTCTTGCTACGATACGTAGTCATCTTCAAACCCTATTTCCTAGCAAGGAAGTATCGCATTTACATTCTTTTGAAGTGAATACGAGGTATACATGACACTTCGCAATGAATATTATATCTTATCATGAAACATAGAAATGAGATGCGATATCGCGTTTTAAGAAGCATTAGAACTCTATTGCTTCGATACGTAGACATCTGCAAACGCTATTTCCTAGCAAGGATGTGTCGCATGTACATTCATTTGTAGTGAATACGAGGTATACATGACACTTCGCAATGAATATTACATATTATCATGAAACATAGAAATGTGATGCGATATCGCGTTTTAAGAAGCATTAGAACTCTATTGCTTCGATACGTAGACATCTGGAAACGTAATTTCCTAGAAAGCAAGTGTCGCATTTACATTCATTTGAAGTGAATACGAGGTATACATGACACTTCGCATTGAATATTGTATCTTATCATGAAACATAGAAATGTGATGCGATATCGCGTTTTAAGAAGCATTCGAACTCTATTGCTACGATACGTAGACAACTGCAAACGCTATTTCCTAGAAAGGAAGTGTCGCATTTACATTCATTTGAAGCGTGGACGAGGAATACATAACCTTTCGCAATGAATATTATATCTTATCCTGAAACACAGAAATGAGATGCGATATCGCGTTTTAAGAAGCATTGGAACTCTATTGCAACGATACGTAGACATCTGCAAACGCTATTACCTAGCAAGGAAGTGCCGCATTTACAGTCTTTTGAAGTGAATACGAGGTAATCAAGATACTTCGCAATGAATATTACATCTTATCATGAAACATAGGAATGAGATGCGATATCGCGTTTTAAGAAGCATTCGAACTCTATTGCTACGATACGTAGGCAACTGCGAACGCTACTTCCTGGAAAGGAAGTGTCGCATTTACATTCAACTGAAGTGAATACGAGGTATACATGACACTTCGCAATGAATATTGTATCTTATCACGATACACAGAAATGAGATGCGATATCACGTTTTAAGAAGCATTAGAACTCTATTGCTTCGATACGTAGACATCTGGAAACGTAATTTCCTAGAAAGGAAGTGTCACATTTACATTCATTTGAAGTGAATACGAGGTATACATGACACTTCGCAATGAATATTATATCTTATCATGAAACATAGAAATGAGATGCGATATCTTGTTTTCAGAAGCATTAGAACTCTCTTGCTACGATACGTAGACATCTGGATACGTAATTTCCTAGAACGGAAGTGTCGCATTTACATTCATTTGAAGCGTGGACGAGGAAGACATAACCCTTCGCAATGAATGCTATATCTTATCATGAAACACAGAAATGAGATGCGATATCGCGTTTTAAGAAGCATTAGAAATCTACTGCTTCGATAGCGAGACATCTGGAAACGTAATTTCGTAGAAAGGAAGTGTCGTACTTACATTCATTTGAAGTGAATGCGAGGTATACATGTCACTTCGCAATGAATATTATATCTTATCATGAAACATAGAAACGAGATGCGATGTCGCGGTTTAAGAAGCATTGGAACTCTATTGCAACGAAACGTAGACATCTGCAAACGCTATTTCCTAGCAAGGAAGTATAGCATTTACATTCATTGGAAGTGAATACGAGGTAATCATGATACTTCGCATTGAATATTACATCTTACCATGAAACATAGAAATGAGATGCGATATCGCGTTTTAAGAAGCACTTGAACTCTACTGCTACGATACGCAGATATCTGCAAACGGTACTTCCTAGAAAGGAAGTGTCGCATTTACATTCAACTGAAGTGAATACGAGGTATACATGACACTTCGCAATGAATATTGTATCTTATCAAGAAACATCGAAATGAGATGCGATATCGCGTTTTATGAAGCATTGGAACTCTATTGCTTCGATACGTAGACATCTGGAAGCGTAATTTCCTAGAAAGGATGTGTCGCATTTACATTCATTTGATGTGAATACGAGGAATACTTGACACTTCGCAATGAATATTATATCTTATCATGAAACATAGAAATGGGATGCGATATCTTGTTTTCAGAAGCATTAAATCTCTCTTGCTACTATACGTAGTCATCTGCAAACGCTATTTCCTAGGAAGGAAGAATCGCATTTACATTCATTTGAAGTGTATACGAGGTAATCAAGATACTTCGCAATGAATATTACATCTTATCATGAAACATAGGAATGAGATGCGATATCGCGTTTTAAGTAGCATTCGAACTCTATTGCTACGATACGTAGGCAACTGCGAACGCTACTTCCTAGAAAGGAAGTGTCGCATTTACATTCATTTGAAGTGAATGCGAGGTACACATGACACTTCGCAATGAATATTATACCTTATCACGATACACAGAAATGAGATGCGATATCGCGTTTTAAGAAGCATTAGAACTCTATTGCTTCGATACGTAGACATCTGGAAACGTAATTTCCTAGAAAGGAAGTGTCGCATTTACATTCATTTGAAGTGAATACGCGGTATACATGACACTTCGCAATGAATATTATATCTTATCATGAAACATAGAAATGAGATGCGATATCTTGTTTTCAGAAGCATTAGAACTCTCTTGCTACGATACGTAGTCATCTGCAAACGCTATTTCCTAGGAAGGAAAGATCGCATTTACATTCTTTTGAAGTGTATACGAGGTAATCAAGATACTTCGCAATGAATATTACATCTTATCATGAAACATAGGAATGAGATGCGATATCGCGTTTTAAGAAGCATTCGAACTCTATTGCTACGATACGTAGACAACTGCAATCGCTATCTCCTAGACAGGAAGTGTCGCATTTACATTCATTTGAAGTGAATACGAGGTATACATGACACTTCGCAATGAATATTATATCTTATCATGAAACATAGAAATGAGGTACGATATTGCGTTTTATGAAGCATTCGAACTCTATTGCTACGATACGTAGTCATCTGCAAACGCTATTTCCTAGCAAGGAAGTGTCGCATTTACATTCATTTGAAGCGTGGACGAGGAATACATAACCTTTCGCAATGAATATTATACCTTATCCTGAAACACAGAAATGAGATGCGATATCGCGTTTTAAGAAGCATTGGAACTCTATTGCAACGATACGCAGACATCTGCAAACGCTATTACCTAGCAAGGAAGTGCCGCATTTACATTCTTTTGAAGTGAATACGAGGTATACATGACACTTCGCAATGAATATTACATCTTATCATGAAACATAGAAATGAGGTACGATATCGCGTGTTATGAAGCATTCGAACACTATTGCAACGATACGTAGACATCTGTAAACGCTATTTCCTAGCAAGGAAGTATCGCATTTACATTCTTTTGAAGTGAATACGAGGTATGCATGACACTTCGCATTGAATATTATATCCTATCATGAAACATGGAAGTGAAATGCGATATCGCGTTTAAGAAGCATTAGAAATCCCTTGCTACGATACGTAGTCATCTTCAAACCCTATTTCCTAGCAAGGAAGTATCGCATTTACATTCTTTTGAAGTGAATACGAGGTATACATGACACTTCGCAATGAATATTATATCTTATCATGAAACATAGAAATGAGATGCGATATCGCGTCTTAAGAAGCATTAGAACTCTATTGCTTCGATACGTAGACATCTGCAAACGCTATTTCCTAGCAAGGATGTGTCGCATGTACATTCATTTGTAGTGAATACGAGGTATACATGACACTTCGCAATGAATATTACATCTTATCATGAAACATAGAAATGTGATGCGGTATCGCGTTTTAAGAAGCATTAGAACTCTATTGCTTCGATACGTAGACATCTGGAAACGTAATTTCCTAGAAAGCAAGTGTCGCATTTACATTCATTTGAAGTGAATACGAGGTATACATGACACTTCGCATTGAATATTGTATCTTATCATGAAACATAGAAATGTGATGCGATATCGCGTTTTAAGAAGCATTCGAACTCTATTGCTACGATACGTAGACAACTGCAAACGCTATTACCTAGCAAGGAAGTGCCGCATTTACAGTCTTTTGAAGTGAATACGAGGTATACATGACACTTCGCAATGAATATTACATCTTATCATGAAACATAGAAATGAGGTACGATATCGCGTTTTATGAAGCATTCGAACTCTATTGCTACGATACGTAGACATCTGCAAACGCTATTTCCTAGCAAGGAAGTGTCGCATTTACATCCATTGGAAGTGTAAACGCGGAATACATTACACTTCGCAATGAATATTATATCTTATCATGAAACATAGAAGTGAAATGCGATATCGCGTTTTAAGAAACAATGGAACTCTATTGCATCAATACGTAGACATCTGCAAACGTTATTTCCTAGCAAGGAAGTGTCGTATTTACATTCTTGTGAAGTGAATACTAGGTATACATGACGCTTCGCATTGATTATTATATCTTATCATGAAAGATGGAAATGAGATGCGATATCGCGTTTTGAGAAGCATTAGAACTCTATTGCCTCGATACGAAGACATCTGCAAACTCTATTTAACAGCAAAGAAGGTATCGCATTTACATTCATCTCAAGCATATGCGAGGTATACAAGATATTTCGCAATGAATATTACATCTTATCATGAAACATAGAAGTGAAATGCGATATCGCGTTTAAGAAGCATTAGAACTCTATTGCTTCGATACGCAGACATCTGGAAATGCTATTACCTGGCAAGGAAGTGTCGCATTTACATTCATTGGAAGTGAATACGCGGTAATCATGATACTTTGCATTGAATATTACATCTTATCATGAAACATAGGAATGAGATGGGATATCGCGTTTTACGAAACAATAGAACTCTATTGCATCGATACGTAGACATCTGCAAACGCTATTTCCTAGCAAGGAAGTATCGCATTTACATTCTTTTGAAGTGAATACGAGGAATACATGGCACTTCGCAATGAATATTATATCTTATCATGAAACATAGAAGTGAAATGCGATATCCCGTTTAAGAAGCATTAGAAATCTCTTGCTACGATACGTAGTCATCTGCAAACCCTATTTCCTAGCAAGGAAGTATCGCATTTACATTCTTTTGAAGTGAATACGAGGTATACATGACACTTCGCAATGATTATTATATCTTATCGTGAAAGATGTAAATGAGATGCGATATCGCGTTTTGAGAAGCATTAGAACTCTATTGCTTCGATACGAAGACATCTGCAAACTCTATTTAACAGCTAAGAAGGTATCGCATTTACAATCATTTCAAGCATATGCGAGGTATACAAGATATTTCGCAATGAATATTACATCTTATCATGAAACATAGAAATGAAATGCGATATCGCGTTTAAGAAGCATTAGAACTCTATTGCTTCGATATGCAAACATCTGGAAATGCTATTACCTGGCAAGGAAGTGTCGCATTTACATTCATTGGAAGTGAATACGCGGTAATCATGATACTTCGCATTGAATATTACATCTTAGCATGAAACATAGGAATTAGATGCGATATCGCGTTGTACGGAACAATAGAACTCTACTGCATCGATACGTAGACATCTGCAAACGCTATTTCCTAGCAAGGAAGTGTCGCATTTACATTCTTTTGAAGTGAATACGAGGTATACATGTCACTTCGCAATGAATATTACATCTTATCATGAAACATAGAAATGAGATGCGATATCGTGTTTTAAGGAACACTAGAACTCTATTGCTTCGATACGTAGACATCTGGAGACGTAATTTCCTAGAAAGGTAGTGTCGCATTTACATTCATTTGAAGTGAATACGAGGTATACATGACACTTCGCAATGAATATTACATCTTATCATGAAACATAGAAATGAGATGCGATATCGCGTTTTGAGAAGCATTAGAACCCTATTGCTTCGATACGTAGACATCTGGAAACGTAATTTCCTAGAAAGGAAGTGTCGCAATTACATTCATTTGAAGCGTGGACGAGGAATACATGACACTTCGCAATGATTATTATATCTTATCATGAAAGATGGAAATGAGATGCGATACCGCGTTTTGAGAAGCATTAGAACTCTATTGCTTCGATACGAAGACATCTGCAAACTCTATTTAACAGCAAAGAAGGTATCGCATTTACATTCATTTCAAGCATATGCGAGGTATACAAGATATTTCGCAATGAATATTATATCTTATCATGAAACATAGAAATGAGATGCGAAATCGCGTTTTAAGAAACAATAGAACTCTATTGCATCGATACGTAGACATCTGCAAACGCTATTTTCTAGCAAGGAAGTGTCGCATGTACATTCATTTGTAGTGAATACGAGGAATACATGACACTTCGCAATGAATATTATATCTTATCATGAAACGTAGAAATGAGATGCGATATCGCGTTTTACGAAACAATAGAACTCTATTGCTACGATACGTAGACATCTGCAAACGCTATTTCCTAGCAAGGAAGTGTAGCATTTACATCCATTGGAAGTGTAGACGCGGAATACATTACACTTCGCAATGAATATTATACCTTATCATGAAACATAGAAATGAGATGCGATATCGCGTTTTAAGAAACAATAGAATTCCATTGCTACGATACGCAGACATCTGGAAACGTAATTTCCTAGAAAGGAAGTGTCGCATTTACATTCATTTCAAGTGAATACGAGGTATACATGTCACTTCGCAATGAATGTTATATCTTGTCATGAAACATTGAAATGAGATGCGATTTCTCGTTTTAATAAGCATTGGAGCTCTGTTGTTTTGACACGTAGACATCTGGAAACGCCATTTCCTAGCAAGGAAGTGTCGCGTTTCCATTCTTTTGAAGTGAGTACGAGGTAATCATGATACTTCGCAATGAATATTATATCTTATCATGAAACATAGGAATGAGATGCGATATCGCGTTTTAAGAAGCATTCGAACTCTACTGGTACGATACGTAGACATCTGCAAACGCTATTTCCTAGAAAGGGAGAGTCGCATTTACATTCATTTCAAGCGTATGCAAGGTATACATGACACTTCACAATGAATATTATATCTTACCATGAAACATAGAAATGAGATGCGATTTCGAGGTTTAAGAAGCATTCGAACTCTATCGCTACGATACGTAGACATCTGCATGCGCTATTTCCTAGCAAGGAAGTGTCGCATTTACATTCACTTGAAGTGAATACGAGGTATACATGACACTTCGCAATGAATATTATATCTTGTCATGAAACATAGGAATGAGATGCGATATCGCGTTTTAAGAAGCATTCGAACTCTACTGCTACGATACGTAGACATCTGCAAACGCTATTTCCTAGCAAGGAAGTGTCGCATTTACATTCATTTGAAGTGAATACGAGGTAATCGTGACACTTCGCAATGAATATTATATCTTGTCATGAAACATAGTAATGAGATGCGATATCGCGTTTTAAGAAGCATTCGAACTCTACTGCTACGATACGTAGACATCTGCAAACGCTATTTCCTAGAAAGGGAGTGTCGCATTTACATTCATTTCAAGCGTATGCAAGGTATACATGACACTTCACAATGAATATTATATCTTACCATGAAACATAGAAATGAGATGCGATATCGAGTTTTAAGAAGCATTCGAACTCTATTGTTACGATACTTAGACATCTGCAAGCGCTATTTCCTAGCAAGGAAGTGTCGCATTTACATTCATTTGAACTGAATACGAGATATACATGACACTTCGCAATGAATATTATATCTTGTCATGAAACATAGGAATGAGATGCGATATCGCGTTTTAAGAAGCATTCGAACTCTACTGCTACGATACGTAGACATCTGCAAACGCTATTTCCTAGCAAGGAAGTGTCGCATTTACATTCATTTGAAGTGAATACGAGTTAATCATGACACTTCGCAATGAATATTATATCTTGTCATGAAACATAGAAATAAGATGCGATATCGCGTTTTAAGACGCATTCGAACTCTATTGCTACGATACGTAGACATCTGCAAACGCTATTTCCTAGCAAGGAAGTGTCGCATTTACATTCATTTGAAGTGAATACGAGGTAATCATGACACTTCGCAATGAATATTATATCTTGTCATGAAACATAGTAATGAGGTGCGATATCGCGTTTTAAGAAGCATTCGAACTCTACTGCTACGATACGTAGACATCTGCAAATGCTATTTCCTAGAAAGGGAGAGTCGCATTTACATTCATTTCAAGCGTATGCAAGGTATACATGACACTTCACAATGAATATTATATCTTACCATGAAACATAGAAATGAGATGCGATATCGAGTTTTAAGAAGCATTCGAACTCTATCGCTACGATACGTAGACATCTGCATGCGCTATTTCCTAGCAAGGAAGTGTCGCATTTACATTCATTTGAAGTGAATACGAGGTAATCGTGACACTTCGCAATGAATATTATATCTTGTCATGAAACATAGTAATGAGATGCGATATCGCGTTTTAAGAAGCATTCGAACTCTACTGCTACGATACGTAGACATCTGCAAACGCTATTTCCTAGAAAGGGAGTGTCGCATTTACATTCATTTCAAGCGTATGCAAGGTATACATGACACATCACAATGAATATTATATCTTACCATGAAACATAGGAATGAGATGCGATTTCGCGTTTTAAGAAGCATTCGAACTCTACTGCTACGATACGTAGACATCTGCAAACGCTATTTCCTAGCAAGGAAGTGTCGCATTTACATTCATTTGAAGTGAATACGAGGTAATCGTGACACTTCGCAATGAATATTATATCTTGTCATGAAACATAGTAATGAGATGCGATATCGCGTTTTAAGAAGCATTCGAACTCTACTGCTACGATACGTAGACATCTGCAAACGCTATTTCCTAGCAAGGAAGTGTCGCATTTACATTCATTCGAAGTGAATACGAGGTATACATGACACTTCGCAATGAATATTATATCTTGTCATGAAACATAGAAATAAGATGCGATATCGCGTTTTAAGAAGCATCCGAACTCTATTGCTACGATACGTAGACATCTGCAAACGCTATTTCCTAGAAAGGGAGAGTCGCATTTACATTCATTTCAAGCGTATGCAAGGTATACATGACACTTCACAATGAATATTATATCTTACCATGAAGCATAGAAATGAGATGCGATATCGAGTTTTAAGAAGCATTCGAACTCTATTGCTACGATACGTAGACATCTGCAAACGCTATTTCCTAGCAAGGAAGTGTCGCATTTACATTCATTCGAAGTGAATACGAGGTATACATGACACTTCGCAATGAATATTATATCTTGTCATGAAACATAGAAATAAGATGCGATATCGCGTTTTAAGAAGCATTCGAACTCTATTGCTACGATACGCAGATATCTGCAAACGCTATTTCCTAGCAAGGAAGTGTCGCATTTACATTCATTTGAAGTGAATACGAGGTAATCGTGACACTTCGCAATGAATATTATATCTTGTCATGAAACATAGTAATGAGATGCGATATCGCGTTTTAAGAAGCATTCGAACTCTACTGCTACGATACGCAGATATCTGCAAACGCTATTTCCTAGCAAGGAAGTGTCGCATTTACATTCATTTGAAGCGAGTACGATGTAATCATGACACTTCGCAATGAATATTATATCTTGTCATGAAACATAGTAATGAGGTGCGATATCGCGTTTTAAGAAGCATTCGAACTCTACTGCTACGATACGTAGACATCTGCAAACGCTATTTCCTAGAAAGGGAGAGTCGCATTTACATTCATTTCAAGCGTATGCAAGGTATACATGACACTTCACAATGAATATTATATCTTACCATGAAACATAGAAATGAGATGCGATATCGCGATTTAAGTAGCATTAGAACTCTATTGCTATGATACGTAGACATCTGCAAACTCCATTTCCTAGGAAGGAAGTTTCGCATTTGAATTCACTTGAAGTGTAGAGGATGTATACATAACACTTCGCAATGAATATTACAACTTATCATGAAACATAGAAATGAGATGCGATATCGCGTTTTAAGAAGCATTGGAACTCTATTGTAACGATACGTAGACATCTGCAAGCGCTATTTCCTAGCAAGGAAGTGTCGCATTTACATTCATTTGAACTGAATACGAGATATACATGACACTTCGCAATGAATATTATATCTTGTCATGAAACATAGGAATGAGATGCGATATCGCGTTTTAAGAAGCATTCGAACTCTACTGCTACGATACGTAGACATCTGCAAACGCTATTTCCTAGCAAGGAAGTGTCGCATTTACATTCATTTGAAGTGAATACGAGTTAATCATGACACTTCGCAATGAATATTATATCTTGTCATGAAACATAGAAATAAGATGCGATATCGCGTTTTAAGACGCATTCGAACTCTATTGCTACGATACGTAGACATCTGCAAACGCTATTTCCTAGCAAGGAAGTGTCGCATTTACATTCATTTGAAGTGAATACGAGGTAATCATGACACTTCGCAATGAATATTATATCTTGTCATGAAACATAGTAATGAGGTGCGATATCGCGTTTTAAGAAGCATTCGAACTCTACTGCTACGATACGTAGACATCTGCAAATGCTATTTCCTAGAAAGGGAGAGTCGCATTTACATTCATTTCAAGCGTATGCAAGGTATACATGACACTTCACAATGAATATTATATCTTACCATGAAACATAGAAATGAGATGCGATATCGAGTTTTAAGAAGCATTCGAACTCTATCGCTACGATACGTAGACATCTGCATGCGCTATTTCCTAGCAAGGAAGTGTCGCATTTACATTCATTTGAAGTGAATACGAGGTAATCGTGACACTTCGCAATGAATATTATATCTTGTCATGAAACATAGTAATGAGATGCGATATCGCGTTTTAAGAAGCATTCGAACTCTACTGCTACGATACGTAGACATCTGCAAACGCTATTTCCTAGAAAGGGAGTGTCGCATTTACATTCATTTCAAGCGTATGCAAGGTATACATGACACATCACAATGAATATTATATCTTACCATGAAACATAGGAATGAGATGCGATTTCGCGTTTTAAGAAGCATTCGAACTCTACTGCTACGATACGTAGACATCTGCAAACGCTATTTCCTAGCAAGGAAGTGTCGCATTTACATTCATTTGAAGTGAATACGAGGTAATCGTGACACTTCGCAATGAATATTATATCTTGTCATGAAACATAGTAATGAGATGCGATATCGCGTTTTAAGAAGCATTCGAACTCTACTGCTACGATACGTAGACATCTGCAAACGCTATTTCCTAGCAAGGAAGTGTCGCATTTACATTCATTCGAAGTGAATACGAGGTATACATGACACTTCGCAATGAATATTATATCTTGTCATGAAACATAGAAATAAGATGCGATATCGCGTTTTAAGAAGCATCCGAACTCTATTGCTACGATACGTAGACATCTGCAAACGCTATTTCCTAGAAAGGGAGAGTCGCATTTACATTCATTTCAAGCGTATGCAAGGTATACATGACACTTCACAATGAATATTATATCTTACCATGAAGCATAGAAATGAGATGCGATATCGAGTTTTAAGAAGCATTCGAACTCTATTGCTACGATACGTAGACATCTGCAAACGCTATTTCCTAGCAAGGAAGTGTCGCATTTACATTCATTCGAAGTGAATACGAGGTATACATGACACTTCGCAATGAATATTATATCTTGTCATGAAACATAGAAATAAGATGCGATATCGCGTTTTAAGAAGCATTCGAACTCTATTGCTACGATACGCAGATATCTGCAAACGCTATTTCCTAGCAAGGAAGTGTCACATTTACATTCATTTGAAGTGAATACGAGGTAATCGTGACACTTCGCAATGAATATTATATCTTGTCATGAAACATAGTAATGAGATGCGATATCGCGTTTTAAGAAGCATTCGAACTCTACTGCTACGATACGCAGATATCTGCAAACGCTATTTCCTAGCAAGGAAGTGTCGCATTTACATTCATTTGAAGCGAGTACGATGTAATCATGACACTTCGCAATGAATATTATATCTTGTCATGAAACATAGTAATGAGGTGCGATATCGCGTTTTAAGAAGCATTCGAACTCTACTGCTACGATACGTAGACATCTGCAAACGCTATTTCCTAGAAAGGGAGAGTCGCATTTACATTCATTTCAAGCGTATGCAAGGTATACATGACACTTCACAATGAATATTATATCTTACCATGAAACATAGAAATGAGATGCGATATCGCGATTTAAGTAGCATTAGAACTCTATTGCTATGATACGTAGACATCTGCAAACTCCATTTCCTAGGAAGGAAGTTTCGCATTTGAATTCACTTGAAGTGTAGAGGATGTATACATAACACTTCGCAATGAATATTACAACTTATCATGAAACATAGAAATGAGATGCGATATCGCGTTTTAAGAAGCATTGGAACTCTATTGTAACGATACGTAGACATCTGCAAACGCTATTTCCTAGCAAGGTAGTGTGGCACTTACATTCCTTTGAAGGGTAGACGAGGTATACATAACACCTTGCAATGAATATTACATCTGATCATGAAACATAGATATGAAATGCGATATCGCCTTTTATGAAGCAATAGAACTCTATTGCCTCGATACGTAGAGATTTCGAAACGCGATTCCTTAGGAAGTATTTGGGGCCTTTACATTCCTTCGAAGCGTCGGTGAGATATATATAACGCGTTGCATTTAATATTACATGTTATCATGAGACATAGAAATGGGATGCTTTATCTCGTTTTATGAAGCTTAAGAATGCTATTCCTTCGATCCGTAGATATCTAGAAATTCTATCCCGTAGCAAGGATATGTGGGATTTACATTCCTTCGATGTGTTGACGAGATCCATACAAGGCGATGCATTGAATATTTCATCCTATCATGAGACACAGTAATGAGAACCGATATCGCGATTTATGAAGAATTAGATGTCTATTGCTTCGATACGTCGAGATCCAGAAACGCTAATCCGTTGGAAGGATGTGTGGGATTTATATTTTTGTAATGTGGTGACGAGTTATAATTAACGCGTTGCCTTGAATTACGTCTTATCATGAAACATAGAAGTGACATGCTATATCGTGTTTTACGAAGCATTAGAACACCTTTGCTTCGACATGTAAACATCTAGAAACGCTATTCCGTAGCATATAATTGTGAGATTTATATTCTTTTGAAGTGTAGACGAGATGTACAAAACGCGTTGCATTGGAGATTACATCTTATCATAAGATATAGAATTGATAAGCAATATCGCTTTCTATGAAGCATTTGAACTCCATTGCTCCGATATGTAGACATCTAGAAACGCTATTCCGTAGTAAGGAAGTGTGGCATTTACATTCTATTGAACTGTATACGTTACAGAGCCAGAGGATGACGTGTCTGCAACCAACAACACAATGCGAAGCTGCACGAGGACCACCAACCGGAAAATGCATGGCTGCAACAGAAGGTCGAAAAGCTCGTACCATGGTTCATGGTCGTAGTCATCAACAGTCGCACAACGGATGGCCACCGCGATCGTCCGCGATATCGATCGCGACCAGAAGCCAATCGAGTGTAGAACGTTGAGCGTCACCTGTTCGAGTGCAAACTTCATTACAGACGACCTGGCAATGATGCTTGGACTTCCCACGAAAAATAACACGACAGCCAACCAAGCATTGAACCAAATACACGAATTCGCGAATAAATTGCCTCAACGACGATCAAATCGCGGTTATTGGGCTTCGCGCGGAAGCTCACATTCTTTACGATACCGCGAATCGCTGGACCGATACCGGAAGAGCAAATCGATCGTGCGCAGATTCCGATTCCGGCAAACGTAAAACTAGCAGATCCAGAATTTCATCGACCAGCAAATGTGGTTATGTTAATCGGCACCGGTCCCTCCTTATCGTCCCTTAGCATCGGCCAGTACAAACTTTCTCCTCACAACGATCCTGAATTAATCCACCAAACGACACAATTTGAATGGATTATTGGGGGGAGCGTCTCCACATCGGCGTCGTGGAGGAAACATCAAACGTTCGTTATAACCCTGAATTTCGAACTTCAAAAATTCTGGGAGTTAGAAGAGGGTTCACACGTACGACACCTATTTTCCGCGGAGCAGGAATGCGAGCAGCATTTTCATGACCACGTTAAACGGACACGAACCGGTCGTTACATTGTTGCACTGTCGTTCAATGAAAAGAAGATGCAGTTAGGCGAAACTCGGTCGCGCGCCTTCAACCGTCTTCTTTCGCTCGAACGAAAATTCATGAAAGATCCAGAGCTGAAACGAGAATATTCCGCCGTCATCGAGGAGTATCTCGAGATGGGACACATGAGCCAGGTAGAACCACGCGATTCGGATGTCTTCTAACACACCCACCACGTCGTCATCAAACTGTCCAGCTCAACAACGAAGGTTCGTGTCGTCCTCGATGGATCTGCAAGATCGAGCAGTGGACTGTCATTGAACGACACGCTTTTGGCAGGACCAACGATACAGGACGACATATTCGCTCTTCTCATAAGGTTCCGTCAACACACCTATGTCTTAACCAGAGACATCGAGAAGATGTATCGGCAGTTCCTCGTAAGACCGGAAGACCGTCGATAACAGCCGATATTATGACGAGATAACAACAGAAAGGTGAAAGCGTACGAGCTGAATACAGTCACGTTCGGACTATCTTTAGCACCTTTCCCCGCCATCAGGTGTATTCATCAGCTAGCGGACGACGAAAAGGCGAATGCTCCTTTCGCATCGACCGTGCTCCAGGGAGATCTATACGTCGACGATTTCCTAACTGGCACAGATAATTACGAAGACGCTAGACATTTACGGGACCAGGTAATCAAGCTACTTAACCGCAGCAGCCTCCACATTCAACAATGGGTCTCGAACGAACCGAAACTTTTAGCAGGACTTCCGGAAGGCGAAATTCACCCAAAATATTTTGGAGAAGCCACCATGAAAACTCTCGGCGACCGAATCATCTATTTCGTGGATCCAAACATCGATACGAGGATCACCAAACGCACGATCTTATCCACCATAGCAAAAATATTCGACCCGTTAGGTTTACTGGCGCCAGTAATAATAATGGCAAAAATATTTATGCAACACCTTTGGAAACTGCAATTGGCCTGAGACGAATCGCTACCAACAATTCTCCATACAGAATGGTCCACGTACGTGAAGGAATTGCAGTTACATAACGAAAGTGTCATTCTTCGAGTGACACGTATGCCAATCGAAGGTGCGAAGAGTGGAATTACACAGGTTCTGCGACGCGAGCGAACGAGCATACGGATCGTGCATGTAAGTACGGTCAGTCGACAATCGCGAACGAATTAAAACGAGACTATTATGCACGAAATTTCGGTTCGTACTAGTAGAAGTTGTCAGCCTCGCACGTCTCGAACTTTGCGGTGCGGTGCTACTGACGTCATTATTTTCTAACGCCCGAGATAGTAATGCACGCCGATTCGACTGGATTAACTTCTGGACGGATTCCACGATAGTTTTAAATTGGCTGCAACGCGAACCAGCCACGCTAAGAACATTCGTGGCAAATAGAGTGGCCGAAATCCAAGCGAAGACCGATAGCGGCACGTCAGGTCAAACGACAATCCAGCGGACTTCATATAGAGAGGACAAACACCGGCGGAATTCTTGAAGCCCTCCATCTGGCGTCATGGACCATCGTGGTTTGCCGACAATAACAGGGATTAGCCGAAATATACGTTCAACCTTATTTCGGAAATACCCGATATTCGTGCCAATACATGCTTGGCAACGACCATCCGTAGCAACGAAATTCTCGGCCGCTCTTCAGACATGGCGAAATTAAGGACGATCGTCGCGTATTGTCTCCGATTTCGCAAAAATCATTGTAACGCAGGACTTCTAACCGTACGAGAGGTCCACGACGCTAATGATCGGATCTTGAGGCTCGTGCAGGCCTCCGTGTTCGAAAAGGAGATCCGAAATTTGAAGAACGGTACAGAGCTGCATCCAAAGAGTAACGGGATCTCGCTGCAGCCATTCTTAGACGAAACGGGAATTCTACGGGTAGGCGGTCGACTACAAAACGCAAACATTCCCTTCGGACAGAAACATCCGATCCTGCCTCCAAGATCGCATCACATCACCGATCTGATCATTCGTCACACGCATTTAAAGGGACATCATTCGGGTATCAATACCACGCTGCCGACACTAAGGCAGAGGTATTGGCCCATTGATGGTAAGAAGTGCATCAGGTGCTTCCGCGTAAAACCACCGGCCGTGAATTACGTAATGGGCACTCTACCCGCGGCACGCGTATCCGAATGCCGATCTTTTTATAATTGCGGAACAGATTATTGCGGTCCTTTCTATATCAAGGAAAAACGCGAGTAAAAATCTATGTAGCCGTGTTTGTGTGCTTTGCAACGAGAGCGGTCCATCTTGAGGTCGTCAGTGACATGACTACCGAAGCGTTCATCGCGGCATTGAAACGCTCCATTGGTCGTAGGAGCATCTGTCGGTACATTTATTCCGACAACGGGACAAAATTTCGTTGGAGTGAATAACGAATTAAGCGCACTGTACCAAAAACTGCAAACGGACGATAAGGTAAGACACTTCCTCACGGGCAAGGAAATATCGTGGCATTTCATGGCATTTCACCAGCTCTTTCTCCAAATTTCGGCAGCCTTTGGGAGGCAGCTGTCAAATCGTTCAAACACCACGTCAAACGAGACGTCGGGGAAGAACTGTTTACGTTCGAACAGTTCAACACGTTCGCGATCGAAATCGAAGCGATCCTAAACTCCCGCCCGCTTACTCCATTATCATCCGATCCTAATGGTCCATCGGCCCTAACTCCGGCCCACTTCCTGATCGGCACGTCCTTAACGAGTTTCCCCGAGACTGATTTCAGCGATATTCCTCGTAACCGATTCTCACACTGGCAACACATCCAGAACGTCCAGCAGGACTTTTGAACCAGGTGGCACAAGGAGTATATCGACCGTCTGAACGAGCGAAAAAAATGGACCAAGGGCTACCACGAGATCAAGAAAGGATCCCTCGTAGTCTTAAGGGATGACTACCTCCCGCCTTTGCAGTGGCACCGTGGTCGGGTCGAAGAGGTGCACCCAGGTCCAGACAAGATCATCAGAGCGGTCACCGTACGGACCAGCCAGGGGGTCGACAAACGCAACGTCAAGCAGCTAGCGGAGCTGCCCACATTCGAGGCGACAGTGTGAACCATCGACGTCGCGGAGATATTCAGATCAATCCGATCTAGATTGATCGACACGGTCACTCCACGGGGGGAACATGTTCCGACCGACGGAACAAATAAAACGTGGGGTCTTCGAAGACTTCATTTATTATACGTTTGTGACGAAAAGGCTATTTTTGAGAATAAGACGATTTAAGTAATTTCGTAAATATATCTATTGCTGCGATATGTAGACATCTAGAAACGCTATTCCCTAGACACGAAGTGTGGGACTCACATTCTTTCGAAGTGTAGGCGAGATATACATAACGCGTTGCATTGAATATTACATCTTACCATGAGACCTAGAAACGAGATGCCATATCGTGTTTTATGAAGAATTAGAACTGTATTGCTCCGATACGTAGGCATATCGGAACGCTATTCCGTCGCAAGGAAGTGTGGGACTTACATTCGTTTGAAGTGTTGTCGGGAAATACATAAAGCATTGCATAGAATTTCATCTTATCATGAAACATAGAAATGGGATGTGATATCGCGTTTTATGTTGCATTGGAAATCTATTGCTCCGATACGTAGACATTTAGAAACGCGATTCCGTCGCAAGGAAGTACTGTATTTAGATCCCTTTGAAGTGTACACGAGATGTACATAACGCGTTGCATTGAGTACTACACCTTATCATGAGACATTGATAAGAGATGTGATGTCGCGTTTTATGAAGCATTAGAATTCTATTGCTTCGATAGGCAAACATCAAGAGACGATATTCCGTAGCAAGGAAGTGTTGGATTTGCATTCATTTGAAGTGCTGACGAGATATACTTAGCACGAGGCATTGAATTACATCTTATCGTGACACATAGAAACGAGATACGATATCGCGTTTTATGAAGCATTAGAAGTCAATTGCTTCTATGCGTAGACATCTGTAAACGCTATTACATTGCAAGGATGTTTGGGATTTACATTCATTAGAAGTGTTGAAGAGATATACATGACGCGTTGCATTGAATTACATCTTATTATGTAACATAAAAATAAGATGCGATATCGCGTTTTATGAAGAATTAGAACTCTATTGCTTAGAAACGTAGACATCTAGAATCGCTATCCGGTAGCAAGGAATTGTGGGATTTACATTGTATTGAATTGTAAAGGAGATATACATAATCCGTAGAATGCTACGGTTATTCAATGGAATACGACATTCTATCATGAGACATAGAAATAAGATGTGATATCGTGTTTTACGAAGCATTAGAACGTTATTGTTTCGAAGCGTATACATATAGAAACGCTATCTCGTAGCAAGGAAATGTGGGATCTACATTTCTTCGAAGTTTTGACGAGATAAACGAAACGCATTGCATTGATATTACGTCTTATCATGGAACATAGAAATGAGATGCTATATCGCGTTTTATGAAGCATTAGAACTCTATTGCTTCAACACGAAGACATCTAGAAGCGCTATTCCGTGTCAAGGAAGTGTGGGCTTTACATTCATTTGTAGTACTGACGAGATATACATATCGCGTTGCAATGATATTACATCTTACCATGAGACATAGAAATGAGATGCGATATCGCGTTTTATGAAGCATTAGAAATCTATTGCTTCGAAATGTAGACATCTAGAAGTGCTATTCCGAAACAAGGCAGTGTGGGATTTACATTCTTTTGAAGTGTAGACGAGATATACATAACGTGTTGCATTGAATTACATCTTATCATGAGACACAAGATGGACGAATACTGACTGCAAGACAAGAACGGTGACGCTGCAATATGGATAACCGGCGTTAATCGAAAATCTTTCACATATGGCACCTCATACCCCTCGACTGGAATCGTTCATGCAATGGTCGAAGGATCAAAAGCTATAAGCAGCCACTTCTCGCCGAACAGGAACGGAAAGAAATCGAAGAATATATAAACTAAATTGAGGTTAACATGGAAAAGGCAGAAAAAGCAAACAGAATAATGATCGCAGGTGACCTGAACGAAACATCGGTAATCTGAAGTAGTAAGAAGAACAACCACGGAGAGGAAAATATCATCAAACTGGCTCTAAGAAACAATCTAATAGCGATGAATCCGAAAGAAGACTATACATACTTTAAGAACCGAAGCAAATCAAAAATAGACATAATGTTGATAGGAGGTTGCATATATGCTAAGTTGCGTAAAGCAGAAGAGTTTGAGATATTTTCAGCGTCGGACTGTCAATACGTAATATATACCTTCCAAAGTACGAATTACAAGAATAACGAAGAGGGATTTGCAAGCTTCGATGGAAAGAAAGCGAACTGGGGCGATACAAGTAAATGATCGACTTATACAAAATATATATATAAGCGATCGCGTTTCATATTGTCTGCGTACCAAAGCATTACAATTCTCATGCATCATAGATCGTGATAGCGCATTTCAATTCAACGTTTCAAAATAGGTAAGATGTAATATTCTATGCAATGCGTTACGTTTATCTGCTTCCACGCTTCAAAGGAATGTGAATTCTAAAGTTGCTTTCAATAGGTTAGCATTCCTAGATGTCTTCGTGTCGACGAAATAGAGATCTAATGCTTCATTCAACGCGACGTCGCAAATCATTTCAATGGTTTATGGTAAATTACAATGTTCTATGCAATATGTTATATTCATCTGCATCTAGACTTTAGGAGAATGTGAATCCTACACTTGCTTGCAACAGAATATCGTTTCCAGATCTTTACGTGCCCAAGAAACACATTTCTCATACTTCATGCAGCGCGATGTCCCATCCCATTTCAACGTTCCGAATTAAGTAAACTGTAATGTTCTATATATAGCATTACAATTATCTGCTTCTACATTTGAAAAGAATGTGATTCTATGGTTGTCCGTGTTGGATTATTTCACACGTCAACGGTGCAACAAAAGTGAATCTTGTGTTCGGAAATATAATCCAGTATATAAACTGTGGAATAGTTTTATCAGTTCGAGTAAGGTTCCCGAATGTTTATACCTAGAGGCCTGAAAGAATAACACGTGCAGACTTTGCGTCGTCAATTCTCTTTTGGTGGGGAGGATCCTAAATTTCCTATGCGAAATCCGCAAAATTAGTAGAGCTTTCAAAGCGTACGGACGTGCCTTCGAACTTTAGGTATAATGTTAAAGACTATAAAGAACTCTGGGCAGCTTTTCATTTATTATTACTACCAATAATTCAATATTAATGAACGTTTATTCTACCGACCCATGCAACGGACTGGCGCTTCATAGTGTCTGCGTGTCAAAGCATTGGAGTTCTATTGCTCCATCCAGTGCGATTGCGCAACTCATTCCAACGTTTCAAAGTATGCTGTAATCTTCTATGCATAGTATTATGTTTATCAGCTTTGGCGTTTTAAAAGGATGTGAATTCAACGCTACACGCAACAGAATGGCGCTTCATAGTATCTGCGTGTCAAAGCAGTAGAGTTCTAATGCTCCATGCAATGCGATGGCGCACCGAGTTTCAACGTATCAAAGTATACAAGCTGTAACCTTTCATGCATAGTATAATGCTTACCTGCTTCTACACCTAAAAAGAATGTGAATTCTACATATCCATGCAATGGGTATTCGCATGATAGTGTCTGTGTGTAAAAGCAGTGGAGTCCTAATGCTCTGTGTCATGCGCTAACGCATCATATTTCAACGTATCGAAGTAAGTAAGCTGTAGTTTCTATGCTCAGCATTATTCTTGGCTGCTTCTACACTTCGAAAGGACGCGAACAGTAGTAACTACTAACGTAGTAACGTGGTGGAATGATATTATAAGTTGGGGACGTGGTTAGGCACTCTCTCCGGTTACACATCCGAACCATGTTTTTTGAAGATTTAAATCTGTAGAAACGTTAGGGCGACTCAAGCGCCGAGGAGCAGGTCGACTGGCGCTGGACGATAAAAAGTTGCATCGGCTAGTTGTAGATTTCTCGGAATCTCGATAGCCGAATGATTAATGAGTTTATCGGGAATGAATGATGGGATATTTGCGACTGTAAGAAAGGTCAGATCTCGTTCATAATCTCTGACCCTTGCTTTAAAGGTTGCCGTGGTGGAGTGTTTTGCTATTGTGTACATTGTGTTTAGAACAGCGGTGGGTACGGAGCAGCGTTTTCTTGGAATGCCGAGATTCGCGTAATTAAAAGGTGAATTTGTGTGGTTACGAGTAATTCATTCGTGACTGAATAGACGACAAACACGTTTTGATGTCCCCCTCACTTCCGTGCCTCAACATCCTGAAGTCATTCGGACATTGAAGATTCTTCGTTCGTTATCGGTTCTTGTTATTCGTGTGGAGTGATGGTTGGCGGTTTAAAAGTAGTCTGTTTCCAGGTGCTTTGCGTTTGGTGAAGTATTGTGTGGTATTGCTTGTTACGTATGCGACAGGGACCCCTGTGGTACAGGCTATATTTGTGTCCCTTGCGCAAGCAATTTACGCATAGTGAAGTCTTTTCGACAGCTGCCTTGCGGTCCAGGACTGAGAGCCCGTGAAATTCTTCACATGCCCAGATGCTGATTCCTCCGTGCCATACTGAACACTTTTGGGTTCCTATGATTGTCCTGTTTGTCCAGCTTTCGGTTTAATCGCCATTACAATGTCCTTGTGACAAGAACACCTGGTTTCGCGTAGTACGTTGATTCGTGGAGCGTGAATGGTCCGATGGTTTTCCGTTGACTCGACTTGCGGTTGAACTTGCTTTTGCGTTCATCTCTAGTACACAGTTGGCTCGTTTCTCCAGAAACTCTAAAGGATCCATGTAAGGCGGCACCTTGTTGTCCTTTACCGTGAGTTTCCATTGGAACAATGTATTAGCATTTATCTTTGTTCGTATGATAGAAAGTAGAAGTGTTCCATTGCGAGATATTTTTTTGCGGAATTTTTTAGTGCGCGAAGTTGTTGGTTGATGGTGTCGACGATATTGCCTAATGTTTCTGCAGTGTCTCTTGGCAGTTTTGGGATGTGTTAGATTGTACCACAATATTTAAAGGCAGGCCGTTTTATACATTCGAATTTACCTTTCAATAACTCAATCGCGTCGGTGTAATTTGCATAGGTTGTGCTAACTATTCGATGCACACAGCGGCCGTTCCAGTTAATGTCGGCGGCAGGTATTGCAATTTTTGAACTGCAGTTAGGTTGTCCTTGCAATCGATGATCGATGAGAATACAACATATAATGATACTCAATTTTCGTATGTTCCATCGAATGTTGGAAGTTGCATTTCTGGTAATTTAATGGCATATGGGATGGTTGAGAAAGTGGCCGATGATTCGAACGTGTTTCGTCTCGTCTTCGGAAGTCTTCTCTTGATTAAGGATTCGGCACGAGTTATGCTAGAGAAGTAGTTGTTTTGAATTTTGTAGCGACGTGACGTTTCTCTTTCGTGTAATTCTTCGAAGTCAAATTGGATGTCAACGAATCTCTTCCATGTTTCAGTTAACGCGTAAAGGTGGGTTTTTGGTAAACGTATGTCCGGTTGTTCTGATCCTTTTGCATGTGTTTAGAAGTCGCAGTAGTGGAAGTGAAGGCAGTGGTGTGACCAAATATGATACCGGATTTACGCAGCAGGGAACTGAGAATAATTTCATAAGGATTGGACTGAGCTTGTTCGAGCGATCGTTTGTTGGGATCTGCCATTATGTCTGGATCCGCTGGGATGTCTGACTTGTTGCTGCTGAGAATCTCAATTTGTCCTGGAGCATTGGCCTGATCACAGGCTTGATTCTTCGGTCGCTGAGTGTTGATTGAATGACACTGCAGTTCAGGCACTCACATCACTGATTTTAACTGTTCGTTTTTATAACTCGCGGTCTGCTGGATTTTGAATCAGGCTCGAATGATCAAAATGCACGCGTTACGACGAGGCTCATTTTCGGTTGATAAACCAATGAAGGGCGTAAATTTTCGTCAAGAACCTTTTCGTCGCCGTTACAACGTGCACTCTAACACATGTTAGAGTAATAGGGAAGGAGGTAGATACAATTTGAATGGACGATTCCTTAACAAACAATTATATTTAAATGAAAATGCATTAACAAATATTTAGTGTTGTTCATGTTCTCTGACGTGTCTGAATCTGAATTCCTACTAAGTTCATCAGCCATGAAGTCCGACTCATTTAATGTGAATTCGTGTCGAGGAGTGATCAAGGGTGTCGCAATTTGATGAGACGTTATTGGTGGAAAAACTGTAAATTTGCTTCTTTCTAGGGAACTGGGAGGAGAGAAGAAGGCGCGAAGAGTGGGACCATGGTTTGTAGATCAGTTGCAACTGATGTGAGGAGCAGGAAATAAAACAATAAAACGGCCAGCTACATGGTATACACAATTTGAAGATTCACTACGAAGACTTGATTTTGAAATTTGTGATGAGACGACATCTTGTTGCTTTACAAGTTTATTTCTGCTGTGTTTAATAGGGATTTTGCAGGATTTGTGAAATGAGGGGTTTGGTAGCCAGATGTATCGTTGAGTGAATTATGACGAGTGTCCGAACAAGGATGAATGGCTTAAATATTATAGCATGAACCGCATGTTTGTCGCAAGACATAATGCATGCAACATTACGATACTACTGCTTTGACATGCAGATACTACGTATTGCCATTCGGTTGCATGAAATTGTAGAATTCGCATTATTTTGAAGTGTAGAAACAGATAAGCAATATGTTATGCAAGGAAGATTACAGCTTACTTACCCTCAAACGTTGAAGCGGTATGCTCCATCGTCTTGCATTGAGAATTAGACTACTATTGTTTTAACACGCAGATACTACGGAGCGTCATCCCCTTGCATGGAACTGTAGAATTCACAGACCTTTAAAGTGTAAAAGCTGATAAGCATGCTGCTATGCATAGAGGAATACTGGTTCCTTACTTCGGAACGTTAATATAAGATGCGTCATCGCACTGCATGTAGCATTAGATCTTTACTGTTTTTAGTCCTGGACAATATAAAATCCTATCCCGTTGCAAATAACTGTAAAATTCACATTATTTTGCAGTCTAGATAAGGATAATGCGATTCATAGAACACTACAACTTACTTGCTTTAGAACGTCGAAAAACGTTTGGTCCTGAATTGCATATGACATTAGAATTATATTGCTTGGACGCGTAGACACTACGTAGCGCTATTCTGTTCCATGGAAATGTATAATTCACAATCGCTGGAAATGTAGAAGCAGATAAGCATAATGCTTTGCTTAGAAGTTTTAACTTACTTACTCTGAAAATTTGGAGTGAGATGCGCCTTTGAATTTCATGGAGTATTAGACCTCTTCTGTTTTGACAAGCAGACTCTGTGCAGCGCAAACCCGTTGTTTGCAGCCATGATTTCTATTGCCCTTCCAAGATTTTTTATCAAACAAGGTCTCTCAGGTCTTATCATGAATATAAGCTGTGAAACCGAAAATTCGTAAATACTTTATTTGTGGCTTATTATCAAGCATTATTTCAAATGGCGTTTTACTTTGTTTTAAAACCTTTGTTGGGCTTAAGTTTATTAAATACGTCGCAGCTAAAGCTGCTTCCCCCCAAAACACTTTATTTAAACTAGTACCACTTATCATCGTGCGTGTCTTTTCTGTTATGGTTCTGACCATTCTCTCAGAAACACCAATTGGGGGGTTCGTGGAACTGTTAGATGGTAACTAGTACCTTTTTCTACATAATAATCTTTCGTCTCACTTGACAGATATTTTCTGCCATTATCGCTACACAAGTGAACAATTCTTAAATTAAAATGAGCCCCGATTTTAGTTACAAAATCTTTAAATGCAGAAAATATTTCTGATTTATATGTAATCAGATATGTTACACGGTAAAGTGTATATTTGTCCACAAACAGGAGAAAATAATTCTTTCTGTTAATAGTTGAAGGAATAATAAAACCACATACATCTGAATAAATAATAAACAATTTCTGCAAAATTTCAGCAGCAGTCTTCGCATTATTTGCGAAGCTCAAAAAGCTCCTCCAATTTTCAGTTATTTTTTATTTTTGCTGGAATGGGGTCATCAATAATTATCCAATTCGCTTAACAGTGCACAAATTCTCAATTGTCACATACTGTAGCGATGACCATCAAATTGTTTAATGTTCCTCCTGGTTTTTAATTTAGTTTAATCACTTATTTATACTTCTGATATTACACTTATAATCACATAATCAGATACACGAAAGTTATCACTAAAGAGAATATCTACTAAAATGTTAATACTATTAAAATACGTAAACTGGGTCCATAACCTATTGAATTATGGGTAAATATAAATGAAATGCTGTCAAAAGTTCTTTATAGTCTGTAACATTATTCTTAAGGTTTGAAGGTACATCTTTACGTTTCAAAAAAGCTCTAATAATTGTGAGGACTCCGCATAGGAAACATAGGGTCCTCCTTCTTAAAGAAATAGACGACGCAAACTCTGAACGTGTTCTCTTTTCAGGCCACTAGGTATAAACAGTCATGTACCCTACTCAAACCGACAGAACTATTTCACAGTTTATATACTGGATTCTATTTCCTAACTCAAGATTCATTTTTGTTTCTCCGTTGACATGTGAAATAATCAAACAGCAGTATGCTGTTATGCATAACATCATGTTTATCAGCTTCTACGCTCCAGAAGAATGTGAATTCTACAGTTTCAAGCAACGGGATGGCGCTTCACAGTGTCTGCGTGTCAAATGAGGAGAGTCCTAATGCTCCATGCAATGCGATGGCACCTCTCATATCAAAGTCTCAAAGTAAGTAAGGTGTAATCGTGTATGCGTAGCATTATGCTTATCTGCTTTTACATTCCATAATAATGTGAGTTCTACAGTTTCATGTAACGGGATGGTGCTTCATAATGTCTGCGCGTCAATACTACTGTACTAATGTTCCATGCATTGCGATGGCTAATATCGTTTCAACGTTTCAATGTATGTCATTTTGTAATCTTTTATGCATGGCGTTATACATATCTGCTTCTAAAATTTTAGAGAATGTGAACTCTACGGCTCCATGCGACTGGATGGCGCACCATACTGTCAGCGTTTCAGAACAGTAGAGTTCGAATGCTCCATGCAATGCCATGTCGCATCATATTTCAACGATTCAAAGTGAGTAAGCTGCAATCTTCTATGAATAGCATTATGCTCATCTGCTTGTATACCTCAAAAGAATGTGAATCCGGCAGTTCCGTGCACGGTATGATACTTCGTAGTGTCTGCTTGTCAAAAGCAATGGAGTACTAAGGCTCCATACAATGCGATGGCGCATCTCATTTCAACGTTTCGAAGAACGTAAGCTAGAATCTTCTATGCATAGCATTATGCTTATTTGCTGAAGCTCTTGAAAAGAATGTGAATTATACAGTTTCATGCAACAGGATGGCGGTTTAAAGTGCCTGTGTGTCAAAGGAATGGTGTTCTCTTTCTCCATGCAATGCGATGGTGCAAACCATTTCAACGACTCAAAGTAAGTTAGATATAACTTCGTACGCTTTGCGTTTCGTTGATCTGTTTCTACACTTCAAAAGAATGCAAATTCTACAGATAACTGCATCGGGGTGGCGTTTCATGGTGTCTATGTGTATAAGCAATAGAGTTCTAATGCTACATGCTGTGTGGCGGAGTGTCTCATTTCAACGTTCGAAAGCAAGAATGTTGTAATGTCCTATGTATCGCATTATCCTTAAGTACTTCTTCACTTCAAACGAATGTAAATTCGAATGTTCCTTGCACCGGGCTGGGGTTTCATATTGTCTGCTTGTCAAAGCTGTAGTGATCTAATGCGCCACGCAATACGATGGTAAATCTAATTTCTACGTTTAGCACGTGGACGCCAGCGTGCATCACAGGTGGGTCACACGTGTCTATTTCGTGAGCCGGTGTGCATCACGATGAGTCGAACTTATATTTCACATAGTAGATAGTACCAAATAGGTTTATTTTTCAATTCCCAGCATTGTAAACAGACATTACAATTAATATTAATTATATAATTAATAGGAAATATTAATATTAAATTTAAAAAATAATATTAAATATTAATATTATATATAATTAATATTTAAAACATGACAAATCAATATTATAAACCTAACATAATTACTTAATTTTTATATGTAATTTTTGAAAACATGTTGGGTATAGTTCCGGTTGGCCCTTACATCGGCTACAACAGGTTTTTTCTTTTCTCGCCTTATTCGCGGCATACTGCCTACCATTTATCCTAGACATACGTTTATGACATTCTTTACATAGCTGTCTCGTATTTCTCGCGCGTCCCTGGAACGACCGCAGAAAATGTGTAAGTTTCTTAGGCACTGCTTCAGTTTCAGATGACGTATGTTCACCATGATGATCCACTGTACTGAGGAAATAGTCAATAATTTTTTTGCGGAGGTTTAATATTTTCATAACAATGATACTCCATTTTATATGTATATAAGAGGCATTGCCGAGAAAAGTCCCGCATACCAGTTCGATAAATATTGTTCTATACCATTTTACTGTTCCGCGTAATCAACTGTAATAAGAAGACATCTGATCAGATGGTCAATTCCCTTCTTAGCTTTGTTATAAAGGAACACTGTTTCCGGCTTTAACTTATTATTACTACACTGGACAATAACACATTTGTGGTTTTTAGAAGTGGCAAGAATGCATACCGGCCTCTTATCCGTCCACTTTAAAAATTTAAAGCCGCTCTGATTTTGAAAATACATAAAGCCACCCCGTTGCATTTTCCGTTTGGCCTGCAGCGGAAGAAATTTTGTATTAATTTTTACTGTACCATAAATAATTGTTATTTTTTGCAGAAGTTTCTCGGCTAAAGAGACACAAGTATATAAGCTATTTGCGTATAATACGCGACTTTCAAATAATAATTCACCCTCCAGCGTTATAACTACAGCATGCGCATGCGATTTCGCTATTCTGGTTGCATTGTTTCCGGCGTAAATAAGAATGTTATGTGTGTATCCTTCCAGAAGGCACAGTTTGTAAAGTTTTATACCATATTTATGCCGCTTTTCTGGGAAATATTGGCAAAAACTGTGGCGTCCTCGCCATGAAACCATGATTTCGTCGATTACAATATTTTTACCGGGCTTAACACGTTGAGTGCTACGTCACTTTCCGTTGACTTTCCGAGTGAACTTTCCGTTCAGGCGGCATCAGTCCCCAGGGACTGACAATCGACTTTTCGTTTGGACAACGTGGATTCTAGAGACTGACAGCGAACTTCTTGTTTTATCGTAAAGATTGATTGTAAAGGGTTAAACTATTAATGACAATTAAAAAATTGATACTAATATTTAATGAAGTCTATTAAAACTTTTTAAGCAGAGATGTGGCTGTGATTTGCACATATTACACTATGTAGTAACTTTCTTCGTTATTTTCCTCGCTAACTGGCGTCCGAACATTTTTGTGTTTGTGTTGTAGCATTCAACATAATGTTCTCGTACTTCATGCGCTTTTCCTTCCTTCTTATGAAATTTGTGAATTCGTCTACTTGTATCGACCCTAATTGGGGTTTCTTCATGTAAATGTCGTGTGAGAGTATTTACCAATTGGTTTCGGAATGTTGTAATTGACATCTTTCTTCCTGTTACATTTTGGAACATATGTAACGCATTCACGACGGCAATATTCAAAAGAAGGTCGAATGCCAGTTTTCTATACCATTTTAATGACCTTCTAAGTGGACTACTGTAAGCACCCGCTTGATCAAACAGATCAATCGCTGTTTTACCTTTATTATAATTAATAATAATTTTTGGTTTGCAGGATACCCCTGCTCTTGTTATTACGAATTTCATTTCGTCAGAATCCTTGATCGAAAGAACTAAAACATCCCTTTTGCCTTTCCATTTCATGATTGTAATCCCTCTACTGTTTTCTTGAGCAATGACTCCTCCGCGTCGCAGTTTGGCTGTCACAACTTTACTTGGATTGCCTCTTCGATTTGGTTGAAAAGTACCAACCAAATGCGTATTTTTTGTTATGAGTTTGTTTGCTAAATCCACACTCGTATAATAATTATCCGTGTATAAAGTATAGCCTTTGTGAAACACATTTTCACATAAATTCATGACAACATTTGTGGGTGCTGTATTTTTTTTATCCAATGATTGGCTGGTGTAAATGCAGAGATTACATGTGTAATGATTATCACAGTACAATTTGAGTATTTTTATCCCATATCTATGCTTTTTTGGTTTCACGTACTGTCTAAATATGATCCGTCCACGGAATGGTATTACCGTCTCGTCAATGCATAATACTTCAACGGGATCATAATATTTTTTTAAATTTATATTTAATTCTTTTATTAAAAATTCAACCTTTGAGAGACGGTTGGAAGCATCCACTTTTGTATTGTCGGCAAAATGCAACATTCTCAACCGAATTTGAAATATGTCTCTACTCATAATTTTCCGCGGGAATGTTTGAATAAACAATGGATCCTTAGACCAATACAGATGCAAAGATGGGAGCTTTACCTATCTCACCCATAAAACCACTCCAAAAAACCTCTTTATTTCATCCTTACCTGTTGGCACCTATTTTTCAACACGTTTGGAAGCGATTGTTCTTTGTGTCGCATAAATATTTGTTCGTTCGCTTATATGTTGAAATAGTTTATACGTCACATAAAGGCCGTAAAAATCTTCCACTGTGCTGCAATTTTGCATTTTTTCATGAGCGAGTTTGGCACCATGGGGACTTGAAAAAGGTATAATGTTTGGCTGGTTGCCTCGCGGATCAAACCAATCATTTGGATCACATGTTTCAGTATTCCTTAGTGAACTACTAGATGAACTGTCACTATCTGAAAATGGTAGTGGTATTACACGCTGACATTTGCGTGGTACAAATAGCTCACTCGACGAGACACTATTTGTTCGTCCTCTCAACATTTTTAGTTGATGGATACCAAAACTTTTTCAAAATAGTCACTATAAAACTGAATTCTCTCTGCTGCAATAGGTCTTTATTCTCCCGTGGCTTTTTTTCAGAATGACTCTCCCCTTGTATTTGGTCTTTCGCCTCTCTGGCATTCCGCATCCCATTATGTTATGCTTATACATTGTAAAAAAAATGCATTGCTTATATCATTTCGACAGGCCAAACGAAACAGATACAGTGTATCAAAGTTATCGTTCGTTTATACCCATCAGTCAAGTGTTCGGCTTCAAGTGCTCACGCGCTGTCGCTTGAGCGAGAAGTATAGCAAGATCGGCGTAGCACTCAACGCGTTAACAGTATTTTCGAAAGTGTAGACAATTGCGTTCACAATAATTCTAAGTTTATACTAACGGTCGTCAGTTCTAGCCGTGGAAATGATGGTGAAATGAAAATATTTAAGTATCGATATAAACCGAGAGTTCTAATGCTTCATGCAACGCGAGAGCCCACCTCATTTCAGCGTTTCAAGGTAAGTTATTTGTAATGTTCTATGCATTGCATTATACTTAACTGCTACTAAGTGTAACGTCGTGCGTAGCGCCTGCCACTCATTCCACACATGAGCCTTTTCGCACTTCGGTCATCAATCCCTGGGCTCAGGCAACCTGCCGCGCTCGCCTACAGCACCGGCAACCGGCAGCTTTTAGGCACGCACACCTGCACGCGCTCACACGCACCAAGCACTGTTGTGTTACTCGAACCGACCGGTATACATGGCTCGTTCACACCAGGCATTGCTGTTTCAATCTCACCGATGAGCACTACTGTCTCACTACCTCTAACGAGTGTATATATGCCTATAAAAGACGAACAAGTAACTCGCACAAGTAACTTCGTTCTACTAAAAGGCGGAGTCGCAGCCCATCACCTCAATGGGGACTCATCCAATTCAGGGAGCCGACTTTACCAGAACCTGTATTCTACTTTTAAACGTCTTACATGCATATATATACTACATCCGGACTAATGTATTGCTGCATATAAGAATTTATAAATCAATGTTACACACGTTAAGAATGCAAGACACGAACAGCACACACGTAATTGTAAGTTCATGCTATACTACTTTATTATACTATTTTATAAGTTAAACGCGAAAGACGCGCCGATAGTCCCACCACGAGACGCGAGTTCCCACTCGCTGGACCGCATGCACCTCGCAACGATCCGTTAATCTCCCACACGCTGGACCACATGCTTTCATGCTTTTCAAGTAAATATTTCAAATTCGTATAAATATTAATACATATTCTATATTTTAGTTAATTCTAAATATAATATCTCCTTAAGATACTCCATTACATCTAAAATCCTATCTAATTTCATATCATTTCATGATGTTTTAATTAAATATTTGAAATTGGTTTATATAATTACACTTATCATATATTTTAGTTACTTGAAAATAGATAATCCCCTCTAAATAAAAATAAATATCTATATATTATATAAGTCGATCATATATTTTCTTGGCCTTAGTTCGCTTTCTTTCCATCGAGGCTTGCAAATCCCTCTTCGTTATTCTTGTAATTCGTACTTTGGAAGGTATATATTACGTATTGACAGTCCGACGCTGAAAATATCTCAATCTCTTCTACTTTACGCAACGTTCAGGTCACCCGCGATTATTATTCTGTTTGATTTCTCTCCCTTTTCTATGTTATCCTCAGTTTGGTTTATATATTCTTCGATTTGTTTCCGTTCCTGTTCGGCGAGAAGTGGCTGCTTATAGCTTTTGTTCCTTCGACCATTGCATGAACGATTCCAGTCGAGGAGTATGAGGTGCCATATGTGAAAGATTTTCGATTAACGCCGGTTATCCATATCGCAGCGTCACCGTTCTTGTCTTGCAGTCAGTATTCGTCCATCTTGTGTGCTTCCAATATTATTACCAGGTCTGTCCCTTGAATCATTCGCATTTGCTGCATATCTCGCGTCGTTTGGCATCTGTTCAGATCGTTTTGTAGGACTTTCAGTTCCATATTCGTTTCTCGTTCTTTTCTATCAACGCTTTTCTGTAGGCCGGAGTTCCAATGCAGCACAAAACGCGATGTCGCATCTCATTGCTTATGTATATCTCGTCAACACTTCAAAAGAATGAAAAGCCCACACTTCCTTGCTACAGAATATTGTTTCTAGATATCTACTTATCGAAGTAATAGTGGTCTAACGCTTCATATAACGCGATGCCGCATCTCATTTCTGTGTCTCATGATAAGATGTAATTACGTATATCCCGTCAGCACTTCACAAGAATGTTATTCCCATACTTCCTTGCCACGCGATAGCGTATCTAAATGTCTACGCATCGAAGCAATAGAGATCTAATTTTCCATAGAAAGCAATATTGCACCTCATTTCTATGTTCCATGATAAAATGCCATATCAATGCAACGCGTTATGCATATCTCGTAAGCACCGCAAAAGAATGTAAAGCCCACACTTCCTTGCAACGGATCAGCGTTTCTAGATGTCTACATATCGAAGAAATGGAGTTCTATTAATTCGTAAAACGCGATATCGCATTTCATTTCTATGTTTCATGATAAGATATAATATTCATTGCGAAGTGTCATGTATACCTCGTATTCACTTCAAAGGAATGTAAACGCGACACTTCCTTGCAAGGAAATAGCGTTTGCAGATGTCTACTTTTCGAAGCAATAGTGTTCTAATGCTTCTTAAATCGCGATATCGCACCTCATTTCTATGTTTCGTGATAATGTATAATATTCATTGTGCTGTGTTATGTATAACTCGTATTCACTTCAAAAGAATATAAACGCGAAACTTCCTTGCTAGGACATAACGTTCCCAGATATCTACGTATCGTAGCAGTAGAGTTCTAACGCTTTTCAAAACGCGATATCGCTTCTCGGTTCTATGTTGCATGATAAAATATAATATTCATTGCTAAGTGTTATGTGTACCTCGGCCGACACTTCAAAGGAATGTAAATGCGACACTTCTGTGATAGGAAATGCGTTTCCAGATGACTACGTATCAATTACAATAGAATTCTAATGCTTCTTAGAACGGGTTGTCGCATCTCATTTCTGTGTTTCATGATAAGTTATAAAATTCATTGCGAAGTGTTTCACATACCCCGTCTACACTTCAAAAGAATCTAAATGCCATACTTCATTGCTAGGAAATGCGTTTCTAGATGTCAACCTTTCGAAGCAGTAGAGTTCTAATGCTTCTTGAAACGCGATATCGAATCGCAGTTCTATGTTTCATGATAAGATATAATATTCATTGCGAAGTGTTATATATACCTCGCATACACTTTAAAAGAATGTAAATTCCACACTTCCTTGCTAGAAAATAGCGTTTCTAAATGTCTAATTATCGAAGCAATAGAACTCTAAAGCTTCTTAAAACGCGATGTCGCATCACAATTCTATGTTTCATGACATGATATATTATTCTTTGCGATGCGTTATGTATACCTCGTCTGCACATCAAAAGAATGTAAATGCCACATTTCGTTGCTAGGATATAGCGTTTGCAGATGTCTACGTATCGAAGCAATAGAGTTGTAATGCTTCTTAAAACGCGATATCGCATTTCAATTCTATGTTTCACGATAAGATATGATATTCATTGCGAAGTGTTATGTATACCTCGTCTACACTTCTAAAGAATGTACATGCCAAACTTCCCTACAAGGAAATGCGTTTCCAGATGTCTACGTATCGAAGGAATGAAGTTCTCATGCTTCTAAAAACGCGATATAGCTTCTCATTTGTGTGTTTCATGATAAGATATAATATTCATTGCAAAGTGTTAAGTATATCTTGTCTACAATTCAAAAGAATGTGAGTGCCACACTTCCCTGCTAGGAAACAGCGTTTCCAGATGTCTACGTAACGAAGCAATAGAGCTCTAATGCGTCTTAAAACGCGATATCGAATCACATTCCTATGTTTCATGATAAGAAATAATATTCATTGGGAAATGTTACGCATAACTCGACTACACTTCAAAAGAATGTAAATTCCACACTCCCTTCCTAGGATATAGCGTTTCCAGATGTCTGCGTATCGAAGCAATAGAGTTCCAATGCTACTCAAAACACGATATCGCATCTCTTTTCTATGCTTCATGATAAAATACAATATTCATTGCGAAGTGTTATGTGTACCTCGCCTACACTTCAAAGGAATGTAAATGTCGCACTTCCTTGTTAGGAAAAGCGATTCCAGATGTCCACGTATCGAAGCAATAGAATGCTAATGCTTCTTAAAACGCGACATCGCATCTCATATCTATGTTTCATGTTAGGATATAATATCAATCGCGAAGTGTAATGTATACCTCGCATACACTTCAAATGAATGTAAATGCGACACTTTCTTGCTAGGAAATATCGTTTCCAGATATGTACGTATCGTGGCAATAGAGTGCTAATGCTTATTAAAACGCGATATCGCATCTCATTTCTATGATTCATGATCAGATATAATATTCATTGTTCAGTGTTATGTATACCTCGCATACACTTCAAATGAAATTAAATGCGACACTTCCTTGCTAGTAAATAGCGTTTGCAGATGTCTACTTTCCGAAGCAATAGAGTTCTAATGCTACTTAAAACGTGATATCCCATCTCATTTCTATGATTTACGATTAGATATAATATTCATTGCGAAATGTTATGTATTCCTCGTCTACACTTCAAATGAATGTAAATGCGGCATTTCCTTGCTAGGAAATAGCGTTGGCAGATGTCTACGTATCGAAGCAATAGAGTTCTAATGCTTCTTAAAATGTGATATCGCATCTCATTTATATGTTTCATGATAACATATAATATTCATTGGCAAGTGTTTTGTATACCTCGTCTGCAGTTCAAAAGAATGTAAATGCCACACTTCCTTGCGAGGAAATACCGTTTTCCAGATGTCAACGTGTCGGAGTAATAGAGTTCTAATGCTTCATATAACGCTATATCGCATCTCATTTCTATGTTTCATGATATGATATAATTCTCATTGCGAAGTGTTATGTATACCTCGTCTACACATCAAAAGAATGTAAATATCGCACTTCATTGCTAGGAAATAGCGTTACCAGGTGTCTGCTAATCGAAGCAATAGAGTTGTAATGCTTCTTAGAACGCGATATCGCATCTCAGTTCTATGTTTCATGATAAGATATAATATTTATTGCGAAGTGTTAAGAATACCTCATCTGCACTTCAAAGTGTTGTAAATGCCACTCTTCCTTGTATACCTCGTCTGCACTTCAACTGATTGTAAATGCCACACTTCCTTGCTAGGAATTGCGTTTCGTGATGTCTACGTATCGAAGCAATAGAGTTCTAATGCGTCTTAAAACGCGATATCGCATCTCATTCCTGTGTTTCATGGTAAGATGTAATATTAATTGCGAAGTGCTACGTATACCTCGTCTGCAGTTCAAAAGAATGTAAATGCCACACTTCTTTGCTAGGAAATGTGCTTCCAGATATCTACGTATCGAAGCAATATAGTTCTAATGCTTCTTGAAACGCGATATCGCATGTCATTTCTATGTTGCATGATAAGATATAATATTCATTGCGAAGTGTTGTGCATACCTCGTCTACACTTCAAAAGAATGTAAATGCCACACTTCCTTGCTAGGAAATAGCGTTTTCTGATGTCTACGTATCGAAGCAATATAGTTCTAGTGCCTCTTAATACGCCATATTGCATTTCATTTCTGTGTTTCATGATAAGATATTATATAATATTTATTGTGAAGTGTTATGTATTCTTCGTCTACACTTCAAATGAATGTAAATGCTACACTTCCTTTCTCGGAAATAGCGTTTGCAGATGTCTACGTATCGAAGCAATAGAGTTCTAATGCTTCTTAAAACGCGATATCGCATCTCATTTCTATGTGTCTCGATAAGATGTAATATTCAATACAACGCGTTATGTATATCTCGTCTACACATCAAAAGAATACAAATCCCACACTTCCTTGTATTTACACAAGGCGGAGTTAGGGACGTAACAGCATGAATTTGTATTTTGTAAGTAATATTGTTCTTATAAATTATATTTGTAGTTTATGACGGGTTGAAAGAAATATATACGACTCTCTCGATAACTGTACATATACTACAACGACTATCAGAATATATATCAATACTCATATGTTGTACATCTACTGACATCTAACGGTTCTAATTTGTATGAAAGCAGAGGTTCCCCATTACCAAATGTGACCCTACGTCATTGCTGAAAAGATTCGTGAATGGAGCGATGACACGCGTGTCACGATAGTGCTGGTGCTGCGTGATTCACGCAGCGTGTTATGCTTGTTTAGAAAGTGCTGGTAACACGTTCTGACATTTTAGCTAACGAATCCGGCCATAGATGGCTACGGATCAGCTGACACTCCTCGGAAGTGGCAATATAGTGCCGGTATGGTGTCGCCGCCATCTTGTCCTTTGTTATCTGGGATGCTTTTTAGAGCATTATTCGGAATTGAATTTCAACATATAGCTACTTAGTCGCGAATTTGTATGTACATAATTATACGTGACTGCATAAATACAATATTATATACTTTTATAACCAATGCGATATAAGAATATAAAACGAAGGATTATCCACTCTTATAAGGAGTAAAAGCAATGTTTGGTATGCAAGGTTCGTTGTAAAATATAATCAAGCAGTTAATGTATCAAATCACAGCACATAATAAATCACTGAAAGTATAATGATATGAATAGTAAGAAAAACATATTTATTTGTTAGCTGTTTATAAATTCAAATTTAAAAGTCCAATTCACATTTAATATATTATTGTTTAACCAGGTGGTTTAATGTTGTTTCAAATAGGCTTGGAAAACTAGCTGGTACTTCTGCCAATGTAATTTCATTTCTGCTGGATACAGTAAAAACATATTTGCAATCTGAGCAAGGTTTCGTTAGATCTGGTGGATTTTCGAAATTTTAGAAACAAATGATGGCAGTAGTAGTTGGTTCAGCGCCAGGTGATAAACATGTACAACAAGCAAATCAACGTAAACGGATTTAAAATGTTCAAGATTATATAAATTAGACTGTTACACTTTTATAATCCATGTAGCGTTCCTGTTCTTTGTAACTTACAAGGAGTCTTAAGAATGTAACGCAATGTAAAGAAGTTTGGAAACAAAGAAAGCAGGCCTTAATCTCAGATAAAGGAACATTGGATCTGTTGTGTATCGTGGTTACCGGCGTGCTGTGTTAAGGGATATGTCATTCGGTTTTAAATTTCTAAACGAGAACAATTCAAATAAATCTGGAGTCGACACATTGGAAGAAAAATTCTTCCAGTGAAAGATACTGTATGCAGTGCAAGAGCAGCTTCACATCTCCTTAATATTCTACAGAAAATCTTATGCTATTTTACTCGATTTACAAGAATCGAAACAATGAAACATATTATGTGATATTTCTGCAACTGCTACCATATCCACACGTGCGCGCGCTCATACGGAAACGCGACCATACGAAATCCATCAAGATTAAAGATACTGTGTATGTATTGGAGGATGCGTACAATAAGAAAGGACTATTACATGGATAAATTGTAGAATTCCATTTGTATTTGATAATTAGATTAGAAACATTTATATGCTTTTATCGGAAATTTAAATACACCAAAATTGCAGCACGCAGGTGTGTATATATCACTTTGCGATCTCATTTTATTTTGGCAGTTATACTTATATATAAGCATCCATTCAGGCATAAAGCTTGATAATCTATCAACTAGAAAATAATTATAAAACATTAGACTTTTTCCAGGTATTGGTCTATTTTATCGTTTTCGGAACTTGTGAAGTATCTAGAACTATAACAACAAAGTACTTTATATCTTTGCTCATTGTTTGAAAAAAAAAAATATGAATAACTATGTTCATTTTATTATAAATGTATGAGTAAAGATCAATCTACGTAATTAAATATTTTCAAACGTAATTTGTTTAATTTTTATCATTTAATGTTACGAAATATATTAGAAAAATATATAAAAATATATTTTACTTTAGTTTTTTTAATATTTAAAATATTTTATATTATCATATTAAACCTTTACAAAAAATAACAAAATTTTTATAAGTAGGAATGATTTTTCCTTAATTAGTTAATGTGTCGGTTTCTTTTAAGAAGACGGTATTCAATTTTTCAAAGTAAGTTTCGACTTTAAATTGACCATTAATATCTCTTATTTCATTGCTTCTCGTAGATCGCCGCTAATTTTCAACTTCTCCATCACAACTTTGCCGATGCAAGTATTAATTCTCCGAAAGATATATAATATTACATTCCTAGTAAACTTATTTTGCATGTCTAATTAATTTGAACGTAAAAGATATTATTATAATTTTGTACCTAGTGGTTGACTAGGTTCTCCTCTTCCTGCCGCACCTTTTTACCATTTTTAAGATCCAAGAACCGTGTACCGGCTTCGTCACCTTTAAAATTTACGAAATTTACATATTGTAAATTTTTGCAAATGTAATATTAATTAACTTCTGAATTATGGTTGCTTGGGCAATAAATTAGACTGATCTATGACGTGCTGTAATGTACGAAGACTAATAAATTTCTTTTAACATAATGAACAATAGATAATATTTGAGCTTACAGTTTTGTTAACGAACAGCCCATCACCTCAATGGGGACTCCTCCAATTCAGGGATCCGACTTTACCAGAACCTGTATTCTACTTTTAAGCCTTTTACATACATATATGTACTATATCCGGACTAATGTATTGCTGCATATGAGAATTCATAAATCCAAGTTACACACATTAAGCCGCATGCTCCTCGCAACGATCCGTTAATTTTTAGGGATGATTCTCGATGATGGACAGAGAATGATGCTCGATCGTGGAGAGATAGAATGATACGAGAGAAGAGAGACGATCGTATGGTATCTTGATGAGAGGCAACGACGACTGGCGCGTTTTGCAATTCCATTAATTACCAGAACAATGACATCGAGTCGATTACAGCGCGCGCTATCAATGCACGGGCGTAACGCGATACTTGGCCGTTACTTCACTTCCGGTTGCACAATTCGAGGACGACGCGTCGCTTCCTGCCGGCAGGAAATTGCGTTCAGCCTCGAGCAGCATCTTGAACGAGTTTCTCTCTCGTATGAAATCTTAAATGGAATTCCAACTGCGAGGGTGGTCTCCTGTGACCGTAAGCAAACGCGAGCTTGTCGTTACCACCCCTGCGAATGCACGGAAACCACGCGTCAGAAACCGAAAAGCTAATCGACGTGAATTCTGGGTGCAAACCAGAACGAACGTGGAACAGGGTCCTTGCGGTCGGTCGAAGACACCGGATCCCGGATTGTACGCGACCGGTGAACGCGATCCGTCCCCGGAAGACAATAATTCATCGTCATTGAAAGGGTTCCGGTGCGCCCGCATGTGTTGGCCATCGGTCTATCGATTGTCAGCGGCTGGCTCACGCACCGCTGGCGGATACATCATAATTTGCCGGCGAATGTTTACCAATGCTTTGGGAAACGCGCGGTTTTCGCACGTGACGAGGCCCAGATGCTCCTCCGTCGAGGAAAAGGAGTGGCTGCGGACTGTCATTAGCCGACGGACAACGGGCACCCCGCGGAGGGCCTGGACGCGACCCTGCGTTCTCTGCGAACCCGTGCACGGGTGCATCCTGGTGTCCATTGACTTGGACGACGATAGTTTCTGTTTCGTGAATGAAACGAACGAATCGTTCGACGAATTCTCCCGCGATAATGTAATTTACATGGTGCAGAAGGGGTAGTTTGGTAGTTCGATCGGAGGTTCGTCGAGGGTGGTCAGCGGTGGAAGAAGCAGTTTAAGGACAATTCACGCGTGTGTTTACGCGTTCTTGCCTGTAATTGATTTATGTTCTACGATTGCAAACGATTAGATGTCCTGTCAGATGAATAGGAGGTTGATAGATGTTGATGAATGACGGATCACGGATCTTTTCTCAATGAATGCCTCGTGTTGAACGACGATGCGTTTGTTGATACGTAAAAGGGGTAATTTTCGGTTTCGTCGGTTTGTTTTTCACCTACCGAGTTACCGCGGAGGATCGCTCAAATTGGTATCGGACAGGCGTGATGGGCTCTGAATAGGAGTGTTGAGAATAATTAGAGCTCTTTCCCAGTCGTGGCGCAGGCCGATTCCTATAACCATTAGAGCTACGTGAAAGGGTTGTAAAATCGTGCGGTGTAGCAACGATAATCGTCCACGGATACGGCCCGCGTTAATTGACTCAAACGTTCGTCGTTTCACCCCCCACGGCGCGGGTTGAACGAAACGAACCCTTGAATTGTCCTGTGGGATCCCTCGCAATTAATAACGCGACTGAAACGACGAAGAGCAATCGAATCCCCACTTTACAACCGACCTATAATCTAACCACTGAACCTCCCGTTCTCCAAAAGAAAACTTCCGTCTTATCCACTTCAACCTCTCGTCAAGTCGCTGCCGCTTACCTTGCTGGTTGCTCTTCCTGGTGGTCTTCTTCTCCTTCATCCACGGGTACTCTGGCACGTTGACGGACGGATCTGCGACCCCGTGAGGGTCCATCATCGCGTGGTAGCCAGGATGGTGGGAACCAGGGCTGATGGATCCTCCGGTTCCCGGGGAATGCTGGAGGGCAGCGTCGCCTGCTAGTTGCGGCAACGCGGTCATGAACTCCGCCATGGAGGGCTGGCTGTTGATGAAGCCGGTCTCCGCGGAGCCGCATGTTGGGTCCATGGCTGGATGACGGGTCCCGTGCGGGGGCAGCCCGGCCGGGGCACCTGCCCCCGCGGCCACCGTGGCCAGCCAGAAGCCACCCCTTCCGTCGTTCGCCAGGACGGGTGTCGTCGGCCTCGTCTTCACGCTCGCGACCTCCTTGCCCGCGTGGACCAACGCCTCGAGGTGCCTTCCGGCTAGCTGCGACGGGGCTTCGCGGTTTTCTACCTGGTGCGACAGAGGTTGTTGCTTGCCGCGCATGGGACGATGAACGCCCTCGTTCTCGTCGCTCGTTCACGGTTGAGTCACGATCTGGTTGCGCGTGTCGTAGGTGGTAGTCAGAGTTTGGAAGCCAGCGTCATCGAGAGGGGGGTGTAGAACGCGAGAAGCAGATCTCACAGAAATTGAAAAGGATCGCGTGTCGCACCGCGTGTCGGGTGCGCACCGCGAGTCATAGTCGCGGGGTCACTCTCGAGGGAAAACGGTAGTAGCAGCAGCGGTGCACCAGCGACCGACAGCTGGACTCACTTGAGCGTATTCACCGGGTCATCTCTACGCAGTTCACTGGAGCGAAGCACGAGCGCGCACAGAAAAACACAGAGGCCCAGGGGCTACCACCGTACCACAGACGAGTCCCGCGGCCGGGCCACAACGCGGAAGCACTTTCACAGAGATCGGTGGATCGATGGACGGTCGCGCGAGATCGGCACGAGAGAGTGGCGCGCACCGGGATCGCGTACGCCGCGGCTACCAGGAGCGTTCCGATCGGCCGGAACCCAGGCAGGCAGGCTGGCTAGGCAGGCGAGCCAGCGATCGCGATGTACACTTGCCGAGTGATGTGGCAGAGGAGGAGGAAAAAGAGATGGAGGTGGAGGTGGTACGAGAAGGGCGACGTCGGAGAGGCGAGCTAACTGGGAAGAGAAACAGAGACAAGAAGAGCGAGAGAGAAAGAGAGAGACAGAGAGAGAGAGAGAGAGAGAGAGAGAGAGAGAGAGAGAGAGAGATAGAAAAAGACGGCGATGTGGGAAAGGGGACGAGGATCCAGCTCGATGGTGGCGGAAGCACTGGGTGCACCACGGCCGAGGGAAGGAGAAAGGGACGAGGAGGAGGAAGAGGAGGAAGAGGAGGTCGGCAGAAGACGAAGAAGAGAGAGACTCTCGAGCGGTGACTTCCACTCGAGCACTCCGGCACCCTGACGAATTCCACGCCGCGGTCTTTTTCGCTTCTCCAGTGTTCCCGGTGGCGTGTCTCTGTTGTTACTGCTATCTCGTTTCCTCCGTGGCGGTAGTGGGGCCCCGGCCCCGGCGGCGGCGTCGGGGTTCGCGTCACTCCGCGCTTCGGCGTCGCGGTTGCCTCTCGCCCTCTCTCTCTCTCTCTTCCTCTTCCTCGATGTGCGTGCCACTGGGAGAGTCACGTGACCAGCCGCTAGTAGAACGAGTCGACCAATGGGGCGGCGGTATCGCGGCGGCCGAGGCACAGCCCTCCGGCGTCGTAGGCGGGCTGGACGTTTCGCGTCCGTCTGAGGGCACGGTGAACCGGCAGGGTACGAAGCTGCGAGGACGAGCGGACCCGTCCGCTCTGCGCTCTCTGCTGGGCCGCGACG